>NC_012874.2:59591265-59905942 GCF_000003195.3 Sorghum bicolor
TAGAAAGTGCCATCAAAAAATAAAGTACCGGGAAGTATTGGAAATACCTTACGGGATCAGTACCAAAATATGTGGACTGATACCGATAATTTTTAAGCAATTTTTAGTTATTATTAAAAAAAATGAAGGGTAATCCAGTAATTTCACTCCACAGCACGTGTACAGATACAGATTCCTATGCATTTGTAGCAGTGGCGGATCTAGGATTTTAATCATGGGGGTACGAACGAAAACGATATAGTTCATCGATATGAACATAACATAATTAGATCACTAAACGGTGATAAAATAGTTGTGAATATAGAGTGTTAAGGTTGTTATATAAACTGAGTAGACTAGCAATTATGTATAACAATATATTATACATGTATATATTATTAAAGAGTATACATATTAAATGTTTTTCAAAAAAATTTGGGGAGACAGCTGTCCCCCCATGCTACTACTCTAGAACCGCCCCTAATTTGTAGCCCTTAGCTGTACGTATACATGTTGCTAATACAACGTGATAAAAAAAAGTTCGCTATATACAAGTACATGTGTAGATACAGATTAGGCACAGTGGCCAGTGGGACGTCGAGGTCTTGTTTTCTTGTGGCGACGTGTGTGCGCGGTCAAAGCTTCTCCGTGAGGAAACGTATGTATACAGTGTTTTCCTGCTCCTATTACTAATCTACCTTTCTCTCCTATAATTTAATTTTACAGATTTTCTTTCTTGAATTAACTGTTTGTCAAAATAAAAATACAAAGTATCCAAGTAGTACCAGTACTTTACAACCACCGAAACAAGCCTCGTTTATGTTATATTTTTGGGCTACAGATATGTTTGGTGTCTTTTATTAATAGCTAGACTAGAGTGCATACCTCATCTTAGATATGTTTGCCATTTCGTTGTCATTATTATTATGCCAAGTGCAAATGTTGTTTTAAGTTTTGTTATCAGCCGCATATACATTCGTCAGGGCTAGCTGTATGATATATTGTGTGCGATTTAGGGGGTTTGGGAAGGCCATGGCATGTCTCAATGATCTCTGTACCTTGTCTATCTTGCATTATAGATGTATTGGCTTTATATGAGTTATGAAACTAAATATCTATGGAACTATGCATTAAAGATATTTCATCCATTTGAAATTTTCCATTGCGAATTATCTTATTTAACTTTCATCATGGAAAATGCATGGCTGCATTAATTACAGTTTACAGCAGCACTCCTCGCCAATATTTCTTTTAACACAGTGGGAACCTTTCACCTTGTATCCGTGTGTTCCGCAATAAGGTATGCATAAATCATTTATGCAGGGTGTACATCTGAAGCAATATTCCGCCTTTATCCCTCCAGGGCAGCCTATGCCAACATGCAACACAGTATAAGTCATTAAGTCAAATAAGACTATTTATTTGGTCGCACTAACGTAACTGATCTTAATTATAGAACAAAGAAAAACGTAGAGTAACAAAATTAGTGGTGCGTACAACCTCCAGCTTGGCATGATGGAAAAGTAGCCATGATCCCAAGAACCAAGATCAAAGCAGCAGCCAAGTACACAATCCTAGTACATGTCTTGATTGACGATGCCATGAAGACGAGAATATTGCTGTTGTTTCGTTTTTCTGAGATCTAGCTATGAGAGGATTACTTATGGATGTATCGCGTGCATATAAAAAAGGCACAACCACATCAAGTGCATATTTATACTATCCGAAGGTATGCTCTTTTAATATTTTTTAATTTGTTGTTATGTATACATTGGGGATAGAGATATGGATATTTTCTAGCTGCACAGAAATTAATATACAATTATACTTATATCTGGACCGATCGATCTTAGATAGGATTGATATCTCTTCATAGACTATGAGATACATATCTTAGTTTTATCTAATAAAGTGGCGGTGCCAAGCCATATAATGCGACTAATTGATGATACCCAAGGCATCTGAGTCGTTCATTTGATGAATCATGTTCCCCTTAATTAATTTGGGGCCTTTTAGCACTATTGTTCACTACTTGTAACGCTTAAGGGCAACTCCAACTGATCCCTCAAAATTTGACCCCCTACTCCCACAAATGAGGATCCCTCACCCAGATTTCAGCCCTCATTTCTCGGTGTTCTCCAACCAAACTCTCATTTCAGGCTCCTATTTCCCCTCACCTATATTTTATACATAACTCGTAACTACCAATTCCAACATTTTGTATTTAAACTGTGTTAGTATTATTGTAATGTGTATTTATTAATGATAATTTTGTATGGCTTAATATTGGTGGAATTGTTTTTAAGATAATTTTCAACTTTTAATTTTTGATTTGTCAGTCTTAGAACGGCTATGTATTTGAAATGACACTCTTCCAAAGGTCGTTCTTCCAACGGCTTTAAATCAAACAGTCGCTCTATCTCCAATGGTTATACTTTCCAATCTATATATATTTATATGTATTGTCATTCTCTTTCCTGAATCAATTCCGACATTGTGTTCCTTCTTGTCCACTAAAAATGAGTCATCTCTCCCAACTAGGATCATCTTCCTCATCAGATGATGGTGATGATGTTCTTGAGGAAACCCTTACTGCATTACACCAAGCACACACTTAATACCAAGCTCTCAAAGCTCCACGATAGGGTGGTTCTGTACCTGGCGTCAGTATATTCATCGGTACATAAAGAGTGGACATTGGAGTTTATACAATGAGTATTTCTCCAAAAATCCAATATATGGGCCACATTTCTTCCGGCATAGGTTCACTAATAGCATGTTAATTTTTGTGTCACTTCTTTCCATATTCCTATGTTCATGTTTGCTTAGTTTGGATTTGTCCCTCAGGTTTAGGATGTCTTATTCGCTATACCTTCGCACATTGCAAGCTGTAGAGCAACATGATAATTACTTTGAGCAGAAAAGAGATAGAGTTGGATGGCTCGGGTTATCATCTTTGCAAAAGATTACTGCAGCTTTGAAAAGAAAGGATGTGCAAAGAGCTTTTGGGGTTCTTCAAGCTCAATTTGCCATTGTTCGTGAACTAGCTCGTATGTGGGATAAAGCAACACTTAGACAAATAATGACAGCTTGTGTCATCATGCACAACATGATCCTTGAAGACGAACAAAGTCAAGATGAATACGAAGACATCCATTACGAGGGTGTCGGCCAGCTTGTGAGACCTACTCCACCTGAAGTTCGTAATCGTACACAAGAGTTCCGTGAATTCCTACAAGCTCATCACAATATCACAAACAAGCAAATGCACACCCAACTTCAGCAAGATCATATCGAGCACCTTTGGCAGCATCACCCGGACATGTATCAATATTGAACCTTCATATCCATGTAGTCTTGTACCATCTGTTTTTTTTTCAATCATGTATCAGTCTTGTACCATCTATTTTTTCAATCATGTATTAGTCATGTACCCTTTCAATGATGTAACAGTAGAGTACCTTCTATTTCATCAATCATCTGTGCACAAATTAACAGAGTTCGATAGTTTGGGGCACAAATTGTTCTTACAGAGTTCCATGGATAACAAACACGTTGGTAAATAATTTAAATAAACATAGTCGACAGATCACAAACAAAAAACAAATAAACAAGATGCTTCTAGACTTCTAGTTGCCACCACCACAATGTCGAGCAATGATCTCATTTTTGCAATGTCTTATAAAATACATGTTGTCCCTCACTCAGACCATTAAGGTCCGTCATCATAATTTTCACATTAACTTCTCTGTTTCAACTCTATTTCTCGTTGCATTAAATCCAGCTTCCTATTCTTTACGTGTTGCTTCATTTCAAGCCTTCTAGTCCCTACGGCAAGCCTCTCGTCATTAAGTTCTTTTTTCTTAACCTCCCTCATCTGTTCAGCCTTTGCTCTCTTTGCCCACAATTTTTCCATTGCCTCCATGCATGTAAAGGCCTTCTCCTTGAGAGCTAGGATTTTTACCTCAGCGTGCTTTCTCCTTCTTACCATCTGGCCTTGCTTTCTTTGGTGATGTATGACTTGGTCGGTCCTCTTCAACAACATACTTACTTTCATGAGTTCCTGGTGTACATGACCCTAGAGTTGCAGTTGAGGAACTCTTGTGTTTTTTTCTGAGAGCTTTGACAGGTCTCAAAACTTAGATCAGCCCACTTCTGCTCATGCTTTAGCTTACTCCAGCAGTGCATCAAAGTAAATGGTTTCCCCTCTGGATCTTTTTCCTGGTACATTTCCTTTGCCCGTTCTATCTGCACAGAAACAAGCGTTGGCTACCATGCACAAAAGATACACATTTTCAATCAACTAACAGAACTAAAGAACTTACCTTATCTTGCTCGATCAGCCCGCTTTCTCTTCTATTCTGAACTTGAGTATACCATCCACAAAATCTATTAACACTTTATGGATGATACCCCAATGGTGAGAGAGATAGAGAACTAATATTACGCTCTAACTCAAAAGTCTTCTGCTCATGATAGTAATCAAGAATTCCCTTCCAATAGGTACTACGAGTTTTATCAGTGCCTTGAGTTAGATCCAAGCTAACTTATAGCCATGCTCATACCAACATATTGTCTTCCTGGGGAATGAAATTTCTAGTCCTCTTCTTACTTGGTTTCAGGGGGGCAGTACATTGTTCAGCATGTGTTTCACCGTGTGTTTCAACTTGAAACTCATCAAAACATAGATCATTCGTGTCCCCATTGCCTGAGAGAAAATTAACCTAGCTCTGCATTGGTGTCCCCATTGCCTGAGACCAAATCAACCCAACTCTGAATAATTTTAAGAACACACACAAATCAACTTGAACAACTAAATGATAAGACCTTAATTTTTCTACAACAACTAGATAATTCTCAATACTCAATAGGTACAAAAAATCTCATGAATTTTAGATAAGTTCTACAAGAAATTGTGGCCATCTCGTAATCGCATAATCTACAGAAGCATAAACTTCTTGAGCTATTAAATAAATCCAAAAAATGGCCTAAATGACACCTACAAAGCATCAAGGGGCAAGCTGCAGCGGGTCGTTCTTCACCTATTAAACAAATCTAAAATCCATCGGCCACACAGCAAGGGGCGACCTGCACCCAGCCATGCACAAATTGGTGACCAGCACGTGCAAACTCTAGGAGGCCGGGATACAGGGGGCGGGCAGACGGCGGCTCCGGCAGGCTGCGCATCAGGTTGCGAACTCCAGCAAGTTGCCAAGCACGGGCAAACGGTAGGCAGATTTAGCAGGTACTTGAGATCATGTACTCAGACTGGCTCGCAAATGTAGTATTAGTACAAAAAAAGAATGGAAAAATGAGAATGTGCATAGACTTTACTAATCTGAACAAAGCTTGCATAAAGGATTCCTTCCCATTACCTAGAATAGATGCCTCCGTCGACAAGGAAGCAGGTTGCCAAAGATTCTCACTTCTATATTGTTTCTTAGGATATCACCAAATTTGGCTAAAAAAGAAGACGAAGGAAAGACTAGTTTCACAACATCTTTCGGCACATATTGCTACACCAGAATGCGGGAGGGACTGAAGAGTTGCAGAGAAACATAATTGCATATGTCGACGACATTGTAGTGATGAGCAAGAACAAAGATCACATTCAAGACCTAAAAGAAACCTTCGCTAACTTAAGAGCGGCAGGACTCAAACTCAATCCAGAAAAATGCATATTCAGAGTCAGCAAGGGCAAGATGCTAGGATACATCATCAGCTCCAAAGGCATCACCAAAGCAATTATGACAATGGCAGAATCCTCAACCAAAAGGAGGTGCAAAAGCTCACGGGCAGGGTGGTAGCACTTAACAGATTCATATCAATGTCCGCTGAGCGAAGCCTCCCATTCTTCAAAGTACTAAGAGGTGGGGACAAAGTAGAATGGGGACCAAAACAGTAGAAGGCCTTGACACAGCTCAAAAGCTACATCGCAACCAATTTGATGGTAACTGTACCAGATCTGGAAGCCCCGCTACTCTTATACGTAGCAGCCTCCGAACACATGGTCAGTGTAGTCCTGGTGCACGAAAAGAAAGAAGAGAATAAGATTTTGCAGAGGCCCATTTACTACGTCTCCGAAGAACTATTAGGGGCAAAGCTAAACTACATAGAAATTGAGAAAATTGCCTACGCAGTTTTGACCGCCTCAAGAAAGCTGAAGCATTACTTTCAACGCCATGAGATCAAAATCCCAACATCCCAACCTTTGGGTGATATTCTGAAAAACAATGAAGCCTCTAGAAGAATAGGTAAATGGGCCACATAATTGTCTCAATTCGAGATAACATATGTCCCTAGAACCGCAATCAAGTCCCAAGCTTTGGCAGACTTTATGGTGGACTAGACACCTCCGGCTCGAGCAAGCACAAAGGAAAACCATCAAACGTGGACTCTGTTCACAGATGGAGCATGGGGCCAAGTAGGCGCAGGAGCTTTGGCAGTCCTAATCGCTCCATCCGGCTAATACGCTGCAAGGCTAGAATTCATGGGAACGAATAACATAGCAGAATATGAGGGACTCATCGTGGGACTCAACAAGGCAAAGGCATTAGGAGCAAATTAATCAAAACAGATTCCTAGGTCATTGCCAGACAGGTCAAAAAAGAGTACGTAGCCCACAACCAAGAATTGGCAAAAAATTTGGCAGTGGTAAGGGGACTAGAACGAAGGTTCAAAGGATTCACACTATCTCACATTCCAAGATCTGAAAACTACGAAGCAGACGAGTTAGCAAAGGTTGCAGCAAACAACTTGCCTATCCCACTAGAGACCTTTTACCAAGTCCTCAAATCATTTGCAATGGAATCTTTGCCAAAGGCATTCCGCATGGTACTACTCACAGAAGGCAAGGACTGGATTCAAGCAATCATAGACTCTCTGAACAACAAAACAAGCACGGCTTCTGTACAAGAGGGGAGTGGTCCAACCATTGCTAAAATGCATATCTCAAGATGAAGGAAAAGAGCTCCTACATGAAATACATGAAGGAATGTGTGGCTCCCACATAGGACCATGGGCACTATCAGCGAAAGCCCTAAGACAGAGATTCTATTAGCCAACACATATCAAAGATGTTGAACATATTGTAAAAACATGCAAAGCATGCCAGAACTTGCACCACATCAGTCAAACCCCTTAGCACAGACACAACTCATTCCGCCAACCTGGCCCTTAAAAAGGTGGGGCATGGACTTGGTAGGCCCCTTGTCAATCGCACAGGGGGGAACAAGATCGTTGTAGTCGCAATAGAATACTTCACTGGATGGATTGAAGCAAAACTCTAGGAACCATCACATCAGAAACAATCAAGAAATTCTTCCGGCAGAACATTGTGTGCAGATTTGAAGTGCCAAGCTTGCTAACGTTGGATAACAGAAAACAATTTGATTCAAAAAAATTTAGAGAGTTTTGCAAGAGCATAGGAACCAAGATCACCTTCGCATCAGTCTACCATCTAGAATCAAATGGACTGGTAGAAAGAGCAAACAAAATAGTTTTCTCCGCAATCTCCAAGATATTGTTCAACCTCCGAAAGGGAAAATGGATAGAAGAATTACCGAAGGTTATATGGTCTCACAACACAATCGCCTCAAGAACCATAGGGTTCACTCCCTTCAAACTGTTGTATGGAGAGGAGCAATGCTCCTAGAAGAAATCAAGCACCCAAGCCTTCGCACAATGAAACAATCATTAGCTGAAGACACAAGGCTAGAAGCCATGGAAAACATCACCAAATACCAACAAGAGACAAAAAGATGGAAGGACCAAAAAGTTGTCAGGGAGAACATACAAGATAGGATTTAGTCCTCAGAAAAAAGGAAATTCATCAAACATTAGCAAGCTCCAACCAATGTGGGAAGGACCTTACATGGCAAAGCAAGCAGAGAGACTAGGTTCCTTCCACTTGATTGACCATGAAGGAAAAGCCTCCGCACACACATGGAACAAGACAAACTCTGTAGGTTCTATGTTTAAATGTAAGGTTGGCCTTCATAAAATTATAAGCCAGGTCACCTCTGCCTAGAAGGAGGAACCTTCGCATGACCTTCTTTAAAAAAGCCGCCCTGAACAATTGGACCAGCCATCAAAAAGAACTTCTCAACGCCGAACAGGTGACCAACGGACACTTTGACGTCAGACAGGCTCTCCTCTAGCTCTTGAGAAACGAAAATCTCAAGCATGCACTCCTCAAAACTATCAAACCAACCACCAAACCTAACACATAGCAAATCATGGAAAGGGCCGATGAAATCGGCCAAGACAGGACAAGACAAAGGAGTGGAAGCCACCGCAAATTGGGACAGAGAGCATCAAGAGGGCAAAAGAGAGCGAAGGTAGTAAGAAGAGCAGGTGAAAGCGACAGCATAAGGACTCCAGACGCCCCCTTTATATAGGGCAGCCTGCAATGGTTCGCTACCCGAGGCCCAACAGATACCTACAACCATCGACCATTTGCGGTTCTCAAGGCAAAACAGTTGCATCAATAGAGCGCAATCACAGCCAATGTTAAGCAAAGCAAGTAACGGACAAATCGTCACATCAGTAGTAGGCACCTTTAGCCATCAAACTAAGGATACGCATGAATGGCCACATCCTATGCACTAGGGGGAAGGCGAGACCTCCGCCTGGCCATCAAGCGAGGGGGAAGGTCCAGGCTTTTGAGCACACGGCCCGCAGGTGTGGCCCCATGCTCAAAAGGGAGGAAAACTATTAGGGATTCAACCACGCCTTCCCCCCAGCTGCTTCAGAAGTAAAAGTCACCACAACTCAATCATAGTGGCCAGACCTTCATAACCTGAACCTTCGTACAATAGGATACGAAGGTCTAGGGAAAAAGTTAACGTTAATGCAATTTGATTCCGTCAAGTAGGTGTGCAAGAACCGACCCGATGCGGAGGACCCAGAGAAGCGGGCATCGATCCTTCGGCTGGTGATCGGCGAAGGATCTAGAGCCTCTAACAGAGACAAGGCAAAGAACCTCGAGAGGCGAGCGTTGGTCCTTCGGTAGCTAGTTGGCGAAGGATCCGCAGTCTTTGGCGGAGGCATGGTGGAGGTTCGGGCTGCGTTACGGTTAGAGTCCCGGTTGGTTGACTTGTAACGTGGTTAGGAATTACTCAAGTAGCTCTGTAGGTCGCAGGCAGGGGGTAGAATATGCTGGAATATTCTGCCACCGTCACGGGGTATTTCAGTAATGAATATCGGTCGGAATCCTCGCCCTATATAAAGGGGTTGTAAATGCTCCTCTAGGAGATAGATGGAAAATTTATTGAAGCCTTTATTGTTCTAGGGTTTCATGCTATCTCTTGTCCGTTAGATCGCTTGGTCTCCTGCAGCAACGAGTGGGAGCTCTGGCCAGCAGCGAGGCCACAATATTTGACAAAAAAGCATTACGCACAAATGAGGACCTTCCATCGCTTAAAGACGAAGGCTCAAACGCTCGGAACAACCTCAGCAATGCAAAAGCACAAAACCTTCACAAAAGACCCAGCGAAACCCAGGCAGCAAAGTTGATCCGGTCAAAAATGACAAAGTCCTATCCTTATGAGGCATCAAAATTTGACCAGCAAGTGAGCACTCAATCCTGACAAAGACCTGACGAAACCTCAGGCTTCAGGAGGAAAAACAAGAACTTTCAGAACAAACCTCCACAAAAACATAGGCAAAGACTGTCATAGCTAGCCAGAACATAAACGCTCACCCAAACATTCACACACTAAAAACTGAAAGCTCATGCATTCGAACATGCAAAACCTACAACACCCAAGAACCCGTACGTAGGCACATGGAATTAATAAGCACATGGCAATGCCAAGAACCTCAACAAACAAAGTGCACTCGTCAAAAATGCCCCAACCAACAAAGTATACATAGTTAATAAACAACCACTATAAAAACCGCACACTCCAGCAGCGGCAACCTCAGTCAGGGGAAAACACCACAAACCAGCAACAAGGCCCAACCCTCAAAAGCGCCAAAACTAGTAACGAGGGAATAATGGAAGCTGGAGTGAGCTTACCCAGTAGCAGCACCAACAGTATAGTACGAAGACTTGTAAGAAGTAAACCTAGCAAAGGAAACATGGAGCTCAAAAGCACAACGCAGCACCCATGACACTGTGATGAACAACCATCACAGGGTGGTGTACAACTTCAACAACAACACGACATGTGAGTTCCAGAAGTTGTGGGAGGGTATCATACGAAGTCTTGTAACATCCCCCACAACCAAGGAAACAACACCGCGAAGGCCAACCTCACCAATGTTTGATGGGAGCGCCCCACCAAAGGAAAAAGGGACAAACCAGTAAAGGCACTCAACAAGAAAGCCCTCAACATCTACAGTAGCACCAACAGAAGTAGCCTTCACAAGACCAAGCACAACCAATGCCTTTGGAACATCTAACATCAAGCACGACACGTCACCAGTAACACAAAGATCCTTAGGATCAACACCACAGTGACGCGCAGGTTTGGCTGCACAAGAAGATAATTTGCAAAAAACAAAAAGAGAGGCAGATGCAAGCACAAATTGTTACAAAGTGTCTCTCATGCAAAATAAAACTTTATTTATAACATTAATAGTTACTTTGATCAGCATTACATTAGTGAAAACAAGATACAAAGCTAAGTTACAAACTTGACTACAACACTTAAAACAAAAACCTCCGCCATCTAAGAGGCAAAGGAGTCAACTGTCACAAAAAACCCTAACATCCAAAGGACCAAAAATACATATGTTGCTGCACAAATCATGCGTGACATACTCCACCAAATCATTCGTTGAATGCGAAGGAAACTTGCGGTGCCACCTTTCTAGAAGCTCCCTGCTAATGTAAATATTGCCT
The DNA here is from genome assembly GCF_000003195.3 of Sorghum bicolor. Classification (NCBI taxonomy): domain Eukaryota; kingdom Viridiplantae; phylum Streptophyta; class Magnoliopsida; order Poales; family Poaceae; genus Sorghum; species Sorghum bicolor. Next base: position 59,602,094 of record NC_012874.2, read on the forward strand.
CGCTTCAAGGCTTCCAGAGCTACGTATCTTGTAGAACCAGGAAGGGTAGCTCCTGGCGGGACAACCTCTGTAGAAGGACCACACGAAGGACAAGGAAGAACGCTCTATAGATCAAAACAACGAAGCTTAATAATAAAACGTTGACAAAAAGGAAAGTACCATTATATATACAAGAACCATCATCAGTCTTGATTCAGAAAGCACCAACCTCCAGGCGACCAAGAAGGTAAAGCTCCGCCATAAGATCAGGATCATCTAGCATAAGGAAGTAGGGCAGAAGCCCTCGTCATCCTCACAAGGCTTGCCAAAGACTCATAAGCACGGGTACGAGGGTTGCGCAAAAAAAGAGTGCTAAATAAGCCTAACAAGTATGATGATAAACCCATGAACAGACTAAAAGAATAACCTAGGACGGAGGCCAAGTTCCACAGTGCGCAAGCGAGCGAACGAATTCTGATCCAACGTCATCAATATCAAACTCAACAAACTCAAACACATCTATAGTGTTACGAGTAGGAAAAGTGGCTTGCCAATATTCCTAGAACTCCACCCTCATAAAGATACCGTTGTAATAAAACAACAATGGAGCAACATCGCAAACCTCCTGCGCAGGCACTCCATTAGAGACCTACGTAGGGAATAGTGCCACACCATACTTGAAATTACAAAGCCAGCGACAACGTAGGCAACAACAATAAACAAAAGCATAAACAGAGTACCAAGTTAATCTATAAATAACTAAGTCTTTTTACACTCATCAAAACGACGAGAATCCTACTCTAAAAATCCTCACACCAGAGGAGAGGATTGCTTGTCCGATAGGCCGACTTCCTTCGTTGTCTCAGCTTTGGCTGCTCCCTCATCCTCCTTTGTTCCTACTTCTCCAGCCAGAGGAACATCAGAGGCAGGAACACTTGACTGGCCCATTTCACCAGCCTTCGCCTTCCGCTTCTCAGCCTCCTACAAACCAAATCAAACACGATTACAAAAAGAACCAAAAAGAAAGAGAAAAAACAAAGAAAGACCACATAAACAACCAACCTCGAGCCACCGGGACTCAGCCATACTCCTCGCCTCGGCTTGTCCGAACTTCACCCAGAAAGAGCAGATAAAGTTGCAGATGGACCTCTGCACTTCTGAAGAACCTTCACCAAGATCGGGGATAGTCCATCTGCACCGCCTTAGCGTGAGCACAACCATCACGCCTAAGCAGGCGGGCGAAGAACGACACCCCTGCCAAAGCTCCAAAATCAACAGCTCCATCAACAAAGTCAGGCAGTTTGCCAATATGGGACTTCAGCCACGCCAAAGCAGCGACAACACCCCTGCTCTGTGGAAGAGCAGAGGTGCTACTGCCAAATTGACTAACGATATCATGATAGAGCCTAAGCACAGCCAGAGCTTGAGCCTCTGCCTCCTCTAGCTGAGCCTGCACGAAGGCTGCAAACTCATGCTTTGCTTCCAACTCTTGGCGAAGGCGCTCTGAAACCTCAGCGGCCTTCAGAGCCCGCTAGACAGCCAACTCCTCAGCCATCTTCAAGCCATCTGCATCCTTTCATAGCTTCTCCACAGCCACCTCCAACTCACTTTTCTCTCTCTTCAGGGTCACAACCTCCCCACGAACCATAGGAAGAGACTTCAACTCTTTAGAAAGATGAAGCTTCTCAGCCTCAAGGGTGAAAGCCCTAGTTTGGTTTTGGATAATTGATGAAACCCTAGTACTAACCCCTATACTAAGTATGTGTAGACTTAATGAGGTTGGTACATGCCAAGTGATGGAGCAAGTGATGATCATGGTGAAGATGGTGATGACCACAAGGTGATCAAGTGCTCAACTTGGAAAGAAAAAAGAGAAAAACAAAACCCTATGGAGATCAAGGCAAAGGTATTGCTTAGGGTTTTGGTTTTGGTGATCAAGACACCATAGAGGGTGTGATCACATTTAGGATAGATAGCCGTACTATTAAGAGGGGTAATCTCATTGTGAAAATGGTTATCTAAGTGCCACTAGGTGATTGGATTCCTTGCATATGCATTAGGACCAAGTGAACTAATCCTTTAACCCTTGAAAATGTTTTTGAGAAATGCTAACACACATGCACAAGTATTGGGACACTTTGGTGTTGGCACATGGAAGCAAGAGTTTGAGTTGAAGTGAATTTCAGTGAAAAATAGTTTTCAATGAGGCACCGGACTCAAGAATAGTAACCACTTGGAGTCCGGTGCAAACAGTCCGGTGAGAACACAGTCGTAGAGAGTCTCTGGGTTTGCGTCCGATGCTATACCTGACGTGTCCGGTGTGACACCGGACACGTCCGAGTTGAGCGTTTGGTGCGAACTCAGTTTCAAGGCTCTCTGTGTTTTAGTCCATTGTACACCGGACACGTCTGGTGTGACACCGAACGCGTCCGAGTTGTCCGTCCGGTGCTGTGACGTTTTGCAAAGCTCTTTGAGTTTTCGTCCGGTCCCTCTCGAGACCGTCCGATGCTTTAAAAATTAAGAGTCCGATGTCTTGTCACTGTTGGAGGCAACGAATAGTTTTCAAACGGTCAGGAGCACCGGACGCTAGTCTGGTCAATATCGGACGCGTCCGGTGTGGGCGCAGACAGTGGGTTTGCCTGCCAACGGCTCTTTGAAGCATGGGGCTTCTATAAATATTCCTTGGCCAGTTCATGCTCACCCTCTTGACTCTCTAACTTGTTGATACATCTTGTGAGCATACTCACACACTTCCCACTCATCTTGTTCAAGATTTGATCATCCAAAGTGAGATTAGGAGAGATCCTAGTTGCATTTGCTTAGAGTTTGAGCATCTAGTGGCACTAGTGATCGTTGTACAGTGGGTTTGCTTGTTACTCTTGGTGGTTGCCGCCACCTAGAAAGCTTGGAGCTGCGGAGGAGCTTTGGCACGAGTTGGTGTTTATTCGTGGCCATCTCTCGGTGATTGTGAGGGGTCTTGTACCTTCCCCGACGGAGAGCCGAAAGGTAACTCTAGTGGATTGCTCGTGTCATTGAGTTACCTCACTTGTGGGTCGGTTCTTGCGGTGTCCTAGTGAGGATGAGGTTCATGCTACACGTCTTAGCCGTCGAACCACCAAGTGTTGGTTGACACAACGGGGACATAGCGTGCCGGCAAGCACGTGAACCTCAGGAGAAATTTGGTTGTCTCCATTGTGATTGTTCATTGGATTTCTTCTAGTGATTGGACGTCATATTATTGATTGGTTCAACCCCTCTACGTGGCAGTATGAAAATCGAACCATCTCTCTTACATTCCCACAAACTAGAGTAGCTTACTTACTTGTATAGAAACTTTAGATAGCTCTCTAGTGTAAGTAGTGACATAGCTCTTGTGTGCCTAGTGATCATATCAACTAGAATTGTTGGATAGGTGGCTTGCAAACACCCCTTTAGAGATAGAGTAAAAAGCTATGCTTTGTTATTTACTAACCTCTTGCTCTAGTGAGTTTGTAGAATTTTTTAAATAGACTATTCACCCCCCTCTAGCCATATTAGACCTTTCAAAGGGCCTCGTTCTCTTCCTGCAAAATCTTTATAGCCTCAGCGCGGTTAATGACTTCTTGGGAGTATCGCTCCTCCAAGGCCACAACCATGTGGTGCCCCTAAAGACAGGAAAGTACAAAGACAAGCACCAAAAAGCAAACTTAAAATAACAAAAAAACATAAGAACAAACATTTACAAGGTTATGGTGCTCGAACTGCACACGAAGGAGAGTCGAGTAGTCCATGTGCCGAAGCTGCCGGTGAAAGCGCTCTGAAAATAACAAATACGTAAGAAAACGTAAGAGAATTTATCAGAGGATTAAAAAAGCCAACGGAAAACCTCTCATCATACTATGAACTTCATGAATAGCGCTAGCCCAACCGGCAATAGTGGAGTCAGAGGCCGCTGTGTAATACACGAAAACATATGTCAAACAATAAAAAATACGCATAACTCGTAAGCAAAAAGAAGAGGCTAAAAGCTCACAAGCACCAACACTGGTCGAAGGCACGAAGCCCAAAGTTCGAGGCCCTCCTGAGCAATACTCGCTTGTCCCACCAGTTTGGCGACGCTAGCTAAGGCGGAGAAGGGAGCGGCTAAACACAAGCTAAAGAAAAAATATATATAAAGGAAAACAACAACAGAAGAAGCAATACAAAAAGGATAGACAAAGCACAAAAAAGGCGTTACCCATGTAAAGGCTCAAAGGCCTAGTTGACACATCACCTTGAGGCGTAGCCTCCGCGGTGGAGGGACGAGCATGCACGGACTCTGCCTCCTCCTTAGAATCATCTTCCACCTCCACAATGGGGGAACACTGCCCCTGGCAGCTGCAGCAACCACCGCCTCCATTCCCGACCCTTCCGCATCCGATGAATCTTCACCAAGGAGCAAAGGGAGAGGATTGGCAGCCGAAGGCTCAGGAGCTCCAAGAGCCTCGCCCACAGCCGCAGCAACCAGAGCACTAGCCACCTGCACATGTTCAGCCGACGCTGAGCCAGCGCTAGAAGATCCAATGCCAGAACAAGACTCAACAGAGACATCTGCCAACACACCAACCCATGGCTTCTTAGGGGGGCCTTAGTCGCCCCACCTCCTTTGCGCTGCTTGGCCTCCACTACCGCCGTCACATTTCTAGCAGCGACATCCTTCTTCTTCTTCTTCTTCTTCTTCTTCTTCTCGAGGGATGCTAAAACTTCAGCAGGAACCTCATACTCCTCATGATGAATACCATATTCTTCAAGAACATGGTTGAAATGGGGCATCGTACCCCATGCGGTCCATCGTGCAAGGTACTCCTACTCAGTCATCTTGCCAACCATCCTTCGGGCGCAAGATTCTACATCAGCCAAGACTCCTTTGTCCTTCCCTTGCCAAGTTCCCTCACGAAACAAGGAAAGGGAAGACCCTCCGAAGGCCCAAAAACCAGAACTTGGACCCTGTCAAGTCTGAACGTCTCATTCCGGTGGCCAAGCGACCAAAAATCCAAAGACACTGTTTCCTCAACCAGATCACGTCCCCCTATAATAATGGCAGGCGAGGGCAAAAGCCTTGGTCGCATGCCTTATGCTCCTCCAAAATCACTGCTGGAGGGTTGACCTTAGACAAAGACCTCATCTCCCTCATTTCCAAAGCATACGGATAGACAGTTATTGTGTTCCCATCCTCCAGAGTACGCACGGTACTGGGGGTCTTCATGTAGAACTAGAGCTTCATCCAATCTTTTTCCCACTTGTTCTTCTGGCAGTAGGACATCTCGAGACGCTTGCCTGGCTGTGTCCTCCTAGGCATAAAAGCACAGCTTCCATACTACGCTATGAACTCGCCTTCGGTGGTTTTGATCTTCTTTGGCTGCTTTTGAAGCTCGAAATAAGCATAGAAAGTGTCAATATTGGGCACCGACGCATATGACTCGCAGGCCCAGCAAAACTTGCTGAGGGTAATAATCCCATTTGGGCTAATGTGATGTAGCTCCAAGCGAAACACCTCCATAACTTGACGAAGGAAAGAGTAAGGAGGAATACATAGCCCGTAGGTAAAATAATGCTTGAAAACAATGGCATACCCTAGCTCAGGCTCGGGCACCGTCTGCCAGAAGGAGAAACCTTCGCACGGCCAAAGTTAAAAAAGTCATCTTGAACCATCTCCGTGATATCCTTCATGGTCACAAGGGACTCATAAAACTCAAATGTCTGACGAGTCATCAAAAAGATCTCCTCAGCACCGACCAGGTCACCAACAGACGCTTCGACATCAGACAGGCTCTCCTCCAGCTCTTGAGCAACGAAAATCTCAAGCATGCACTCCTCAAAACAATCTAACCAACCACCGGACCAAACACCTAGCAAATCACAAAAAGGGCCGATGAAATCAGCCGAGATAGGAAGAGACGAAGGAGTGGAAGGCACCGCAAACTAGGGAAGAGAGCGTCGAGAGGGAAAAACAGAGCGAAGGCAGTAAGAAGAGCTTATGAAAGCGATAGCATAAGGACTCAAGATGCCCCCTTTATATAGGATAGCCTGTGATGGTTTGCTGCCCGAGGTCAAACGGATACCTGCAACTGTCGATCGTTCACAGTTCTCGGGGCGAAACCATCTCATCAACAGAGCGCAATCATAGCCAACATTAAGGAAAGCATGTAACAGACATACCGCCACATCAGTATCAGGCACCTTTAGCCAACAAACTAAGGATATGCATGAACGCAACATTCTGCGCACCATGGTGGAAGGCAAGACCTCCGCCTGGCCATCAGGCGAGGGGGATGGTCTAGGCTTTTGAGCACGCGGCCCGCAGGTGTGTCCCCATGCTCAAAAGGGGGGAAACTATTGTGGATTCAACCATGCCTTCCCCTTGCTTTGGAAGTAAAAGTCACCACAACTCAATCGTGGTGGCCAGACCTTCGTAACTTGAACCTTTGTACAACATGATACGAAGGTCTGGGGAAAAGTTAATGTTAATGCAATATGATTCTGTGAAGCAGGTGTGCAAGAACCGACCCAATGTGGAGGACCTCGAGAAGTGAGCACCGATCCTTCAGCTGGTGATCGACAAAGGATCCAGAGCCTCTGATGGAGACAAGGCAAAGAACCTTGATGTTGACGGTCCTTAAGTATCAAATTTAATTATCAAATAAACAAAGAAAAGGATCCAAATGAAACCAACATCTAGACTTAGGGTTTTATCTGACAGAATTCCACGAGTTTTGGTGTTTGTCTATTTCTGCAGGGGGTTATGAGGAAATAAGGAAGATATGAGGAAATAAGGAAGAAAGGCCCACATGTCAGTATTACATAGAGATATCAACGCACCGCACGATTTTACATCATTTAGGCGCCCGCCCCCCTGTTGGAGCCAAATCAGGACTCTTTCACTCGGGATATTCCACCGACCTATTGGATCAAGAAAAACATAGTACCACCTCGCCTATCGACCCAAAAACGCATAGAAGGGGAGGACTATATAAGCAAGCCCCCCCTGGCCCCTGGAGAAGACTTGAAGAAATTATCATAGAGATTGAGGGGTGCCCTCGAAGGAAAACCTCTTCTCTAATTAATATTTCTTTTTAGGCTTAGCAATCAATGTAAGGTAGAAATAGATCTTCTAGTTTCTACTAGATTAAGAGAGATAGAGTGGAGGTGTAGATTGGAGGAAGCCCGGCCTGTCGGTGTCTACTCCAAGCTTGTACCTGCGGGATCAAGTTCTCCTAACCCGAAGCTTGCTCCTAGGATTCTTCAGTAATTCGACTTCTAAATTCTAGTAAGTTCTTGTTTTATTATTCTTATGGTTTATGAGTTTACTTTAATCTCTTCGCGTAGAGTTTAGAGTAATCATTGCTAGCGTAAACGTGGTGTTTAGGCTGGGGTACTCATAGATATTCCCTAACTAGCTGGACCGTGGTAGTAGCGAGGAACGTGACAATTCCGAGTTACCTTTGTAGATCACATCTCGTTAGCAGGAAGGATAGGGTTTATAGGTGCGGGTTGAACATCCTTTGTGGTGCCTAGATTCCGTTAGCCTCCCCATTAGAACAGTAGATCACCCTTACCAAGGTTAGAAGGAGACTACGGTTGCAGTCTTCTCTATTTATCACTCACATCGAAAGACATTCTTTGTAGCCTAAAGGGATCGTAGCAATAGATTTGGTTAGTCAGATGCACCCTTTCTCCCAGTGGTAAAAATATAAATACGATAACTCTGGATAACCTCCCGGGTGAAATGCTCACCGATATCCGTGCGCTTGCGGATCGTTTCCTTATTGCGTTACCAAATATCAACAAGCATTTCTGGCGCCGTTGCCGGGGAGAAAGACGGTTTGCTGAGATAACTTTGAGTCTTGCTATTATCTTGTATTATACTTTTATACTTTTATTCTTTTATCTTTTTATTTTTATGGATAACTCAAATTCCATACCTATTATTAAATTCTTTGCACCTTCGGAGACCAGCCATAGACCATGGGAGTCAACACGTCCTGCCCCTAATTATGATCTGTGTCCGGAGTTGATTGCAATAGGTCAAAACCAACCCTTTTCTATAGCTGAGGTCCTATCTTTTAATCAAAAAGATAATGCACTTTTAGCTACACCTAGGGAATCTTTTAATTTTTCTATAAATTCTGGTTTAGACCTAGCCCTACAAGACCATGTTTTTCCTAGATATTTTCACATTGGTCTTAATCATATAACCTTTGGTAGAGTCCTTCTTTCTTTATCTATTAGTAAAGGAAGGTATGTCTTCATTTGTGGACATCTTTCTTGTACTAGCCTTTATAGAAAAATCTTAGAGATAGAGAAGGAATCATCTCCCAAACAAGGAAAGGAAGTTTCAATAGCCAATTTCCAAACATTTCAAACCCATAATTCGGCTATCCACCCCTTCCTTGAGCTTAATAAATTCTACTATGCTCTTTCACTTGAACCTCCCGATAATCCTATGAATCTCTCTAGACATCCTATGCATATGATGGATGATCGAGAAGAGCAACATCAATGGCTAGAGGGCATTAAAAATCCATATGCTATCACCATTGAATGGATAGATAAAACAAACTTGAGAGACAATCCTAGAGGAATTTTAAGCATTCATGAAGAATCATCCTTGGAGTTTGAGAATGAGAGAAACAACAGTGAGCATGGAAGTTATTTCATAAATACCTCACCCAGTCCTTGCTCATATAAAACATCTCTCCAATCAATTTGTCTCTCCATCCTTACCATATTTGAGATCTCCAACCCCCTCTTCCTCTTCATTTATAAAAACTTTAAAAAGGTGGTTGTCGATGCATATGTCTATAATAAATATTGCAGATCTCGTTGAGTTGATCTTGATATAGGTAGGTGTTGGAGGGGAAACCACTTCACCAACATAACTTGATGGTTTCCCAAGGAAAAGCTTAGTGTCCTAAAACAAGCACTTATCAGATCATAACATGAACTTCTAATTATTTGCAACATTGCCTTGTGTATTGAGCATATTAAGATAATTGTAGAAATATTCCTTCGGGTATTCTTGCCACTAACCTTTCTAGGATTGGAGCAAGAAGATCGGATGAATGACAAGCACAGGGTATGTCCAACCAACTATCACAACATTGAATTAAATTCATCCAAACTTGAATTTAGCAAAATTCAAGCTTGGGGGAGTACTTTACATAAAAATATCTTTTGCCATGTTGCTACGTTGGTTGTCCTTACCTTTGAGACATGCTCAATTTGTTAAATACTAATTACACTATTTTATCTCCACTTAAGTAGATCTCTATAAATGCTCTCATGCTACCTTTATTTGCTTTAGTATATGTCTAGGTTTGGAATAGTTTCATTTATCTCTTAATTAAGCATGGTGCTTAGTTTAGGAATGATGATCTTACTTCCAAGGTATTTTAAATTAAGCATGGTGCTTAGGTTAAAATGCCCTTCTAAATCAAATTAGACATGGTGTCTAGGTTGATTTTTAAGCCGATAGTATGCTATGGTAGATATGGGATATTTTGTTGGACTAACCCCTGCAGGAAAACTTTCAATATCAACCTGGGAAGTCCTGAGATAAACTCGCATTGGAGATGAAGAAAGTGGCACATAAAGTTTAACAATTTGCACAAGAAAGACGTGGCTCATAAGAGATGATTCATGGAGGGTGCCACAAACACGATGCACAACTGCTAAGAAAGGAAAGCTTCCACAAGGTGATATTGTACCGTCACTCTTCAAGTAAGGTAACACCTTAAGGTACTTGACTATCGCTTTTATAAGCTTCTCCTTGGTTCTAGCATTCACATAAATAAAGAGACAAACATGTATGATTTATAACTCCAGATTAACCAACTCAATTAATTCAACATGTTTAGTCCTTTAATCTTTGTTCTTAGTACTACCTTCGTGATCCCACGCTCCTAAACATATAAGCTAATATGTTGCACATTCAATATTTGGAAGATATAAACAAAACATAAATATAGATAGATTATCTTTCCATTAGGTTCAGCCATCTGATCTGATAAATGTTTCAAATACTACACTCATGATCTTATTATCCATCAACTTTGTCTTGCTCACTATGCTTAAGGAAAAACAAATACACTTTTGGTTCTGTTGGTGTTTTCCACCAACAGAGCCCATGCACTTGATCTCTTCCTTGTCTCTATGAACAGGTACACTTCAAGCAAAACATGGAGGAGTTTTACAACTCCCAGACTCCACCAAGTGAAGGACCTGGATCTATGAGCACAAACACACTGAGCAGGATATTGCCAGCACCATACTTCGAACTGCTAGGCAAAGGAGAACATGGGTGACACTGTATCAAGAGGTGCAGACGTCAAGGTCCACACCTAATCAAATGATGCACCTAAAGGATGAAGATGGTGAAAAGTCTTGTCCAGAAGACTTAAAACATTGGATCCTTGTCGGAAGAGGTCAACATCGTCGACTCAAGTCACCTTTCTTGATCAAGAAGGACGACCCTGGTGTTCCAAGCAGCGAGTGCGCAATCACTGGATACTCTGTTTAGAAGACACTCTACGACACCGGATCTGACGACAACATACTGACCGCAGTCACTTATCAGCTCCTGCATGGAACCATACCCCTACAACCAATATATTCAGCTCCAGATGATTTTCAGGTCATTGACATGGGAGAAGACGAATATGATCCACCCACCATCCTTGGAAGACCGTTCCTCAACACTATCAAAGCAATCATCTACATTGGAACCGGAGAAGTCCACATGTACTTCCCCTCTGAGAAGGTACGCAACTATTTTACTGACCATAACTATATAGTTGAAGACTCTAAGCAGGTCAGGACAAGAAGACGACGCAACCGCAACCAGAGGAGGCAAATCATCAAGAACGGATGGGTAGACTACAAAGGAGAAGTGATAAGGACTGAAGACATACAGCTTGAACAGAACTGTCCTGAGGAGACCGTAGCACCGAGTCAGGTGTGGAGGGAGAAGATAGTTATACACGAAGAGAGGTGCCGCCGGAATCACCGACTACGCCACCTAGCGAATCCCAGGACGACTGAGAAAACAGAGAGTCTCGTTCGGAGGACTTAAAAATACCAAACGCCTTGCCAAGAGGTTTGTTGTCTATTTGAGCTCCAAGAATTTAAGAATCAAGAAGACTAGCAGACGAAGGACATTCTAATCGCTGTCAGAATGCTGCTGACTTTCAAATACACCTCTGCCACCTACTAGCTAGATCAAGAGAAATTACGTCAAAATTCAGCTTGGGGGAGAGCACCCCCATTATTCTCGCTAAGTATTTCTACCTATCTTTATACTTATATTATGTTAGAATATTAAAATACATAAACTATGAAAAAAAACAAAATAAAGATTTTGTGCTTATATATATATCTTTTGCTTAGTATGTTTAATAAATAAATAAAGTGGTTATGCTAATCTGAATCTTAATAATAAAACTCTAGCATGGTTATGATGAATAGTTGCTCTGCCTAATTTGCAATTTTCAAGTTCCCTCTCAAGTTTAGACATAACTGTTATAATTTAAAGCTTGCTCTAGATCTAAACTTGTGGGATGAAAACTTGATCTGAAATCTAAGTTGTTAACGGATATGATATGGGAAGGTTGAACTGCTGTTTATCTGTTCCTAGAGATGCTAGAATTCTGGGGAATTTTATCTTTGAAAAATCTTTAAAATATTGCATGATGAGTTCCTGTATGATGAGAGTTTAAATTCCTACCACAACCATATATACATGCTTGCTAGACTTTGAGCCACACATTTACTATTTACTGCTTATGAGCATTGAGTGTGGTCAAGCTGTGTAGACCCTTAGGAGCTTGTCATGTGGTTAAATCAAGATTCACTTGCACGTTCACTCGTACATGCTACTTCTACTCCGGAAGTACCATCCACATATATCCACTCATTCCCATCTCCAGATTCACCCAAAATTATTCTACTCCTAATCCGGGAGAGAATAGCCAAAAATATTTTCCTATCCCTGTTATTCCCTGTGAAATAAATGCTCCAAATATTTTGGTTATTACCACTTGCTATATTATCTCAAGAGATGAGTGCTCTCTAAAAAAAAGAAAAGAGAAGAAAAAAAAATATATATAAACGAGGAAATAAAAAGGGGCAAGTGCTCGGAACCTCGAAAGAAAGAAAAAGTGAGACGAGAGGTAAAAATGGACAAGTGTCCGACAGTAGAATTAGGGGTACAAGATACCCACCTGAAAAAAAAAGAAGAGCATCTCATTCTCCTCATAAAGTTTCAAAAAGCAAGGAAGGTATGTATCCCCTCAAAAGAACAAAAGTAGAATTAGACTTTCACCATTGTTATTACCATCATCACCATACACCATTCATTCGCCACACATGCACATCTTGATTTGGCTTATTGATTTGTTTCTCTGGATCCATGGTTTGAATATGCAATAAATGTCTTGTAAGTATGTATTAGCTGTCTCCCACCTATGAGCTCCAGATATCAAGCCTTATTAGAGTAGGGTGAGAGAGAAGGCAATGCCTTATACCACAAATACCACATATCTTGAGAGAAGGCATATACCATCAATGCCTTGGTAAGGATCCAGAAATACCACAAAAGAGAGATATGAGAGAGTCATACAAGGAAACTCTGAGTTTTATTTGAAAATCTGCAAAAACCCCGGAGCTATAGCTGATCAAGAATAAGAGACATGGCACTTGGCTAGACTGTTCTATCTTTTAACCTCTCAAGACAGAAGTGACGGTTACAAGTCCCATGGTGAAGGTAAAGTAAATTTTAAGTCTTGACAGTTTACTCTAACTCAGAGATGAGATCTTATTTAAAAAGCATGTGTACCGTCAATTTTTAAAGATATTGCAACAACTTCTAATCCATTGCTGAGTCTATCCTTGCTCAGGGACGAGCAAGAGGTAAGCTTGGGGGAGCTTGTTGACGGTCCTTAAGTATCAAATTTAATTATCAAATAAACAAAGAAAAGGATCCAAATGAAACCAACATCTAGACTTAGGAGTTTATCTGACAGAATTCCACGAGTTTTGGTGTTTGTCTATTTCTGCAGGGGGTTATGAGGAAATAAGGAAGAAAGGCCCACATGTCAGGATTACATAGAGATATCAACGCACCACACGATTTTACATCATCTAGAAGACTCCAGAAGCCACGAGACCGAAGCGGAGGACAAACAGGGCCAGGCCCAGGGCGCCCGCCCTGGTAGCCTGGGCGCCCGCCCCCCTGTTGGAGCCAAATCAGGACTCTTTCGCTCGGGATATTCCACCGACCTATTGGATCAAGAAAAACATAGTACCACCTCGCCTATCGACCCAAAAACGCATAGAAGGGGAGGACTATATAAGCAAGGCCCCCCTGGCCCCTGGAGAAGACATGAAGAAATTATCATAGAGATTGAGGGGTGCCCTCGAAGGAAAACCTCTTCTCTAATTAATATTTCTTTTTAGGCTTAGCAATCAATGTAAGGTAGAAATAGATCTTCTAGTTTCTACTAGATTGAGAGAGATAGAGTGGAGGTGTAGATTGGAGGAAGCCCGGCCTGTCGGTGTCTACTCCAAGCTTGTACCTGCGGGATCAAGTTCTCCTAACCCGAAGCTTGCTCCTAGGATTCTTCAGTAATTCGACTTCTAAATTCTAGTAAGTTCTTGTTTTATTGTTCTTATGGTTTATGAGTTTACTTTAATCTCTTCGCATAGAGTTTAGAGTAATCATTGCTGGCCTAAACGTGTTGTTTAGGCTGGGGTACTCATAGATATTCCCTGACTAGCTGGACCGTGGTAGTAGCGAGGAACGTGACAATTCTGAGTTACCTTTGTAGATCACATCTCGTTAGCAGGAAGGATAGAGTTTATAGGTGCGGGTTGAACATCCTTTGTGGTGCCTAGATTCCGTTAGCCTCCCCATTAGAACAGTAGATCACCCTTACCAAGGTTAGAAGGAGACTACGGTTGCAGTCTTCTCTATTTATCACTCACATCGAAAGACATTCTTTGTAGCCTAAAGGGATAGTAGCAATAGATTTGGTTAGTCAGATGCACCCTTTCTCCCAGTGGTAAAAATATAAATACGATAACTCTGGATAACCTCCCGGGTGAAATGCTCACTGATATCCGTGCGCTTGCGGATCGTTTCCTTATTGCGTTACCAAATATCAACACTCGAGAGGCGAGTGTTGGTCCTTCGGTAGCTGGTCGGCGAAGGATCCACAGTCTTTGGCGGAGACACGACGGAGGTTCGGGCTGTGTTAGGGTCAGAGTCCCGGCAGGCTGACTTGTAAAATGTTCGTGGTTACGAATTACTTAAGTTGCCATGTAGGTCGCAAGCAGGGGGCAGAATATGCTGGGATATTCCGCCACCGTCATTTATGCAGGGTGACTTAGTACTAGCATTGCTCCTTTTTCCCTCCAGGGCAGCCTATGCCAACATGCAACAAAGTATAAGTCAAAGAAGACTAATTAGTCGCACTACTTATTGATCTTAATTTGAGAACAAAGAATAACGTAGAGTGATGTTAATTGGATATTTGATGCTGATGAGGTGTATGCACTGAGCAGATATGCGTTTTTTCCTAGAGATGGTGCAGTCTCCTAGAAGTCTTGTAAGCAGAATATCTTAATGAAGTCTATAAGAAAATTAAAGCAGAGATCACAGTATTAGACATGGCTAGCGTTGAGGCCGAGTGGCTTCGTGAACTCCTAATGGATTTACTGGTGGTAGAGAAACCTATACCGATTATTTCCATGAAGTGTGATAATCAAACTATGATAACTAAATTTAACAGTTCTAAAGATAACATGAAGTATACGAGGCATGTGAAAAGGTGGATAAAATCTGTTAGAAAATTGAGAAACTACGGAGTAATTTCATTGGACTATGTCTATACATCTAAGAATTTGGTAGATCAATTCACTAAGAGTCTGTCACGCAATGTGATAGAAGGTGCATCAAGAGAGTTGGGCTTGAGAACCACTTGAGTCATACCATATTGGTAACTTGTCTTATGTGATCGGAGATGTTGTGAAGTAGGATGGCGAAACAAGCTAGTGGTTGACTGAGGGAGAGACGCCTTATATTAAAGTCTAACTTGTTGGAGATGCACCGTTTCTTCAATGTTGTAAGGAAGGTTGGCTAATTTCTTAATGTGATCTGAGTAGCTTATTTTAAGAAGAGATATTGTTCTACAAAACATCCTATAAAGAACACACCTATATGAGCTCGGCTGCTAGTCACAGTCTATGAGATGTGGGTAATCTATAGATTCTCATGAAAGGCCAGGAAGTATGACTTATATGCTTCAAAAAGAGGATGCTTTAGGCAGCCTTGTACCAGTAAAGGACTTAGGTGAAACTTATTTCGCACAAAACTATCAATTCAAGGCATAGTCCATTGTTTAGTTGTGAAGAAGTGTAACCTCTGTTCTAGGTGGATGTTCAACTTAACAGTCTCTACCGAAAAAATGGTATATCAAACATTAGCAAGACTGAGATTATTTTTATATGACTTGGAATTTGGTGGGAATTGTTGGATTTAATTGGGTTAGTCCAAATTTTATTCAACAATTAAATCAACTAAAATTCCAAGATCAAATATAACGCTAGGTGTATTAAGTTGGATCTTTTGTGTGGTATAACTTAAAAGTTGATGAGGGTTAAGTGCATGATGACCATTATATGATGGTGAATCATGATTTAGTGGTCTATGATGTCATAGTGATTTCCATTACTAGTAACACACAATTGAATTGTTGATTTTATAAGTTACTTGTAACGGACAATGACATGATAATTGCTAACTCTTCATGCACCTAGTCCTTTGGCTTCATCTTCTTATGTTGTCGCTGCATAAATGAAGAACTCCTCTTATTTC
This sequence comes from Sorghum bicolor, assembly GCF_000003195.3. NCBI lineage: Eukaryota > Viridiplantae > Streptophyta > Magnoliopsida > Poales > Poaceae > Sorghum > Sorghum bicolor. Next base: position 59,617,962 of record NC_012874.2, read on the forward strand.
GAGAGAGTTGAGAACGCATAGACAAAACATCATCACGCTGTTGTTGCACTGTTATTGTGTCCTGGTTCCTGCACTCAAAGGAATTAGGAGAGTAGGCCTCCGGAACGCTACACGAGTGAAGGGCGGCAATCACGTTTTTAGGGAGTGTCGCTGACGGCACGACTACTCACGTCATCTTCTTCTTCGTAGTGGTAGCATACATCATCGAATTGATCAGCACTACTATATACCTATACGACATCGAGCAGGACGACTACACCATCAGGAGCTATGTTGACTAGTGCAATCGGCTCTCATGCCACTAGGTATAATCGTAAACTTCTCTTTTCAGTAAGGTCTTGCGTTAGATTCTTGTTGGTTAGCCTTATCTACATGATTTTTATGTTTACAAGACACAAGCACATTTTTTATATCACAAAACATAATTACCATGTTAATTTTCTAGATTAAATTATTGCTAAATTTACCTAAATTTCTAACAGGATGGTCGATCCTCAAGAATATGGCTCCCGTGACGCCAAGAGTTCGGTTAGAACAGACGACAGAAGTCTATTGCCTCCGAATGTGCCAGGAATATCTCTCTTGCGGATTTGCGTTAGAAATTTCACTGCTAGTCCCGGCACGTAATGGATGATTTTTATGGTCATTCATTCCACATATATCATGCCTCGTACTCCGTGCGACCTCTCTGTTTTCGTTGTGGGTGACCCTCGGCATGTAGGGTCCGAAGACAGAATGAAGCTATATCTCCTAAAATGAATTATTGTACACTAGTGTCTCCTGTAAACGTAAAGAGAGAGGGACATTGCCTACGTTATGTCCGAAGCATGCACGTGGAACAGCAACTAAATATGCGTACGGCTACAATAGAGCTTTTACAAATATTAATACTATATAATATAAAGTTTATTATAAACTTTCATGGAACATGCATGCATGGCTGCATTAATTACAGTTCACAGCAGCACTCCTCATTACCATTATTTATTTTAACACAGCGATGACTTTTCTCGTGTCCCTTTAGATAGCAATAACTAGCGCACATATCAGTTCTGCAGGGTGGCTTAGCAAAGTAGCATTGCTCCTTTATTCCTCCAGGACAGCCTATGCCAACATGCAACACAGTATAAGTTAAATAAGACTATTTGGTTGCACTAACTGATCTTAATTCGAGAACAAAGAATAATGTAGAGTAAGCAAATAGCGGTGCATACAGCCTCCAGCTTGGCAAGATGGGAAAGTAGGCATGGTCCCAAGAACCAAGATCAAAGCAGCAGCCAAGTACACAATCCTAGTAGTACATATCTTGATTGACGATGCCATGAACATGAAGACGAGCTGCTCTGTTTCGTTTTTCTGAAATCTAGCTATGAGAGGATTACTTATGGATGTATCGCGCGCATATACAAAAGGCATAACCCTCATCAAGTGCATATTTATACTATCCGAAGGTATGCTCTATTACTATTTTTTTATTTGTTATTTTATATACGTTGGGGATAGAGATATGGATATTTTCTAGCTGCACAGAAAATAAATATACAATTGTACTTATCGACCTCAGATAGGATTGAGATCTCTTCAGCTTAGTATTATCTAATAAAGTGGTGGTGCCTAGCCATATAACCCAACTGTCAATGCGACTAATTGATGATAGAGCCTTTTTATCTATGTGCCATTATAAAAGATCAAAATAACCTAATATACCATCTTAAATCTGAAAAGTTCTTTGCTCCGCTTAGATAAAAATTTCTTTACCTACATGTCACTTCCGTCACCTAGCCGTTTCATTCTCACAGAGCTGGCTATCAAAATTACATGGCCTTGTTTAGTTCCAAAAAATTTTGGGAAATTGACACTGTAGCACTTTCGTTTGTATTTGACAAATATTGTCCAATCATAGACTAACTAGGCTCAAAACATTCGTCTCATCAATTTCGACCAAACTGTGCAATTAGTTTTTATTTTCGTCTATATTTAACACTCCATGTATGCGTCTAAAGATTCGATGTAAAGAGGAATCTGAAATTTTTTATAAAGTTTTTTAGGAACTAAACAAGGCTTTATGCCTTAGATGTAACGAGGAATCTGAAATTTTTTGTAAATTTTTTTGAGAACTAAACAAGGTCTTATGCCTTAGGTGCTGCAGCTGCTTGTGACCTCCTCGTTCCCCACTGGTTCCCCACTGAAAACTCAAACTTGAGCCGATTGGGAGGCTGGCCGCCGGCCGTGCTGGGCGTGCGCTCACGGGGAGTGCAGGCAGAACATCGGGGGCGAGCACCGCGCGTGGGAAGCGAAGCCATGGGGCTAAGGCGCGGGGCTCTCTCGTGTGGGGAGGCCGCGGGCCTCGCGCGGGGAGGCGTACAGCGGGGGGCGCTCACTAGGAGGCCGCAGGAAGCGGGGGGTTTTCCAGTCCGGCTGTTTGGACCATAAGTGCTATCAGGTAATTTTTTCCGCCTGCCCACGTCGCGCTTCCGGCCTGAAACCTGACCCAAGCCAACTCGGCTTCCCACCCGCACGCGCTTCCGGCCCAGATCACTGGAACCTGGCCCGTTCGAGCTACAGATATTTTTTGAGAAAATAAAAAAGCAAAATCAATCTAGGCATCACTCACCACCACTACACCATTAACATGATTGTGATAACTATGTAATAGTTTCTTCTTTAAATACACCGCACCATTTAAAGTAAAAAAAAAAAATTAGTAAAGCATCATAAGAAATGATATTTTATATTTAAAATACCAAAATATATTTCATGAAAACATGGAAAAAAATCTAAGCAATGGGAAATACAAATAAATTACAATATTTTAGTTTTAGAATCATGAAATTGGTATTATAATGTACACATAAATAAATAAATAAATAAATAAATAATGTAAACAAAAATAATAAAATCAAGAGTAAATATAAGGAAAAAAGAAAAACACGTATTAGAGAAAATTTTAAAAGAATATCATATGAATATTTTTCAAACATCCTAAAATATAATATAGAACATTATTAGACACATCATAGAACATCACTAAATATATTATAGAACATTACATGTATATTACGTGAACATCACATATATACTATGTAAACATTACAAAATATATTATAGAACATCACTAATTATAGAACATCACATATATACCACGTGAACATCACATTTATACTACGTGAATATCATATAACACACTATAAAACATCACTAAATATAAGAAAAATAAGAAATAAGAAAATAAAAAAGAAAACAGCAAAAGAAATAAAAGAAACATCAAAACTAAAAGAATAATAAAAAAATAACATAAAATAAATATAAATATAAACAAAATTGAAACACAAAAGGAAGAAAACACGAGAAGAATAAAAAGAGGAAAATAAAAAATAAATAACGTATCTAGAGGCAAAAATAATAAAATAAACATAAACAAAAATAAGAAAAGAGAGAAAAGAAAAAGAAAAGAAAATCACATGAACAGAAAAATAAACAAAAATGAAATAAAACAATAATAGGAAAAAGAAAGAAAATAAAATAAAACAAAAAGAAATAAATAAACATAAAAATTTAAAACTACAAGAATATCAAAAAGTCACATGAAATAGAAAAGAAAGTATAAATAAATAAGAATAGAAAAAAAAGAAAAAAAAAAGAAAGAAAGGAAAGTAGGAGAGAAACACGTACGTGTAGCTGGAGGCTGTCCCATCGGAAATAATCCCGCGCTCTGCTCCCGCCCCGCAGTCCCGCAGCTCCCGCGCTCCCCGTGTTCCTGCGCTCTCTGTTCGGCGCAGTGATCGGTCCGGCCGTTCGGACGCGATGATTCCCCGCAGGAAGCTCGCTGTGGTGTGGAAGGCCCAGGCCGCGGGAAGCTCGCGAGGAAGGCGCACTGTGGTGCTGATTTGGAAAGGATGATGGATCGACGACCAACTTGGCTTCCTGATGGGTGAGTGTTCCTTTCCTTCTTGAAATGCATGATATTAGTACCATCTTTTGATGTTTTTAGGACTGGACTGGACTGCATATGTGAGTAAATTATATGTTGTTCATCTGTAGGAATGACATCAAGACCAGTTTCAATCTAGAAATCAGGATAATTAGTCCAACTATGCGAGGACCAAGGTTTGGCATTAATAAAGTTGTTGATTCAGACACCACAAATTTTAAAGACTTTGTTGATGAAATTCTGGATCAGTTTCCTTGCGGGTATGGTGATGTAGTGAAGCTGTTCTATTTCTGTAGTGAAAGCAAGTCCAACATACAAATTCATTCAGACCAAGGCTTAATGCATATGTGTGCGAAACATATGAACTCCAAGTGTTGTTACCTGTCAATTGCATATCATAAACCTGATGCTGATCCATAAGACAGAGGGGATGCATCTAGATGACTCGTTGGATACCATAAGACAGAAGCTCCTTATCAAATGGGACCAGGGGTAGAAAATTGCACACAAAATGGAAGGTAAAATTTTGCCACACATCATAACTAAGTTGAAGGAGCAAAGCAGGAACCTTGAAATTGATGTTGTCACCAGCTCACTTGATGGGATTGTAGAGCTTATGGCAAGGGGAGGTTCTACTTTTAGGTTTGTTGTGAACCTACAGGGAAGGACTTGTTCATGTAGAGCGTGGCAAGTTTCTGGATTACCATGTAGGCATGCAATTGGCTTTATCACCTCTATACCTGGAGAGAAGATAGAAGATCATGTGGACAACTACTACCTTGTAGAGAGCTTCAGGGCTGCATATGATCCTATAATCCCAGCTATACGAGACAAATCCATGTGGCCCAAAGCAGAACATGGTTTCTTCATGCACCCTCCATTGTTGAAATCAACGGCTGGTAGAAGGCAAAAGAGTTACAAGGGAGCATTAGAGGGTGGTAGCAAAGGAGCCAAGGTTAGGCATCATTGTCCAATCTATCAAGAGTATGGACATCATTGGTACACTTGTAAGGATGGTGACCCATAAGACAAAGCGGCAATGCTTGCTGAAAGGTAACATGGAACAAACTATGTAATTATTTTTGCATGTTTGCTTCATTGCTAATTGGTCACATATCTATCCATGTAGCGAACTCTAAAAAAAATATCTATCCATGTAGGTCCACCTAAAAAGAAGAAAAAGAAGATAAAACCTGCTACTACGGAGGCCAACATTGTGCCTGCAGCAAGGATGGTCTTTCCGGTTCTACCTACTGTTGCGGATCTACCAAAGAAATGGAAGAACAAATCATCCTCATCAACTAATGCTAAGAAACAAAAGAGTATTTCCAATACTTCAACTACTGAGGCTAGTGCCCCCTTTGTGAGGTAAGCTAATTCCCTATAATTTTCTTTTCACTATTTTAATAGGTTAACTGACTGTTTTTACTCATGTCTCCTTTTTCCAGAGGGTCTGGAACAAGATCGAATCAGCTAGATCCTTTGGCGATTATGTACCCTTCTGGAACAAGTCAGCAGCAACAAAAGAAGAAGAAGAGGGCCATTCAGAAAAACATTGACTCCACACAAGGCTAGTCCAGCCATGTCAACCCGCAGCAAGGTCCCTATAGATCCCCTTCTAGTCCAGCCATGGGAACTAGAAGCAAGAAAAAACTTGATCTTTGATGAGTTTCCATCACTCTAGCATGCTTTTGTAGTGATACTTCAGTTGTGCATGACCAAACACTGTTTAAACTAGTAATGAGGTCAATGTGACCATTTTGTGTGCAAACTTGATTTTGTAATCAAGCTAATTATGCACGTTGATGATAAATTTAGACCTCTTTATGCCTAAATGTATTTAATTTGAATACTATTGTGGTTTTCGCTATTGTCGGATATTTTGGATGCATTTTAAGTTTATTTTAATTACTGTAAGAGCTTGTGTGTGTGTGCACAGCTAACGGCTTGTGTAACAGTGAGTTTCTTTTCTATACTGGTGTAGAGAAAAAAGTGATGTTTTTAATCACAGAAAGTTACAGTGGCACTAGAGGAAAGATCGAAACTTTTGATGCATTCTATAACTAAGGGAAAAGATTCTTTTCCGCTGGATGTTAACTATTGTTACATGCAAATTTTAACGGAAGTGGCACACATGTAAAAAAAACTTCAATGAAGAATACTTAGGAACTTAAATTTTCAATGGCACGTAGGTCATTTGATATTTTATAAGGGCACATAGGTAAAAGCCTCCGATACCCAGGGCATCCAAGTCGTTCATTTGATGAATCATGTTCCCCTTAATTAATTTGGGGCCTTTTAGCACTGTTGTTCACTACTTGTAACGCTTAAGGGCAACTCCGACCAATCCCTCAAAATTTGACCCCCTACACCCACAAATAAGGATCTCTCATCCAGATTTCAGCTTCCTGTTCTCCAACCAAACTCTCATTTCAGGCTCCCTATTTTCCCTCACCTATATTTTATACATAAAACGTAACTACCAATTCTAACATTTTGTATTTAAACCATGTTAGTATTATTGCAATGCATATTTTTTAACGGTAACTTTGTATGGCTTAATATTGGTGGAATTATTTTTTTAGATAATTTTCAAAATTTAACTTTTGGTTTGTCAGTCTTAGAATGGCTATGTATTTGAAATGACACTCTTCCAAGTCGTTCTTTCAACGGCTATAAATCAAACGGTCGCTCTATCTCCAATGGTTATATTTTCCAGTCTAGATATATGTATTGTCATTCTCTTTCCTGAACCAATTTCGATATTGCACCATGAGTCATCTCTCCCGACTAGAATCATCTTCCTCATTCAATGATGGTGATGATGTTCTTGAGAAAATCCTTACTGCATTACACCAAGCACACTTAATACCAAGCTCTCAATGGTCCACGATGGGGTGGTTTATACCTGGGCGTCATTGTATTCATCGGGACAGAGAAAGTGGGCATTGGAGGTTATACAATGACTATTTCTTAGAAAATCCAACCTATGGGTCACCTTTCTTCTGGCGTAGGTTCACTAATAGCATGTTAATTTTTGTGTAACTTCTTTCCATATTCCTATGTCCATGTTTGCCTAGTTTGGATTTGTCCCTCAGGTTTAGGATGTCTCATTCACTATACTTTCACATAATGCAAGTTGTAGAGCAACATGATAATTACTTTGAGCAGAAAAGAGATAGAGTTGGACGGCTCGGGTTATCATCTTTGCAAAAGATTACTGCAGTTTTCCAAAAGAAAGGATGTGGAAAGAGCTTTTGGGGTTCTTCAAGCTCAATTTTCCATTGTTCGTGGAACAACTCATATGTGGGATAAAGCAACACTTAGGCAACTAATGACAGCTTGTGTCATCATGCATATCATGATCGTTGAAGACGAGCGAAGTGAAGCCAGCGACCTACTCCACCTAAAGTTCATAATCGTAAACAAGAGTTCCGTGAACTCCTACAAGCTCATCACAATATCAGAAACAGGCAAATGCACACCCAATTTCAGAAAGATCTTATCAAGCACCTTTGGCAGCATCACGCGGACATGTATCAATATTGAACCTTCATATCCATGTAGTCTTGTACCATTTATTTTTTTCAATCATGTATCAGTCTTGTACCATCTATTTTTTTTCAATCATGTATTAGTCATGTACCCTTTCAATCATGTACCCTTTCAATCAAGTAACAGTAGAGTACCTTCTATTTCATCAATCATCTCCGCACAAATTAACAGAGTTCCGTAATTTGGCGCACAAATTGTTCTTATAGAGTTCCGTAGATAACAAACAAGCTGGTAAATAATTTAAATAAACATTGTCCATAGTTCACACATAGAAAACAAATAAACATGATGCACCACAACGACAAGCAATGATCTCATTCTGTAATGTCTTATAAAATACATGTTGTCGCTCACTCAGACCATTAAGGTCCATCTTCATAATTTTCTCATCAACTTCTCTCTATGTCAACTCTATTTCTCATTGCATTAAATCTAGCTTCCTATTATATACTTGTTGCTTCATTTCAAGCATTCTAGTCCCTACAACAAGCCTCTCGTCATTACGTTCTTTTTTTTCTTAACCTCCCTCATCTCTTCATCCTTTTTCTCTCTTTGCCCACAATTTTTCCATTGCCTCCATGTAAAGGCCTTCTCCTTGAGAGCTAGGATTTTTACCTCTGTGTGCTTTCTCCTTCTTCTTACCATCTGGCCTTCCTTTCCTTGGTGATGTATGACTTGGTCCATCCTCTTCATCAGCACACTTACTTTCATGAGTTCCTGGTATACATGACCCTTGGACTTGCAGTTGAGGAACTCTTGTGTTTTTTTAGAGCTTTGAGAGGTCTCAGAACCTAGATCAACCCACTTCTGCTCATATTGTAGCTTAGTCCAGCAGTGCAACAAAGTAAATGGTTTCCTCTCTGGATCTTTTTCCTGATACATTTCCTTTGCCCATTCTATCTGCACAAGAAACATGTGTTGGCTACCATGGACAAAAGATATACATTTTCAATCAATTAACAGAACTAAAGAACTTACCTTATCTTGCTCTATCAGCCCACTTTCTCTTCTATTCTGAACTTGAGTATACCATCTGCAAAATCTATTAACACTTTCATGGATGATACCCCAATGGTGAGAGAGAGAGAGACCTAATTACACTCTGACTCAAAAGTCTTGTGCTCATGATAGTAATCATGAATTCCCTTCCAATAGGTACTATAAGTTTGATCAGTGCCTTGAGCTGGATCCAGGCTAACTTCTAGCCATGCTCTTACCAACATATTGTCTTCCTGGGGAATGAAATTTCTAGTCCTCTTCTTACTTGGTTTCATGGGGGAGTACATTGTTCAACATGTGTTTCACCTTGTGTTTCAACTTGAAACTCATCAAAACATAGATCATTCGTGTCGCCATTGCATGAGAGAAAATTAACCCAGCTCTGCATTGGTGTCCCCATTGCCTGAGATCCCAAATCAACCCAACTCTGAATAATTTTAAGAACATACAGAAATCAACTTGAACAACTAAATGATAAGACCTTAATTTATCTACAACAACTAGATAATACTCAATACTCAATAGCTATAAAAAATCTCATGAATTTGAGATAAGCTCTACCAGAAATTTTGGCCATCTCATAATCACATAATCTACAAAAGCAGAACTTTCTTTAGCTATTAAATAAATCCAAATAATGGCCTAAATGACACCTACAGGGCATCAAGGGGCAAGCTGCAGCAGGTTGTTCTTCACCTATTAAACAAATCCAAAATCCATCGGCCACACAGTAAGGGGCGACCTGCACCCAGCCATGCACAAAGGGGTGACCAGCATGTGCGAAAATCTAGGAGGCCGGGATACAGGGGCTAGCAGACGGCGGCTCCAGTAGGCTGCGCAGCAGGTTGCGAGCTCCAGCAAGTTGCCAAGCATGGGCAAGCAGGAGGCAGATTTTGCAGGTGCAGCAGCAGCGGCAACAGAATAGATCTACGCAGGCACTCGAGCAGCGGCGTCCATGGGCAACGCCAAAACGAGAAGACGAGGATGGGGACATACTGGCTCCGAGAACTCTAGGGGGAGGCTGGAAGACGGCCATTAGTCCTCTCGCGGATGAGGCTCTGGATCGGAGTGCCTCAGATGTGGCGGATGAGGAGAGAGAAATGAGCATCCTCATCCTTTGGGGTTCTCATAGGAGATCGGTTGGAGAACTATTTTTATGTTTTGAACCCTTAAAATGAGATGAGGACTGGGATAGGACCTTAGCTAGAGTTGCCCTAATGCAAGCTATATTCTAAGTTTACTTTCAGAATATATACATCTATCAAGGTTAGCTATACGGTACTTCATTTCAAATTGTAAGACATTTTTGTTTTCCTACATACAAAACTATTGTTATATACGGATATAGATTATGTCTAGATTGTCACACCCGGTTTTAAAGAACAAAACCAGGCTAGCCATATGTGTGCCCAGAAAGTCTACACATACACCAACAGAATGAAATATATCAGAAACAATGTTATATAGCGGAAACATACTTGTAATTAACACTTACATCAGAGTATCGTGGAACGGTAACTAATCTTCACGCTCAATCCTCACAGGGACGGCTGACTGGGGGCTGCGTATGCCATGCACTTTTGATAGATTCTTGAGAACGTCCTTCGTGACTCCATCACTCTTCTGATCAACTCTTACTAGTAAACTAGAGTGGTGGGAAATAGCAAGAATGAGCACATGTCGTACTCAACAAGTATAACCAGGGATTCATTGTTAGATATTTACGCAATTTCCATATCATTTTAATTCCATAAATCAATATTATGATGATGACATATATAGTATAATTAATCATAGAAATCATAATATTAAACATGTTCATAGGAATATAGAACATGTGATCCATGAACATGTAGAACATGTGATTATTAAAAATATAAAAGCATAATATATGAAATATAATGACAAGGCAAGACATATATCTTAAAATAGCAATAAATAAGAGACTCCATGTTCAACGACGAAACAGAACTACTGAAACATAAACATATGAGAAACAGTATATCAAACGACGTGACTTAACCACTATTGAAACATAGAGACAGCAACATATGAAATGTTTTAACTTAACCAGCGAAACAAGCAGACATGACATAGCTCTTACAACAGAAACATATATAAGATAAAAACAGAGAAGATATGGTGGAACATACAAAACATATCCAGGATAGTATGCGCAACAATATAAATACACTACTGCAACATATACGGACAGGAAGACGAAACACAACAGGAAGATGAACGGATCATACCCTCCCATGCGCTCCGATGATCCCGATGCTTGACCAATTTCCATGATGTAGAGGATGAAGACGATCTTTCCACTGTGAAGAAGAAATCCACCCAAACCAGCTTGAGGAAGATGAACAGCGGTGGTGGATTGGGCAGTCGCGTAGACGCCACCCTAAAAACCTAATTGCTGATCCCTCGTGCAAGGTCTTGAACGACAAGGGCTTCGGAGGCACCTGCCCTCTGCTCCTCCGTGTGCCGAAGTTACAAGATGGGGATTTCTTCTTTGTAGCAGGATTGTGTTCTGAGTTGTGTGTTGTGTGTATCCAAGACCAAAGGCTCATGTCCTCTTTATAGCCTTGCGGTAGGAGAGGGAGGAGAGGAAGGGATGGCAGCCGAAAAGACAGCAATTGATGAATTTAACATGGAGTTGAAACTCCTGTAATTAGTGAGTGTTAAAACTTAACACACCACATCACTACACCGCATGCCTGCCTGCCTGGCTCCCCCCGCCTCGCCATGCCCACGCCACTCTCCGCTCGGCCTGGCCAGGAGCTGCGGCGTCAAGGTACTCTTGGAATTCTAATCTGGTACAACTCATATTATCCATAATTACATACCATAGAGTTTATTTGATTTATTAAATTTAAATTAGGCCTAGCCCAAAATAAATCCAACAATCCCCACCAAACTCTAGGGTTTGTAATGATGAAGTATCAGAATCACAATTCTTTGATATACCAGTGTTTCGATGGAAACTGTTAAGTTGAACATCCATCTAGAATAAGAGTTTCACTCACTCACAACTGAACAATGGACTAAGCCTTGAATTGACAGTTTTGTATGAGATGAGATCTACTCCAGTCCTTAGCTGATACTAGGCTACACGAGGCATCGCCGCTGTTTTGAAGCATATAAGTCACACTTCAGTGCCTTTCATGAGTATTTAGGGATTACCCAAGTCCCATAGACTGTGACCAGCAGTCTGACTCATATAAGTGTACTCCTCAAAAGATGTTCTGTAGGACAACATCTCACCTTTAAAAGACTCTTGCAATACATTAAGGTAAATACCATCCTGCCTTACAGATAGGAAAGATGTGCATCAGAAATGAGTCAAGAAAGGGATCTTTCCTCTCAATCTACTACTAGCTTGTTTCACCACTCTACTTCACGGGATCTCCGATCACATAGAGCAGGTTACCACTACACTAGATTTCACGTGGGTCTCATACCCATTTCTCTCAATGCACTTTCTATCACATTGTGTGACAGACCCTTAGTGAATTGATCTGCCAAATTATTCGACGTGTGGACATAATCCACCGTTATAAGAAGAGGTTTTCAGCTTTATGACAGATTTTAATCTTCTTTTCACATGCCTTGTAGACTTCATGTTGTTCCTAGAACTATTGACCTTTGTAATTACATTCTGGTTGTCACAGTTCATGGAGATAGTCGGTATCGGTTTTTCAACTACCGGTAAATCCATTAGGAGTTCACGAAGCCACTCGGCCTCAGCCCCGGTAGTGCCTAATGCTGCGAGTTCTGCTTCCATTGTAGACTTCGTTATGATAGTCTACTTGCAAGACTTCTAGAAAACAGCACCACCTCCAAGCAAGAACACATATCCGCTCATGGCATACAGCTCGTCAACATCAGAAATCCAGTTGGCATCACAAAAGCCTTCTAGCACTCTGGGGTTCCCAGTATAATGAATACCATATGTCATAGTACCTTTTAGATAGCGCAACACTCTCTCAAGAGCACGCTAGTGATCATCTCCTGGTTTTGAAACAAACCGACTCAGCTTGCACACAGCATATGAGATGTCAGTCCTTGTTGCACTCGCAAGATACATGACTGAACCAATGATCTGGGAGTATGTCAATTGATCCCTTGCAATTCTCCTATTTTTCCTCAATAGCATGCTAGGGTCATAAGGTGTAGGAGCAGGATCACAGTCACTAAAACCAAAGCGACTCAATACATTTTCCACATAATGGGATTGGAACAAAGTTACCCCACCATCACCTTCTCTGATAAGCTTGATGTTAAGAATGATATCAACTTCTCCCAAATTTTTCATATCGAAATTACTTGATAAAAGTTTCTTTACTTCCTCAATCTCATTGAGGTTTGATCCAAAGATCAATATGTCATCAACATAAAGGCACAACATAGTGACCTCACCCCCACCATATTGATAATACACACATATGTCAGCTTCATTCACAACAAAGCCAGTAGTAGTGAGAGTATCATCAAACTTTTCATGCCATTGCTTAGGTGCTTGTTTTAGGCCATACAATGATTTTAACAACCTGCACACCTTATTCACTTGACCATCCGCAATGAATCCTTCTGGCTGATCCGTATAGATCTCCTCATCCAACTCTCTGTTAAGGAAAGTTGTCTTAATATCCATCTGATGAATGATAAGACCATAAGAGGCTTCCACAACTATTAATGTGTGAATTGTAGTCAATCGAGCCACTAGTGAATAGGTGTCAAAGAAATCTTCACCCTCCTTTTGGGTATATCCTTTGGCCACAAGCCTTGCCTTGTATCTCTCAATTGTACCATCAGGCCTAAGCTTTTTCTTAAAGATCCACTTGCACCCTACAGGTTGACAACCATAAGGACGGTTAACGACCTCCCAAGTTCCATTAGACATAATAGAATCCATCTCACTCCTTACTGCTTCCTTCCATAAGTCAGCATTAGGAGAGGAATATGCCTCTCTAATGGTGGTTGGTGTGTCTTCCATAAGGTACACTATAAAGTAATCACCATAGGATTTTGCAATCCTTTGTCTTTTGCTCTTTCGAGTGACTATAGTGTCATCCTCCTCAGGGATGTGCATGTGAGTCTCCTCAGCATGATCTATAGGAATAGACAATTCTTGCTCATGGGGTATTATAGTCTCATGTCTTGTTTTACTAGGTGTATTTTTCATGGGAAACTCATTCTCAAAAAATGTAGCGTCTCTTGACTCTATGATAGTATCAACATACATATCAGGCACATTAGATTTTATAATCAAGAACCTATATCTAGTGTTGTGGAAAGAATAGCCTAGGAAAACACAATCAACAGTTTTAGGCCCAAGTTTTTGCTTTTTGTTGACTGGCACATTCACCTTAGCCAAGCAACCCCATGTGCGCAAATATGAGAGATTTAATCTTCTCTTTTCCCATTCCTCAAATGGTGTAATCTCTTTGTCCTTTGCTGAAACTCTATTCAGGACATGACACGCTGTCAAAATTGCCTCACCCCACCATTCCTTGGATAATCCCGCTGAACTCAACATGGCATTCACCAAATCAGTTAGAGTGCGGTTTTTCCTTTCAGCAATCCCATTGGATTGTGGTGAGAATGGAGGTGTCCTCTCATGAACAATTCCATGTTCCACACACAACTCATCGAAAACATTAGAGAAATATTCTCCACCTCGATCAGACCTTAACCGTTTTATTTTCCTCTCAAGTTGGTTCTCAACTTCAGCTTTATGGGTCTTAAAATAATTAAGTGCTTCATCTTTTGTTTTCAAGAGATACACATAGCAAAAGCGTGTGGAGTCATCTATAAAAGTGAGAAATTATCTTTTACCGCCTTTTGTCAAAATTCCATTCATCTCACACAGATCAGAATGAACAAGTTCAAGAGGTGCCAAACTCCTCGCCTCAGCAGCCTTGTGAGGCTTGCGGGGTTGTTTTGATTCAACACATACATGGCACTTAAACTTTTTGACCAAGTTGAATTTAGGAATTAAATTTAGATTTGCTAGCCACATAAGACAACCAAAACTTGCATGACAAAAGCATGAATGCCATAAATCTGACTCATCAAAAATATTAACAGAATTCACCATTTTATTACACTCATCATGCAAAGATAAGTGGAACAAGCCTCCGCAATCATATCCTTTACCAACAAAGATACCATGTTTCGACACAGCATATTTATTTGACTCAAGAACAACTTTGTAGCCATCTGTACATAACATAGATGCGCTAACAAAATTCTTCTTTATGGAGGGCACATGCTGCACACTCTTCAATGGCACTGTATTCCCTGAAGTAAACTTTAGAATGACTGTACCAACACCAAGAACATGAGCATGCGATCCATTTCCCATCAACAAGGCGCCAGATCTTCGACCTGATAGGAAGAAAATAAAGATACATCAGCACACACATGAATATTTGCACCACTGTCCATCCACCACTCAGGTGAATTACAAACTGAAAGAATAAATGGTAAAGAATTACCATACCTAGATGTTCCATCTTCAGTTTCAGTAGTTACAACATTAGCTGATTTCTTGTCCTATGTGACCTTGCGATCAGGGCACTCTCTAGCACAGTATTGATCACTACCATAGACAAAGCATCCTCCTTTTCCCTTATTGTTGTTGCTCTTCTTTTTAAACTGTGTTGTTTGAACAGACTTAGGTGTATTCTCTTGCTTGTTCTGGTTTTTCTTCTTGTTAAACTTGCGGAATTTCCTCTGCACCACATTAGCAGAAGATGTCTCAATACTTTTCCCAATGTCCTTTGTTATAGCCCTCTCCTCAATATCAAGAGTACAAATGAGCTCTTCCACATTGAACTCCTATCTCTTATGTTTGACCGAGGTGGCAAAGTCCTTCCAAGAAGGTGGTAACTTGGCGATTATACTGTCAGCCATGAACTTGTCAGGCAAAGGACAAGGAAAAAGTTCAAGTTCCTTAGCTAGTGACTGAAACTCATGAGCCTGTTCCACTACAGATTGGTTCTCAACCATCTTGTAGTCATATAGCTGCTCCATGAGATACAGCTCGCTGTCAGCATCAGTAACTCTAAACTTTCCAACAAGTGCATCCCACAGGTCTTTACATGTAGGGATAATGATATAGCTTTTCTGGAACTTTATGTCAAGTGCGCTAATAACTACACCTCGAAAGAGGATGTCATCAGCCATAAACTTAGCCTCATTCTCAGGAGACAAGTTAGCAGGCTTGCCCTCAGCGGCATGATAACATGACATGACAGTTATGAAAGGTCCTTGTTTGGTTTTGGTAATTGAGTGACAACTTAGGTGGACTAATAGTGTTTATGTGAGATACACAGGAGATTAGTCCACAGGTGATTATGTGATGATGAAGGTGCTCATTGCATATGAGACATGACATGGAGTCATCTGAGAAACACAGGAGATCGGCGCTTTTGAGAAAATTAAGTGTATATTTTCTATTGCAGCGGTGGGAAATTTGGAGAAGTTGCAGACTGAGAAACACTCATAGGACGCAGGTGTTGGTAGCACCGGACGCTGCCCCTACGCGTCCGGTGAGGTGTCTGACTCTAGCGCGTGTGAGCCGAGCACACCGGACGCTAGCCCCGGATGCGGGTAGGACACTATTCGCACGTCCAATGTGAGGTGACGTCAGCAAGTGTGTGTGAGGTGTTTCTGACTAAAGAGCACCGGACGCTCAGGGTGCGTCCGGTGGCTCGCGTTCGGTGACCCTGCGAGTTTGTGGAGCTCTCTGCGTACGGATCCGGTGGGCACCGGACGCGTCCGGTGTGGACCAGTAGAGCTTCCTGTGGTTGTTGACGGTTCTTAAGTATCAATTTTAATCATGAAATAAATAAGGGAAAGGACCAATATACAAACAACACCTAGAATTAGGGTTTGATCTGACAGAATTCCACAAGTTTTGCTGTTTATCTATTTCTACAGGGGGTTATCAGGAAATATGGAAGAAAGGCCCACACGTCGGGTTTACATAGAGATATTAACGTGCACCGCAATTATTCAACATCTAGAAGAGTCCAGAAGCCATGGGAACGAATGGGAGGCCGATCGGGCCCGGGGGCAGGGCGCCCGCCCTCCCCCCTTGGGCGCCCGCCCACCTCTGGTGGCCAATCAGGGTGAATCACTCGGATTATGCTCCACCGCCATTGAGGATCAAGGAGAACCGTTCAATCAATGTCGGTTTGATCTGACGGCCCAGATTCATTTGAAAGGACTATATAAGCAAGGCCCCTGGCCCCTGGATAGGAGAATCCCATTATTCATTAGCATATTTTCTAGAGAGGATTCAGAGAGAGAGGTTCCTTAGGGTTCCCACCTCATAGGGCTTAGCATCCAATGTGAGAGTAGACTTAGTTCTACTAGATTGAGAGAGATAGAGTGGAGGTGTAGATCGGAGGAAGCCTGGCCTGTCGGTGTCTACTCTGAGGTTGTACCTGCGGGATCAAGTCTCCTACCCGAGGCTTGCTTCTAGGATTCTTCAGTATTTCGACTTCTAAATTCTAGATTGTTCTTTGGTTTATGAGTTTACTTTGATCTCTTCGTGTAGAATTTAGAGTAATCATCTCTAGCGTAAACGTGGTGTTTGGGCTAGGATACTCATAGATATCCCCTGACTAGCTGGACCATGGTAGTAGCGAGGAACGTGACATTTCCGAGTTACCTTTGTAGCCCATATCCCGTTAGTAGGATTGATAGGGTTTATAGGTGCGAGTTGAACATCCTCTGTGGTGTCCAGATTCCGTGAGCCTCCCCAATAGAATAGTAGATCATCCTTACCAAGGTTAGAACGAGAGTGCGGTTGTAGTCTTCTCTATACATCACTCACATCGAATCACATAGTTTGTAGCCTAAAGGTTAGTAGTAATAGACCGGGTTAGTCAGATGCACGCTTTCTCCTAGTGGTAAAAATATAAATACAATACTCTGGATAATATCCCGGGTGAAGTGCTCACCGATATCCATGCGCTTGCGGATAAATTTCTGATTGCGTTACCAAATATCAACAAGCATTTCTGGCGCCGTTGCCGAGGAGAAAGACGGTTTGCTGAGATAACCTTGAGTCTTACTACTAGCTTGTATTTATACTTTTATCCTTTTTCTTATATTTTTATATTCTTTATTTTTCTTACTCTTACCTTATGGAAAACCAATATTCTAAATCGATCTATCAATTTGCAGCACCCTCGGTAAGTGACCTTTTACCATGGGAGTCATCACAGCCTATCCAAACATCCCAGTATAGGTTAAGTTCCAGGTTGATTGCCATGATTCAAACCTATCCTTTTTAGGAAAGGAAGACGAAAACCCTTACCTTCATTTTAGATATTTTGAGCAAACATGTGATTGTCTTCGCATTGAAGGCATTTCTGATAAGACTTTACGTTGGAAGCTTTTTCCTTTTTCTTTAAGGGGAGAAGCTAGACGATGGTATAGTCAGAAGGTAAGTCAACAACAAGGTGAATGGGGAGTCTTACGAGCCAACTTTTGTCTAGATTTCTATTCCCTCGACCGTATCGGCGACCTTAGACTCGAAGTCCTATCTTTTAAACAAAAAGATAATGAAACTTTGGGAAAATCCTGGAAACGTTTTTCTGACCTTTTAGAATCTGGTCCAAACCTTAATCTTGAAGACCCTGTTCTTTTATTTCACTTTTTTCGAGGTCTTCAGAAAGATCATAAACAAATGCTACATACAATGTCTAGAGGTTCTTTCTTTCATATCCCTACTGATGATGCTAGAGCGATCCTAGATAGAATCCTAGAAGCTGAGATGGATAATACCCTTCATCATGAAACCCACGAAGCTGAAGTTCACACTCTGCCAAATTCTTCATCTACTTTAGCTATCCCAAGTTCTAAGCCACAAAAGGAAGAAATTTCACCACATGATTTCATGCTGGATATAGAATCTGATCTTTTTGCCGATTTTGGGAACATTTCAAACTACCATTCTATAGACAGACCCCAAAACGACCATTTTAGCATTTGTTTACCAAGTCAACATCAATTGAGAGAGCTTATCTCAGCTATGAGTAGCGAATGGTTAGAGGAGTCAGAGCTTTGCTCTGATGTGATCCGTTTGGACACACCTCCTATAACTATACGTTGTGCTTATGATTCTAATGAATTTGATGCTCTCTATAATCCTGTTGTGGGGATCAACATCATGTCTGAATCTTTTGCACTTAAATTATTTGGAAAACTGGTCTTAACCCCCACAACAAAGGTCATAAAGGAATCTTCGGGGCGATTAGTCCGCAGTCTTGGAATTATTAATGTCCTACCCTTATTGGTAGAAGGCTCCATGGTTCATTTGAACTTTTATATCTTTGATATATGAGACTTCGACCTGTTGATAGGACAACCTTTTAGAAGACTCCTTTATGAAGGTCATACCGGAAAGCTACACATTTCTTTTGGAAAAGCTTTTAAATTTCCAATAACGATTTCGCACTCCTTAAATAATAAGACCGAGTCATATCTTTTGCCCGATCCTATGGAGGAGGTAAAGGCTGCATCTCTAGAGCTTTTAGATGAACCAAAGTTAGAAGAAGAAGCTCCTTTATTCATAGAAGAAGAAGCTGAACCTTCTGAACCTGAACCCTTAGACGAGTTTGCAGAAACACCTAGACCTCCAATAGAGCTTATGTTGACACCGTTTTTGACACGTACCCAGGGACCAGTAGAGTATAGATCGGCAGGTGGAGCAATGGTAACTAGTCTGCAGAAGAGTTGCCGATGAGGATAGTTGCCGATGAAGAGACGATTGAATATGACTAAGTCCAGAGGTGGTGACGTGTTCTTGCCGATGATCAATATTGGTGTTTGCCGATGGCAATAACACGAAGACTGCCAATGACTCTGAAGGAAAGCATGGAGGTTGTCAATTGATCTGTGGCGGAGTCCCGGTCGGTTACAAGGGGTTAGTTTTATGTTTTCCTTAGTTATTTAAATTTGTTTTGTATACGAATTCTGTTTAATTTGGAATTCGAGTCCTAGTCGTGTCTGATTGTAGCTCTTTGAGCAGGGTATAAATGTAGACCCTAGGGCCTTGTAATGATATGTCTATCAATCAATCAAACACAAGTTTTTACTCATATTCCAGCATCTACTTTTTCGACGACTTCGTCATATTTTCCTTTGAAAGGATCAAGATGCCCAAAAGGGGGGTGAATTGGGCTTCTCTAAAAATTTAAGCAGCCTATAAGTTCCAATTCAACCCCTTGTGCCTAGTGTGACCTAGAGAGCTACCAGATAAAAGTTTTGCAACCTAGTTCCAATCCTATTCTAGCATGGCAATACTAAGAATGTAAAAACACAAAGTAAATGCTAGAATGTAAAGGAGTAGTGGAAGAAAGTGCTCGACGATGTTTTGCCGAGGTATCGGAGAGTCGCCACTCTCCACTAGTCCTCGTTGGAGCACCCGCGCAAGGGTCTTGCTCCCCCTTAGTCCGTGCAAGGACTAAGTGCTCTCTACGGGCTGATTCTTTGACACTCCGTCGCGGTGAATCGCTCAAAACCGCTCACAAGCTTGACACGAGCCACCCACAAGAACTCCGGCCAGTCTTCGTGCCTCCAATCACCACTGAACTGTCTAGGTGATGGCGATCACCAAGAGTAACAAGCAAAGAACTCTCACTTGACCCAAACAAGGCTCTAGAGAGTGATGGATGCACACTTGACTCTTGAAACTCACTAGAGAAGGATTCTCTCAAGAAATCACGCAAAACTCAATCCTCTCTAGGCTCTTGCTACTCTCTCCCTCCACAGTAAGTTTCTCAGATGTTCAAATGGGCAAGAGACCTCTCATGGAGGAGATGGAGGAGTATAAATACTACCCACGAAGTCCAAAGGTCAGCCAACCGTTTCCACTGAAAACGGGGTCACCGGACGCTCTTTATGTTGCACCGGACGCTCTGCACCGAGCGTCCGGTGCTCCATAACGGCTAACTGTACTTGCGTCTGACAGGTCACCGGACGCTAACTCTCAGCGTCCGATGCACCATCCGGTGCTCCGGGGAGTTTTACATGCTCCCTACGCATGGGACCGGACGCTACACGGTGAGTCCGGTGCCAGCGTTCGGTGCTTAACCCTAAGCACCGAGAACTCCCAACAGCTAAGGACCTCACCAGACGCACTCACAGAGCGTCCGGTGCAGCGTCCGGTGCCCTTTTGGGCACCCTAACTTCGTCGAAACACGATCGCTCCAAAACGAAGTTGGTTCCTCTCGATCTAAGGACTATCTCTGAGCAGCCTAGAGCTAGGTTTACCAAGTGTGCACCACACCTAAACCTAAAGCCTTGTCTAAGTCAAGCTACTAGATCAGAGCCCCTCTTAATAGTACGGTCAAAGGAAAACAAAGTCCTAAACTACTCTAAGTGCCCTTCTTCACCATATGGCACTTAGACCTAGTCTAGTCTTGACGATGTCCATCCATCCTTTGAACACCAAAATGATTTTCACTATTAAGTAGGCACGTACGTCCCTGTCCATCGAGCACCTATTTACCATGACCTTACCTATGACTTTGCCTCTGCAAAACACACGTTAGTCATAGTAATCAATATTGTCATTAATCACCGAAATCACTAGGGGCCTAGATGCTCTTTCAATCTCCCCTTTTTGGTTATTGATGACAATAACCTCGAATAGGAAAAGAGTTGAGGTTTTCAAATGACTTGGTTTCAATAAGCATGATACAATAAGAACAAAGAGATTAGGCTTGTTTATATAAACCAAGTCCAACATCCTGCATCCACATATGTGAGTGGTATACAACAGGATAACAACACAAGGCTCAAAAGTACATCGGAGTAAAAACGCAGAAGCAAGGGTAAAATATGAGCCAAAAAACATGAAGCATGACATTAAGATATCACATTAAGCACAAGTCATGTCTCACAACCATAGAGTATCTCACACAAAAGCAATGCATAAAAGTAAACGTGATGCATGATGGAGTAGCACACATAAGAGTATCTCAAAAGAATAAGTAAAAACCCTCTCTAGCTCTCTGGCTCCCCCTAACTCCTCACTCTCATACTCACACTCTCTCCCCCTTTGGCATCAAGCGCCAAAAACCTAAGAAGACGGAGGAGGCGGTGGAGCAGTGCAGTTCCTCGGCACGGCCTCGAAGCGAGCTGCATCGTCTGAACCGTCGGCCGTCGAGGCGGAGGAGGTGGAGTGACCCTCTGAAGCTGTACGAGCTGGCGAAGCGGTCTAGGTCTGCTCTGGAGGTGCTGTCACTGGCTGTGCGGGCAGCTCGAGTCCTGCTGAAGAAGCTGGCACAGACTCGGTTGCTGTAGCGGAAGTCTCTGACACTGTAGAAGAAGGTGCTAGCTGCTCAGACGACGCTACTGACGACGACAGACGCTCTGTAGTGGTGACTGGCGCCGTAAAGGCTGCAGGAGCCTGCAGAGGTGGAGGCGTAGGGTCACCAGTCAGAGCACTGTAAGAGAAGCTGAGGTGCGGGTCTGTCGACGTGTCCAACACAAGCTGAGACGCTAACGCTGACTGTGGAGTAAAGCCAGAGCGGAGAGGCGTAAACTGTGGTACCTGCTCAAAGCCAGAGGAGATAGCACCCTGGGAGACCTGGTGCTGAGGCGTCGAAAACAGCTGACTCTGAGCGGGTAGCTGGAGGGGCTGCTGAGACTGACTCTGAGTCTGAGGCGCTGGAGTGGGTGGCCTGACAGTCGAGGTGCCTGGGAGCTGAATCTGTGGAAGCTGAATCCCTGAGGCGGCCATAAGAGCGGCCATCTTCGCTGTCTACTAGGCCTGGAACGCAAGCTGCTGCTCCTGAAAAGTCAGAAGCTGTCGCTGGAGCTCATCCTGCCTAGCCTGCATGGCTGCATTGATGGCAGCGTGGTCCCTGTCTCTCCTCGCCTGCTCCTCAGTTGCTCGGCACTGATCTGCCCTCATACCCTCTAAGATAGCAAGCAAGGCGGGGTCTGAACCACCCGAAGAGCCTCCTGCCTCGTGGTCGTGTGCTCTGGGGGAGAGGTCTGACATTGGTGGCTGATAATCATCATCTGAGCTATCTGAGGCGAAGTCAAACTCTCCCTCACCCTCTGCATCTGCGAAAGCCCCAATGGCTATGTCCTGCTGCTCCTCGGTCTCTGGTACTGCTGCTGTACTGCGAGTGCCCCTAGGAGAAGGTGGGGGCACCGGGCCACATGGTGCATGAGGAGGTGGTGTAGCTCAGAGGTCGTGGTGTGCTCTCAACATCTGCCTGGGGTCGTAGTGGGGGAAGACGGTGTCGGAGTCAGTCAGCTCTCTCTGGAGGTGAGCTGGCAGGGGAACTGGCCTAGCACGGAGAATAAGCAAGGTGATCCAATGTTTGTATGGCAACTGATGCCGTCCCCTGAAGCTCTCGGAGATAGTGTCCTCAATCTCTAAGACTATCAAATCCCATAGGTCAAACGGAGTCTGAGAGATGAGGTGAGCGACGAGCCACTGCTGAATCCGAGTGAAGCCGTCTCTGTAGCCTGTCCTGGGGAGAAGTGTCTTCCTCAACACAAAGTCGAGGATCCTGGCTGGGCGTGTCAGGTCTCCCACTGTCCGGCTGGAGCCCTCTCCAAACGGTGGATGGAAACAGGGAGCCACAAAGTCAACCGGTAGTATCTCACCACCGTGAGGACGTCGAGGAGGCTCGAAGTTCCCGTAGCAAAGCTGGTGAATCCTGGTGGAGTAAGCTCGCAGCCCAAGCATCTCTCTGGCCCTCTGTGCTATGACCCTGTAGTCAGTCCCTACCAGTGCGTAGTGGATATAACTGTGATCAGGTGAAACCCACACTGAAGCATAGAACTCTCTAACCCACTGCTCACAGTAAGTACCAGGGAGAGCTAGCAACTCTGGGAGGCCGAGGAGGTAGGTGAAGTACTGACGGATATCTGCTCCAACCACGTTCCCGAGTATCTCAAGGTCAATAACTTTGTGCTCCCTGAACTGAGATTGAGAGCGAACCAGTGCCTCGTAGATGTCCTCCTAGATGACCGTGTAGAACCTGGCACCGGCTCGGGGATCCCTAGCAGCTGGAAACCAGGTGGGAAACGGAACAAACCATAGCTGCTGAATCTCCCTAGCTGACACAAGGGTGAGGTCCTTGTGTATCCTAACTGGTCCCTGACGAGAAGCTGGAGTGCCTCTAGCTGGTGTAGCACGAGCAGTGGAGGTAGACTGTCCCGGCGTACCAGACCGAGGAGTGGCCTGGGTACGTGTGCCAGTCGACCTCCTGAGAGGCTGCTCCTGTGTCTCTGCTGGACCCTGTCCCTGGGCCTCTGCCTCTGTATCTGGATCCTCCTGAGATGGATCTCTAACCACAATCCTGACCCGCTGACCCCTATCATAACTATGCCTGGAGGGGATCCATGGAGTGCCTCTGTCTGAAGAACTGCACGCCGCTGCTGTGGCGTGAGGTCATCCCCAATCCTCAGAGCACCTGAGCGTCCACCTCTCTCAGCTGCCTCAGCCGCTGCTGCAATTGCCTCTGCCACCTCTGCCTCTCTATCACTGGCCTTGCGCTTCTTGGTGGCTAGCTTCTTGCCCTTACCTTTTTCTGCCACTGATAGGCGACGGGGAGGATCACCTCCTCCATCACCATCTGAGGAACCTCCAGTGCCAGCTGCCGGACCACTAACGTTCTTGCAACGAGCCAACGCAAGAACAAACGACTGAATGAACTGCCGGCAAAACAACCAACTGACAAAGGAGATCTACGCGCTGCAGAAAAATAGACAAGATAGGGTATATATAAGAAATCATAATGACTAGAGGTGAGGAAACCCTATAGATCGCAAGAAAAGATAAGGAACGGGCGCGAACGTCTTACGATCCGAAGACGGGACGCGTTCCGGATGAGATGTTGCGATCGAAGACTGCCGGAGAATGTGAAACCTTTCCTTAAGATGCTGCACAGGGGGAACGGAGAAGATCGAGGTCAAAAACCTTTTTCTTATCCAATGAGACAAAAGCTCAAACACCTTAAGGGCATGGATCAAAAGACTCACCCAAACCCTTGAAATCTCGCGAGATTGGATCCACGCGAGAAGAGGAGGGAGAGGGACGGGTCTGCAGCAGATCTGGCGCAGGGAAACTTCCAAGGTCTCCGGGGATCGACGGCAACTACGGCGGCGGCGACACCGGCGACTTAGGGCACGACACAAGCTCGGGTGAGATCGGGAGAGGAAAGAGAAACTGCCCGCGAAACCCCCTGGGGGCGGGCTTTATGCACCCACCGCGGGGTCACCGGACGCACTTAAAGTGGCACCGGATGCGTCCGGTGACCACCGGACTCATGCGTAGAGAGGTATGCAAAACGGCATCTCACCGGACGATGGCCACTGGACGCTGGCTTTAGCGTCCTGTGCCCTAGGGCACGCGTGGTGAGCACCGGACGCACATCACCGGACGCTGTAGGGACACTGTTCCTGCGTCCTGTGAGTGCAGTCTGGCATACTCACCGCACTGGACGCACCGAGACAGCGTCCGGTGCAACGTCCGGTGCTCCTCTGAGTCCTTTTTCAACTTAGCACTTCGTTCGACTTTGACCCAACCAAGTTCCATCTTCAAAGATACACAAATAAACACCAAATGGAACTGGTATGGGTGACTTCTCTCAAACCCTCAAATTTTCACAAATATTTAGCCATAGGCTTAGTAGTTTTTATGAAAATAATTCAAGAAATCACCAAGGAGCATCATATGGCCATAAAGCTAGGGGTTTGAATCACAATGAGCTTTGAATGCTCCCCCTATCTATGGACGAACACAGCGGATGCTCAAAGAATAACCGAAAAGAAACAGTCAACTAACAAGCATGCACATGATATGAGTTGTAATGCAATACTTGAAAGTAAACTAATGCTTGTCAAGTTTGATCCAAGGTTAAGCTTTTTCACACACACAAAGGGGTTATCTTAACCATGTTAGACAAGCCCTACATGCAAGTTTTGTATTTTAGTTTTAGTATGCATGACATGCAAAGCAAAAGTTTTATTTACAAGTTTCAACACACAACTTTTATCTTTTAGTGAAGTTAGAGAGGTCAAGCACATTAAGTTCATTTCTCAACATACAAAACCTAGCTTCATCAAGAGGTGAACATATTCGCCAATTGATTTTCTGTTCCCACATTCTCTAGAGATATGTCACCTTTAGCAACGTGATCCCTAAGGAAGTGGTGGCGGATGTCAATATGTTTTGTGCGGGTGTGTTGAACCAGGTTGTTTGCAAGTTTTATGGCACTTTCGTTGTCACACAACAAAGGTACTTTGTCTAGTACTACTTCATAGTCTAGCAAAGTTTGTTTCATGTAGAGAATTTGTGCACAACAAGCACCGACGGCAATGTATTCCGCCTCGGCCGTTGACAAGGCAACACTATTTTGTTTCTTTGACATCCAAGAGACAAGTGATCTACCTAGGAAGTGGCACCCTCCGGATGTGCTTTTTCTATCAATCCGGCACCCGGCATAATCCGAATCGGAATAGCCTACAAGTTGGAATCTTGCACCTTTGGGATACCACAAACCTAGGCAAGGTGTGTATTTTAGATATCTAAGAATTCTCTTGATGGCAATCAAATGAGATTCCATAGGCATTGCTTGATATCTAGCACACATACACACACTAAACATGATATCGGGCCTAGATGCGGTGAGGTAGAGTAGACTTCCTATCATGGAGCGATAGAGAATCTTGTCAATTGGGTTACCTCCCTCATCCAAGTCGAGATGCCCATTTGATGCCATGGGAGTCTTGATTGGCTTGCAATCCATCATCTTGAACCTCTTGAGAAGATCTTGAGTATACTTCTCTTGAGAGATGAAGACTCCTTCCTTCATTTGCTTGACTTGAAATCCTAGGAAGAAGGATAGCTCGCCAATCATGGACATCTCAAACTCCTTGGACATCAAATCACCAAATTCCTTGCAAAAATCTTCATTAGTAGAGCCAAAAATAATATCATCAACATAAACTTGGCAAATGAAGATTTCGCCATTCATTTTCTTGGTGAAGAGTGTTGTGTCAACTTTCCCAATCATGAAGCCCTTCTCAATGAGGAAGTCTCTAAGCCTCTCATACCAAGCTCTAGGAGCTTGCTTGAGATCATAGAGAGCCTTGGACAACCGGTAGACATGCTTGGGGTGCCTAGGATCTTCAAAACCGGGGGGTTGCTCAATATAGACAAGTTCATTAATATATCCATTCAAAAAAGCACTTTTCACATCCATTTGAAATAACTTGATATCATGACTAGATGCATATGCAAGTAGGATACTGATTGCTTCAAGTCTTGCCACCGGTGCAAAGGTTTCACCGAAGTCAAGACCTTCCACTTGTGAAAAGCCTTTTGCCACGAGCCTTGCCTTGTTGCGCACCACTTTGCCTTGATCATCCTTCTTGTTTCGGAAGACCCACTTTGTTCCAATCACTCTTGCATCTTTGGGTCGCTCTTCAAGTGTCCATACTTGATTGCGAGACAAGTTGTTCAACTCCTCTTGCATGGCCATGATCCAATCCGCATCACGAAGAGCTTCCTCTATAGTCTTTGGTTCATCTTCAAGAGACACAAAAGCGTGATGTTCAATAAATAAAGCATGTCTAGAACGAGTAGTTACACCACGTGATGGACTCCCAATGATGAGATCTTGAGAGTGATCTTGGAGGAGATGTGATGTTCTTCTTGGTGCCACTTGAGGGGTTGGTTGGAGAGCATCAACATCTTGTGCTTGTGCCACCGTTGTTCTTGAGTGACTTGAGTGTCTTCATGAGCATCTCTCACATCCTTGTCTTCATCTTGTGGAACATGTGAGGTGGATGGTGGCTCAATGATTTGCACATCATCATCATCTTCTTTTGGCTTAATGTCTCCCACCGGCATGTTCTTCATGGCATCCCTCAATGGTTCACCACCTACATCATCAAGATTATCACTTGCTCCTTGGGAGCCATTAGTTTCATCAAATTCAACATCAAATGTTTCTTCAACCATGTTTGTGGCATGGTTAAAGACCCTATATGCCTTGGACTTTGATGAATAGCCAACCAAGTAGCCAATGTCACATCTTCTTTGGAACTTTCCCAAGTGTTGGCGCTTCTTGTAGATGTAGCATTTGCACCCAAACACTCTAAATAATGAGACATCAGGCTTCTTCCCATTGAGCAACTCATATGGTGTCTTCTCTAGGAACTTGTGAGGAAAGAGCCAGTTTGAAGCATAGCATGCGGTGTTGATTGCCTCGGCCCACATCTTCTCCGAAGTGTTGTATTCATCTATCATTGTTCTTGCCAACGTGATCAATGTCCGGTTCTTTCTTTCTACAACCCCATTTTGTTGTGGTGTGTATGTTGAGGAGAACTCATGCTTGATTCCCACTTCATCACAATACTCTTCAATGTTGGTGTTGTCAAACTCTTTGCCATTGTCACTTCTAATCTTCTTGATCTTGACATCAAATTGATTTTGGGCATTCTTTGCAAACTTCTTGAATATTGATGCAACTTCGGCCTTGTCTTGCAAGAAGAATGTCCAAGTGTATCGGGGGAAATCATCCACTATGACCAAACAATATTTGTTGCCTCCAAGACTAGCATATGTGGTTGGTCCAAATAAATCCATGTGAAGTAGCTCAAGCACTCTTGAAGTAGAGAGATAGGCCTTGGTTGGATGAGTGTTTGCAACTTGCTTGCCGGCTTGACATGCACTACAAAGCTTGTCCTTCTCAAATGTCACATCCTTCAAGCCTCTAATCAATTCTTTCTTCATCAACTTCTTGAGTGTGCCCATTCCAACATGTGCTAACCTTCTATGCCACAACCACCCAAGTGAAGTCTTGGTGAATAAGCAAGTCTTGACATCAACCTCATCGGATGAGAAATCAACTACATATAGGTTGTTGTGTCAGAAGCCTTTGAATATCACTTCATTGTCATCTTCCTTGGTCACAATCACTTCCTTCTTCTTGAATAGGCATTCAAATCCAAGATCACAAAGTTGTCCAACCGAGAGCAAGTTGAAACTCAATGATTGCACATAGAGCACATTGGTGATGGAGTTGTCATTTGATATAGCAACCTTTCCTAGTCCCTTGACCTTGCCTTTTGAATTGTCACCAAATGTGATCTTCTCTTGGTTGTCAACATCTTCATCAAGAGAGGTGAACATCCGGGGATCTCCGGTCATATGTTGAGTGCAACCACTATCAATTACCCAATGTGATCCACCGGTCTTGTAGTTCACCTACACACAAGAGATCAAGCTTGAGATTTAGGGACCCACATTTGTTTAGGGCCCTGGACCTTCTCTACTAGTTGCTTTGGCACCCAAATCTTCTTTGGCCTTTGCTTGTTGGGCGGCCCCATGAAGCTAACCTTGACCTTGCCACTCTTGTCTTTCCTTACAATGTAGTGAGCATTGAAGGCAAATGGTCTTGCATGCTTGGGCAAGGGTGGTGGTAGTGGTGCCTTACACTCATGAGCAAAGTGTCCTTCTTGACCACACTCAAAGCATCTCTTTGGCTTTGGCTTGCTTGGTTGATCATGAGTGGCTAGTGACTTGATGAGCTTTGTTTGATGAGCCTTGTAGCCAATTCCACTCTCGTCCATCTTCATGATGGTGTTCATGAAAAGCTCACTTTGAAGGTCCTTCCCCTTTGTGAACTTTGCTAACCCCATGGTTAGGTGTTCCTTCTCTCTTGAGCTTGTTGTTCTCTTGAGTTAGCTTCTTGATGATTGGGTCATTGTTGCTAGCTAACTCATCCAAGATGAATGTCTCATCCTCTTCTTGCTTTTCATACATCAAACCAAGCTTGAGATATTGGTTTTCTTCCTTGAGTAACTTGTTCTCATAAGCAAGCTTCTTGTCTTGATCAAGTGACTCAATCACAATGGTCTTGTGCTTGGCTTGGTCTTGCAACTCTTTCTTGAGCATGACAATTTCATCCTTGAGCTTGATAGTGTCCTCATAGCTCTCGGCCACTACCACTTTCTTGCCCTTGCAATCAACACATTTGCTTGTGCTCTCCACAAGTAAGTCATCACAAGATATGGCTACATCAAGCTTAGTAACATTGTTAGTAGCAACATGTGTTTCATCAGTTGCAAGTTCATAAGCAATCTCAAGGTTGTCATAGTTTGCTTTTAGAGTTGTTAGCTCTGCTCTCATTGCTCTATATCTAGTAATGAGCTCATCATGAACACTCTCAATTTTATCATGTTTTTCTTTGAGCTCTTTTAATGAGAGTTTGAGCTCCTTGAGCTTAGTGGTCATGATTTCATTTTGGTCTCTAAGCTCATCACTAGACTTACGCTTTGCTAGAAGTGTTTCATTTTCAAGTTCAAGCTTTTCATTTTCACTTCTAGATTTTCTTATGACTTTTGTGTACTTGTTAAGCAATTTTACAAGTTCATCATAAAAAGGTGATTCGTATTCACTATCACTTTCACTACTCTCATCCTCAATTTGTACCTTTCGGTCACCCTTAGCCATAAGGCATAGGTGTGTAGTGAATGTAGATGGTGGTGAAGATGATGGTGAGGAAGCATCGATGGCAATGGCGGCAACTTTCTCATCATCACTCTCATTGCCGGAGGAGTCACCACTTGAGCTCTCAAAGTCGGTGAGCCAATCACCAACAATGTAGGCCTTGCCATTCTTCTTCTTGTAGTGCTCCTTCTTCTTGCCACCTTTCTTCTTGTATTGCTTCTTGTCATTCTTGTCATCATCACTTGAGTCATCTTGCTCTTTGTTCTTCTTCTTGTATTTGTCCTTCTTGGGCTTTGGACATTGGTGAGCAAGATGGCCAAGCTCACCACAATTGTAGCAATCCATCTCGGAGATGGGCTTTCTCTTGCTACTTGTGAAGAACTTCTTCTTGGAGTCAAAGTTGACTCCATTCTTGTTGAGCTTCTTCAACATCTTTGTGGTTCTTCTCACCATGAGGGCAATAGATGCATCATCATCACTTGAAGTTGATGACTCAACTTCAATCTTCTTAGCCTTGCCCTTGTGAGAAGCCTTGAGGGCCAAGTCCTTCTTCTCCTTCTTGGCCGATGAGGAGCCATCTTGGGGGTTCATGTGCATGTACATCTCATGAGCATTGATCTTCCCCAATATGGCGGTTGGTGTAGCGGTGGAAAGATCGCCTTGATGAAGCACGGTTACTATGTGCCCATATTTCTCAATGGGAAGCACACATAGTATCTTCCTTGCTACATCCGCCGCACTCATTTGAGTGAGCCCAAGTCCATTTAGCTCCTCTACAATGACATTTAAGCGAGAATACATTTCATTAGCATTTTCTTTAGGAAGCATCTCAAATGTCTTAAGCTTGTTCATCACTAAGTGATAGCGTTCCTCGCGTTCACTCTTTGATCCATCATGGAGCGCACAAAGTTCCTTCCAAAGAGCATTGGCGGTTTTGTGGCTCCTAACGCGGTTGAACACCTCTTTGCAAAGGCCTCTAAAGATGTGGTTTTTGGCCTTCGCATTCCACTTCTCATTTTCTTGCTCTTGTGGAGTAAGAGCGGTGTCTTTTGCCGGAGGGGTAAACCCTTCGGTCGCGGCTTTTAGGCACTTTACATCGCATGCCTCAAGGTATGACTCCATCCGTATTTTCCAATAAGGGAAGTCATCCCCATCGAACATGGGTGACGGTCCATCCCCGTTAGACATCTTTTCTCTAGGCGGTGAAGCCTAAATAATGAGCACTAGGATCTGATACTAATTGAAAGGATCAAGATGCCCAAGAGGGGGGGTGAATTGGGCTTCTCTAAAAATTTAAGCAACCTATAAGTTCCAATTCAACCCCTTGTGCCTAGTGTGACCTAGAGAGCTACCGGATAAAAGTTTTGCAACCTAGTTCCAATCCTATTCTAGCATGGCAATACTGAGAATGTAAAAACACAAAGTAAATGCTAGAATGTAAAGGAGTAGTGGAAGAAAGTGCTCAACGATGTTTTGCCGAGGTATCGGAGAGTCGCCACTCTCCACTAGTCCTCGTTGGAGCACCCGCGCAAGGGTCTTGCTCCCCTTAGTCCGCACAAGGACTAAGTGCTCTCTACGGGCTGATTCTTCGACACTCCGTCGCGGTGAATCGCCCAAAACCGCTCACAAGCTTGACACGAGCCACCCACAAGAACTTCGGGCGGTCTTCATGCCTCCAATCACCACTGAACTGTCTAGGTGATGGCGATCACCAAGAGTAACAAGCAAAGAACTCTCACTTGACCCAAACAAGGCTCTAGAGAGTGATGGATGCACACTTGACTCTTGAAACTCACTAGAGAAGGATTCTATCAAGAAATCACTCAAAAATCAATCCTCTCTAGGCTCTTGCTACTCTCTTGCTCCACAACAAGTTTCTCAGATGTTCAAATGGGCAAGAGACCTCTCATGGACGAGGTGGAGGAGTATAAATACTACCCACGAAGTCCAAAGGTCAGCCAACCGTTTTCCACTAAAAACGGGGTCACCGGACGCTCTGCACCGAGCGTCCGGTGCTCCATAACGGCTAACTGTACTTGCGTCTGACAGGTCACCGGACGCTAACTCTCAGTGTCTGGTGCACCGTCCGGTGCTCCGGGGAGTTTTACATGCTCCCTGCGCATGGGACCGGACGCTACCCGGTGCGTCCAGTGCTAGCGTCCGGTGCTCGAGGCAGGTTTACAACCTCCCTGGGTAAGGGACAGGATGCTGTCCGGTGAGTCCGGTGCCAGCGTCCGGTGCTTAACCCTAAGCACCGAGAACTCCCAACGGCTAAGGACCTCACTGGACGCACTCACAGAGCGTCCGGTGCAGCGTCCGGTGCCCTTTTGGGCACCCTAACTTCGTCAAAACACGATCGCTCCAAAACGAAGTTGGTTCCTCTCGATCTAAGGACTATCTCTGAGCTGCCTAGAGCTAGGTTTACCAAGTGTGCACCACACCTAAACCTAAAGCCTTGCCTAAGTCAAGTTACTAGATCAAAGCCCCTCTTAATAGTACGGTCAAAGGAAAACAAAGTCCTAAACTACTCTAAGTGCCCTTCTTCACCATATGGCACTTAGACCTAGTCTAGTCTTGACGATGTCCATCCATCCTTTGAACACCGAAACGATTTTCACTATTAAGTAGGCATGTACGTCCCTGTCCATCGAGCACCTATTTACCATGACCTTACCTATGACTTTGCCTCTGCAAAACACACATTAGTAATAGTAATCAATATTGTCATTAATCACCGAAATCACTAGGGGCCTAGATGCTCTTTCATCCTTTTTACTATGAGTTCTTAGGAATTCGTCGACTTAAGCTCGGCGTATTCTCGAGTTCCGCGTGAGTACCTCTTGGCCGTGACATCTGGGCGCATCGCTGTTGTCAGGACCAAAGTATTCGAGTTACCACCTTTGCCGATAGTAAGGTCAAATCGGCTGGCACGCCTTAACGTTTGAATTGGGTATTAGCCCTTTGTGTTTGCAGATCAGCTTTTGCACCAACACATCTTTTGGCACGCCCGGTGGGACCAGATTCAAGATCAAGATCGACATGTCGACTACCGAGTTCGACTTGGAGAACGTCATCCCTGTGACGGAAGCCAATCTCAGAGATGAGCAGAAGCAAGCTATTGCAAAAGCCATGGAGGACTACAAGCACCAATGTTTGAAATCCTTCAGCATCAACAGGAGTGGCGAAGTAATCCAGAAGGAAGCACTGCCGGTGCCTCGGCAGGTCACTTTTGAAGTCAATCCTGGTAAACTCCAAGACATGGTTGACAATGCCATCAACCGTGCCTTGATCAACCAAGCTGGTGTGCTGTCCAACACGGTTTTCAACGCCGTGGCCAGAACTTTCAAAGAGGGACAATGGCCACCAAATTATATGGGCCCTGTCTATCATCAGCCAGGATCACCAGTTGTCTCAGCTCCATCGGCTACTACGGCCGCTGCGGGTATAGAAACTGCTACTCCTCCAAGCACAATAGGACTCACTAATGTGCAATCTACGCCGATGACAACTAATCCGTCAACTTCAGATGAGCAAATCAAGCTTGCCACAGATCTATTGGCATCGGCAATGTCGGGATCTATTCCTCCTAACTGGTGGGGTTATGGTATGCCCCCTGAGATGATGTTGAAGACGCCAGGGACATCTCAAACGGCTGACATGAGAGGCAAGGCTCCTATGGTATCGGCACCTCCAAATATGCCGATGAATCAGAGTCCCTAGTATACTACAACTACTACTGCAAGACCTTACACTGGGAATTCTCAAGCTCCAACGTTTCAGATGCCTAATGCATCGGCAGATTCAATGCCGACGCAACAGAGGTTTATGACACAGCAAGGGTACGTCAACTCAATGATGATGCCCAATTACCAGTCATCGGCAGGACCTATGTCGA
The DNA here is from genome assembly GCF_000003195.3 of Sorghum bicolor. Lineage (NCBI taxonomy): Eukaryota > Viridiplantae > Streptophyta > Magnoliopsida > Poales > Poaceae > Sorghum > Sorghum bicolor. The sequence goes on from NC_012874.2 coordinate 59,651,853, forward strand.
TGAATGCTAATAGTGGATGGACAGGGCAGCTAGTCTTTCCACAGATGCCTCAGCAGAGTCATCAGGCTGTTGGATTTCAACAAGGATAGGTCCAGCCTGGATTTTAGAATCAAGGATTGATCAACCAACCGATGAATCTGGGTCAGCAGATTGGTGGTCAGATGGTTAATCCCATGTTCCATGCAGATCGTGCGCCTCAGCGACACGTGGAAGCTTACCAGCAGGTGTCAGATCTACAACCGCCTCATCGGCAAGATGCCGATGCTTATTGGGCCGATAAGATTGCTGAAGTAATGAGGGACCCATTTGGGATAAAACCCAAAGTCAACACTTACTCTTATCGGACACCGTATCCTCCTACATATGATTTTATTCCACTTCCAAATCGGTATAAGGTACCCGATTTCACTAAGTTTTCTAGGCAGGATGATACCTCAACTATGGAACACGTTAACAGGTTCATCATTCAATGTGGGGAAGCTACTAACAGAGATGAGTTAAGGGTTCGCTTGTTCTCATCATCTTTATCTGGATCGGCTTTCACTTGGTTTATTTCATTACCTCCTAACTCAGTGATTACTTGGGCCGATCTGGAGAAGCAGTTCCACAAATACTTCTTTTCTGGAGTCCATGAGAAGAAGATTACCGATTTGGTCATATTGAAACAACGCAACGATGAATCGGTTGAAAGTTTTGTGCAGAGGTTGCGGGAAGTCAAGAATAAATGCTATAGTCTGGTTCTGGATGATCGGCAGCTAGCCGATTTGGCTTTCCAGGGTTTATTGCCACATATCAGGGACAAATATGCTTCTCAAGAGTTCGAGAGCCTGAGTCACTTGGTCCAGAGGATTTCCGACCAGGATATCAAACCCTTTGAACCTAAGAGGGCTTGGAACAAAAAGGTGTAATTTGTTGATGAGGCAACAAGCTCAGATTCTGATGAAGAGCCAGTCATCGGCTTAGCAGAGTGGGTGAAAAATAAGAAGCCAATGTCTTGTCCTTTTGGGCATAAGGAGCCAGAGAAATTTGCATTTGACATTACTAAAGCCGATAGGATATTTGACTTTCTACTTCAGGAAGGGCAAATCAAATTGTCACCTAATCATGTTATTCCATCGGCCGAAGAATTAAAGAAGATGAAATACTGCAAGTGGCATAATGCAACCTCTCACAGCACCAATGAGTGCAAAGTTTTTAGGCAACAGCTGCAATCGGCTATTGAATCTGGGAGAATCAAATTTGATAGTTCCAAAGCTTAGAAGCCGATGAAGATCAATCAACACCATTTTCCAACAAATATGTTGGATGCTAAGGGAAAGACTAAGGTCACTACTAACTTCTATGTTTTTGGCAATGCCACAAAAGCGTTGCAAGATGCTTTATTTGGTTGCAATAAGTAGCTTTTGCCACCAAATCACAGTCGTTGCAAAGGGTTGCAATAAGTTGCGTTGCAATAAGTTATTGCAACCGTTTCTAGATCGGTGTTGCGAGTGATGTTGTTTCTTGCAATCGTAGATGTCCGTTGCCAAGCGTGGCAATAGGATGTTGTCGCAACACTCACCGTCATTGCAATAGGAACACTTGCAACGCTAGGCTTCATTGTAAGAGATGGTTCAGTAGCATTGCGATAAACTTTATTGCCACAATAATATTTGGTTGCCAAATCTTTTGTTGCCACACAATTTCTTTCGTTGCTAGAGCATTGGCGTTCTTGCCACCATTGCTTTTTGTGTTGCGACATTACCTATTGCCATAGTTTTAATATGTTGCGAGAGATTATATGTTATTGCCACGGTTGTTGGACCATGGCAATAGTATCATTTGCCACGACCTTTTCACCGTTGCTAGAAACCATTCGCTATTGCCAGGACTATTATGCTGTGGCAACAAAATTATTTGCCACACAATTTTATCATTGCTATAGATCTAATGTTACTGCAACGCCAAAATGCATGGCAATATATTATTTGTTGCCACATAAATAATCATGTTGCTATAGATCTAGTAGGAACAATTTTTATTGCAACGGATCTATTTTTTAATAAATCATCGTTGCAAACATAATAAACCATATCAAATGAGATTGCACTTGCATATATTAATTTATAGTCAATCATCATCCAATAGTCTGACAAATGATTCAAATAGTAGCTAAAATCACAAATGAAGTTCTCTCATTATTCCAAAAATTTTAAAAATATGCAACTAGACTAGACTTTCTAACATCCATGCAGCCCTTGAGATGAGTTTTCTATGAGTGCCACATGTCATCGTCTCGCCAATGTTGTTGCTTGACGAGCCTCCCTTTGAAATCTTATGTACCTACTGCCAAAAGAGTAAGATTAAGATATTAGAAAACCTCTATGTTTAGTACTTCATGCCCAAAATATAAATTCAGAACTTAGGAAATTATATATGCATGTGTGATAAGAAAAATTTAAGAATATGCTCAAGTACAGCTCTAGACCAAATGTATAGTGGACTACAAAAATCATAATTACTTGTCTCGACAATGGAAATTACAAAAACCACCACATTTTCCATATATTTCCCATGAGCTGGCAATGATTTTCTCTAGACAAAGAAAATCATAATTACTCCACCAACAAAAATAATTTTGTGGTTACTAATTCCCTATTGATTTTTGAAAATCCAGAATTGCTTGTTCAGATGTTCTGGGTCATTACTGTTGTGTAGCACAGAGTACAAAAAGAAAGTTTATCAGTTTTCCTTGTTCAGGTCTTGTCTTACTTGCTTACTAATATTTGTACTGTTTCAAAGTTGAATAGGAGACAGATTTGTCTAGTTTGACAACAACTCAGATTATTTTTATTTTTAGTAAGCTGATGGCTCTCCTTTTCTTTGCACAGTTATCAATTCACAGTTAGTTTGCTACTACAGGAACAAAATAAGGATAAACCTCTGCTATACAGTTTGCATGTAAGCATTCAAATACTGCTCTAGAGCCCTTTACACTTGTATGAATGTTGTGAATCAATGTGTTCCTAAACCTTTACCCTCCAATGCCCTTCTATTAAACTTTAGACATCACACACTAACATGGTACTGAAGATATTACTGCAGGAATCCACATAGATACTATATACAGCACAAAAGGGCATATTGACACTATAAGAACTGTCCTGGCTGGCAAATTACATATTATAGTTACCTTCTTTTCTTCGATTTCTTGCTCTATTAATCAGCTGTTGTGGAGTGATTATATGTCTTTGGTGCTATATTTGTAGTGTTTTCATTGAAAAGATTTCTACTCACAGTAGTAGAATTTTTACTGCAGCGAGTAGTTGGTGCTGCATCTTTTTGTACAATGACAACACTTCCTGGACGAGTCTACAAACATTCACTTGCTGTCACTTGCGAGATGCTCACTAGCCAAGCATGCCCTAGCTGTTCTTTGAAACTTAACAAGGACAAAACATTTATATCACCCCTATCAATTGAGAGGTGAATGTGTTGTCTGCAGTTGTCCCCTTGCATATAAAATGTACCAACCACATCTCTCCAGCTATTTTTTAAGCAATCTCTGGCTAAATTTGCTCTGTACATTACAAAATTGTCAGTGCAATCAATTCAACATGTGATTTGAAGTTAAAAAATTATCAACGCAATCAACAGATTACTAGATTCAAACTAGTACAAAAATTAAACCAGAGATCAAAGCTTCACACAGATAAAAGCAAGGCAAAAATGGCAGCGTAAATGATTATAAAATCAAATAATCTATTGTCAGGACTTATATATAACAATGTATGCTCTTGATGCTTTTGTGTTACATAGTCTATGAAATTATTACGTCCAGGCATAATATGGCGTGCAGAGTCCAAAATGAATCTCCAAATCCAATATATAGTTGGTCACAAAAAATAGATGGCTCTCTAAGAAACTAAAAGGCCATACCAGTCTTTAAAATTTATAAGCCACATCAATAGATCTATTCATTATTTTACTTGATCATGCTTTATAAAATGAATCTCCAAAAAGTAATGTTTAGAGGATCTCTAAAATAGATAGCTCTCTAAAAATCAAAAGGACCACAGCTGTCTCATTACAATTTATAAGCCACGTCAATACATCTATTTATTATGTTACTTGATGATCCACATATTTTATAAAATAAATCTCCAAAAACTAATATTTATTGGATCTCTAAAATAGGCTGGTCCCTAAAAAACTAAAAGACAACAGCATGCTGGCGGGTAGATCGAGCAGAGGGCTGGAGTCAGGATAGATATACTGTTGGATCATATTTCTTTCAGTAAATTCTCTAAACTAAACAAATCCAATCTACATGCTAAATAAAGTGGGGATGAGCCAAAACTCTAAACCATTAGCTGCTACGGTAAAATACAAAATAAGATAAAATTGGGAAAAAAACAAACAATCTGTCATACCTATGTTCACTTAATTCAAGCAAATATGGTGATATTTTGTTGCATTGTAAAGAACTGAGTGGAGCATAATCCCAAGGCCTCTATAGCCATCTCAGAAGAGACGCACCAGCATGGTAGCACGGGAAAAAGCAAAAGAATCGAAAAACAAATACAACATGTATACGCGCTAGGCTCTACATTCAGGAAAAAATGGACATCAATTCGCCCATCACCTTCTCATCACTAGATTCAGTTGCAACCATGGCCACTGTGGGCTCGAAACAGAGTACAATTTGGGACGAATAAATGGATGAACCAAAACCCTAGATAGAGATGTGGCGTGGTTGCATACCTAGTCGATGATAGTCCGAAAAACTCTTGATCGACACAAACGCCGGCGTAGGCTTGTACTGCTTCTGGAGGAGTACCATCGGCATCCGGCCTTGGTCACGGGAGTCGGCGCCATCGGTGGCAGCGGTAGGGGAAGTCCGCGCCATGGTCGTCGTCACGCACAGGAGGGGAGTACATCGGCTGCGCGGCCTTGTTCATCGGAGTCGGCGCCGTCGATGGCGGCAGTAGAAGAAGCTCGTGCCCTCCTGGTCGCCATCGGGCGGAGGAGGGTGCAGGGGCAACACGAACCGTCCGAGGCGGCAGCAGGGAATGAGTTTGGGCTCTAGTTAATTTGCGTCTATTTAGGGTAGTGGGTGCGGATTTTGGATGGTGGAAGGGTTTCTTGGAGGGAAAATATTGTGAGGTGTGCAAATACTCCAAATTTTGGAGCGATTTTTCAGGCAAAATGACATGACGTACCTACATACGTTTTATAGTAGTATTGTTTAATAAAATTTGAATAATTTTGGGTTGTCATAATACCAGCACCGAACATGGCATAGTTTTTCTAAATAAATGTTTTGTTGCGGGCCCTTTTAGATTACATGCATAGAAAATATATAAGAATGGAAAACCTTAGGAATTGAGAGCATCTCCAAGAGATTAGCTAAAAACACTAGTTAAATTTACTGATTTAGCTACTCTCTTAAATAGATTTGACAAAAAGTTATTAGAGTACTCCAACAAACTCTGTAAAGGATGGCTAGTGAGATAGGCTATCTAAAAGTAGAGAGCGAACAAGGTGGGATGGAGAGCTACTAAATTTGAAGAGTCGTTTACAGAGTCAGTTAGAAACGTTTTTCCTTCAACAATAGCTAGATTTACCTTTACAAAATGATTTTAGCTAAACTTTTGGAGGTGCTCTGAGGTACCACACTTCTACTGTGAGTCAAAACAAAGAAAAGTTGGTAAGGCCGCTGAAATACAGGAACTAAATACTTATATTTTTAATATGAAAACTAAGGCCTTATTTAGTTCACACCAATACCCAAAAACCTTTCAAAATTTCCAGTCGCATCGAATCTTATAGCACATGCATAGAACACTAAATATAAATTAATAAATAACTAATTACATAGTTTGCCTAAAATTTGCGAAACAAATCTTTTGAGCCTAGGTTGGATAATAATTGCCAAATAAAAATAAAGTGCTATAGTATCCAAAAACGTTTCACCTCCTCAAGTAAACAAGGCCTAAATACCCATTGACTTCGTGATGCTTTACTACAAAGAGCCAGATCCCTAACAAAAAATTTTAGATACTCTAGCACTTTCGTTTGTATTTGGCAATTATTGTCCAACTATGGACTTACTAGGCTCAAAAGATTCGTGTCGCAAATTACAGGCATAGTGATAAATATGATATGCTTTAGTAAAAAATGGAAAAACTAATCTTGTTGGGCTGAACATGAGTAGATCTACACAGTGAATATATAATATGATATTCTTTACTACAAAGTTTTTGTTATAGCTTTAAATCTATGTTTTTCTATAATTAATTAGAATAATTCATATATGCAGTTTCTATAGTCCAATTATAGTGATTTTTTTGATGAGCTAATTATTGTATGGTTAAAGTATAGTAAAAATTTTGTACCCATTGGATCACATATAACTTAGTTATAGATTTATTTAGCTTTATTCTTATTAAATATATGCTTTATCTATAACTAAGTTATAAGTGATCTAATGAGCTTGAAATTTGTACCAGATTTCAAACATATAATAATAAGCCCACCATAAAAATTTCATCATAATTGGACCATAGAAACTGAATATACGAATTATTCTAGTTAATTAAAGAAAATCAAAGATGTAAAGCTACAACAAAAACTTCGCACTAAAGTATACCACAACCAAATTTGATTTTTTATTTTATGATTTTTCTATAATTTATTATGATTTTTCAAATATTCAGCAAAAATAAATAAAAAGAAAAAGACAAAACCACCCTCGAAAACCGCTCGAGGGGGGTATTTGACCGGTTTTGAAAATTTCAGGGAATAGATTATCCGATTTTATAGTTCGGAAGTAGAGTACACTGAGATAGTTGAGAGGTTATGTAGACTTTTTTCTTTCTATTTATTGGTTATTTTATTTATTAGGCAAATAGAGAACGCTCATGTGAATCTACCTTGGAAAAAATGCCTTTCATATTCCAAAACTTTTCTAACAAACAATAGCCTACACATATATTGTTGTGCAGGAGGTTCAAAAACAACTGGAACTCGATTGATATTTTATATCACTTTAAATGAATTTCTGCATACTTTATTATAAAATAATTGTAACTGTAATAATTCTAAATTTCGTTGGATAATTCTATAATTTTGCATAGTAATATGTTTTTGTTCCATAATCTTTATATTAAAACTGAAATGATTTAAGCAATTTGAATTAAATTTAAATGTAACATGCTAATTTAAACAAATCGTTGTGACACCCCACTCTGAAAACTAAACCTTAAAAATTCAATTTGGATTAAATTTAAACATATCTTTGTAGATTAAATATTCTAAAATTTTCTTCAGTTTTATAAAAACTAATATGTCAGTTTTGGAAATTAGTGAGGAAAGTTCGAATTGGCGCCATCGAAAATCGCCATCTAGCTAGAAATTCGATCTCGCTCCCATCAAATTCCAAATTCTCGCACGCTGGTCTGGCCAGACGGGCCCACACAGCTGGCCTTGGACGTTCTTCTTTGATGGATCCACGTGTGACCGGGGGGCAGAAATCAGCATAGTGTTAATTTCCCCTCAGGGAAGGAAGTATGAATTCTCCTTGCCGATTGTTGCCACGTCGACAAATAATCAAGCTGAGTATCAAGCTTTAATTAAGGGGTTGGAGTTGTTAAAAGAGGTTCGTGCTGACGCTGTTGAAATCTTCTAGGATTCTATGCTAGTTATAAATCAGTTAGCTGGAAGTTATGAATGTCGAAGTGAGGTTTTAATAATGTATTACGAAAGGAGTATGCAACTGTTAAAGGAATTCATGGATTTCCGATTAGAGCATATTCCTCGATTGCATAACGAAGAGGCCAATCGGTTGGCCCAGTATGCCTCGGGATATCAGCCCATATTAAACACAATATCGACAATCAGTGCCGATGATTGGAGAAAAGAAATTGTTGATTATTTAAAGGATCCATCTAAGAAAGTTGAGAGACGCGTTCGGTTTCAAGCCACCAAGTATGTGCTCCTCGAAGATGAATTATATTATCGAACAATTGATGGAATTCTTCTCAAATGCTTAGGTGATGATGAGGCTAGAAGTTTAATGGGAGAAATCCATGAAGGAGTATGTGGAGCACATCAGTCGGCTTTTAAGATGAAATGGATTATTAGGAGGAATGGGTATTATTGGCCAACCATACTTGAAGGTTGCTTTAAATATTTCAAGGGGTGTCAAGGATGTCAGAAGTTTGGCAATATTCAAAGGGCACCCGCATCGGCCATGAATCCCATTATTAAACCTTGGTCGTTCCGGAGATGGGCTATTGATCTAATCGGCCAAATTTACCCACCATCAAGTAAAGGACATAAATTCATCTTGGTTGCCACCGATTATTTCACCAAGTGGGTTGAAGCTATTCCTTTGAAGAAAGTCACATCGGCCAATATGATTGATTTTGTGAAAGAGCATATTATTTATCGATTTGGAACTCCTAAAACAATTACTAACGATCAGGGTACTATGTTTACATCAGGGGAGTTTGATGAGTTTGCAATCGGTATGGGGAATTAAAGTATTAAATTCTTCTCCTTATTATGCTCAAGCTAATGGGCAGGCCGAAGCATCTAACAAAGGAATTATCAAACTTATTAAACGGAAGATTGAAGAAAATCCTAGGAGGTGGCATACGTTGTTGAATGAAGCTTTATGGTCATATCGGATGGCTTGTCATGGGTCGACCAAAGTTTCACCTTATCAGTTGGTGTATGGACATGATGCAGTGCTACCTTGGGAAATTAAAACTGGGTCTAGGCGACTATCTTTTCAAGATCAATTGGCTGCCGATGATTATACTACTTTGATGACAGACGAGTTGGATGATCTAGCAGGACATCGGCTAAGGGCTTTGATAAGTATAGAAGAAAATAAGAAGAGAGTTGCCAGATGGTATGATAAGAAGGTAAAGGCTAAGGAGTTTGCTGATGGAGACTTAGTATGGAAACTAATCTTACCGATCGGGACTAAAAGTTCAAAATTTGGGAAGTGGAATCGATCTGCTCCTGGCAACGCCTATATCTTAAAAACTCTCGAAGGAGTTGAATTTCCCAGAGCATTGAATGGCAAATATTTAAAGAGATATTACCCCAGCATATGGCTTGATGCATGAAAGTTTAAGTGCCGATAACATTCCTATCGGCTGAATTAAAAGTGTATCTGGGGCCGGACTTAATGTTTTAAAAGGATGCTGATAACAGTCCTATCGGCTGGACCAAAATGATTAGAAGAAAGAAGCAAAGAACGCCGCCGATGAAGAGTTCACATGTTTAACAGAGCCTGGATCATCGATATGGCGCGCAGACGGATCTAGTTGGCTTCTTCTATCTCCTTCACGTCATCATCGGCAGAGCCTTCCACTGGCTTCAGTTTCTTCTTCATGTGAGTGCTTTATGGGTCTGGATGTTTCGCTATTGTTCAAGAGTCTTGATTGCTTCAGGCAGTTGGCTTTCTTCCTGTTGAGCTTGGGACAGAGCTTCTTCCACTTGTCTAAGTTCAGCCAACAAAGCTTCCCTTCTCGCCGATAGATCAGAGATCTTTTGCTTCAGTACATCTCCTGAGGATTTCAGAATGCCGATGCTCTTATGCTTCTCATCGGCAAGGAGCTTCACTTTCATCATCTCCTCTGAGAGCTGAGCGTGAATAGCTCTATCGGCAAGACGCTGGGCAGCCTTTTGATACTGCAGCTGACGACTCTCTAAGTGTGCAGCCTGAAAAAGAACCTCCTCGGCATCAGCAGGGATTTGACCTCTGAGAGCCTTGAATAGAACTTTGGCTGGATCAGAGTCATCGACCAATTGCACTGTGTCTTGATGGAGAAGGGCTGACAGATCCGCCAGCTTTGCTCTAATCTCTGCCGATGAGATTCCAACTGCTCGAGAAGAACTTGCTTCCTCGCCTTCATCCTCAGAGATCTCGATGGCGAAGGAGAACAGGCTGTTGGGAGAATCCTGTTCCTGGAAAAGAAGACAGAATAAGTTATCTTATGATCAAGTACTGATAACAATAAAAATAAGGATCGGGTAACTTACTTGCTTCAGAGCTATCTCTCGCCTCTGACAAGTTGAAGCCGATGGAACCACAGGTTGATCGGCTAGGATTGCCGATGAGACTATGTCAGCTGAAAGATTAACAGAGGTAATTACAAATTGGAAAAAGTGGGTTCATCGGCAATAAATAAAGAGTATGTTACCTTGAGGAGGTGCAGTTGTCTGAATCGAGGAAACTACCAATGCTATGATTAAGCTTGCTGGATCGGCAGTCTGCTCGCATACATCAGCCGATGTTTCTTCTGACTGAGGTTCTTCTGGCTGGAGTTCTTCTGTTTGGGTTTCTTCTTGTGGTTGAGGAGGAGACGGTGCTGGTTGTATCTGGGCTTCTGGAGGAGAAGGGGATGATTCTACTGGGATCGGAGATACTGGGGGAGGAGAAGGCGTTGCTGTTCTCTGGCGCTTCGCTTGTGATCTGGTACTCTTGGAGCCTTTTCTCTTCGGTTGACTGGACTGCGGGGCATCGGCAGTCGTACTTCTGGTCTTTGCCGATGTACCGGTGTGCTGATACAACAATAAGAAGTTTATGAGTACAAGTGTGATAGGTATAAGAATGAAATTGGTATGAATAAAAGAATTCAAAAATTTACCTTGAAGGCTTGTGCTAAGGTAGAGGCAGCTACCGATGGGGATGTCTTCGTCCACTTGGTGGTAACTTTCTTGAGGCGCACACCCCGATGCATTATAGCAGCCAAGGTTGGAGCGTTGTTACCGATCAAAGAGATCGGGCCCGATGGAAGGAGCTCAATCGGCTTACCACTCCTGCTGACCAATGGCGGTGTGTCATCGACCTGTATATGACAAAGAAAGTGAGTTACCAATGGAAAAAGACAGTGAAGGGATTGAAGCATCGGTATTAAAGTACTTACAGTGTTATCAGTGACTTTGTACTGGGGGTCAATCATGCCACGGTACGTGAGAGCCGATCTGCAGAATAGGTGCTCTTTCCATTCTTCCCACCACTGTTTGTATGTCTGAGTGATGAAGAGAGCTGGAATCCAAGTCGATAGATCAACATCTGTATCGGCATTTGGTGGGAGTTGGGCTACTCTGATCCACTCGAGATGGCCAGTGATAGTTTCCCTTGGCTTTATCACATCGACGTAGCAGAGTGCAATCGGCAGTTGGCTGAAAGCTAGTTGGCGAGCTAGTGCCGATGGGTTATAAAACTCATAGGTCAGATTGGAAGCTTTCCCACTGGTATGGCTCTTGGAGTGATAATTGCCATCATCACATCACGGTCCTTGTTAAGAGTATCGTTGAAGGGGTGGAAAGTCAAGGGAAATCTGGTATCTGGGTCTTCATAAGGCATCCATGCCCGCTGTTCTCTGGTCAGACCCTCATATGAAGTTTGGAAGAATCGGCTAACCTGGTCTGCGTTACCACCTGTGCCAGGCAAAACTATGGCAGCTTCGCCAAAGTTCAGAGGGGAACGAGTTGCCGATTCTTCTTCATCTAGTTCATAATCCTCGGCTATATCCCTGGGGAAGCGCTGTGCAAAGAGGTTGAACTTAAGGCACTTGTGCATGTGAAGACTAAGCCACATATTGATGAACCACCAGGGACCCCCTAAGTTGCCGATGGGTTGACCAAGCAGTAGTTTCTGGGCTACCTGGTGGAGGAGGTGATAAGCAGAGCCAAGTAGGTATCGGCTGAGAGGAAATCGGCCACCATTGGCTAATCTTTCTGCTGCCGACAAGTAAACAGAAGTTGGTCCTGCCGATCGGCCACAGAATACAAATTTATCCAGCCACATATTCAGAAAGGTGGTCTGTTCCTTTGCATTGACAGGACCTGTTCTTTGATACTTCTGAATGTACCCTGACCAACCGCCGATGGCACGAGTTTCCACCTTAGCACTGGGTTTGGTGTCGAACAGGTGGGTGGTATCGGCAGTGGATATGTCTAAACCGGTGAGCATAAGAACATCGGTAAGTGTAGGGGAAGCAGGGCCATGACCAAACACGAAAGCATTGAGTGTGTCTGACCAAAAGTATGAGGCAGCAATCAGTAGTGACTCATTTCTCTCCATATTGGCAAGAGACAATCTAATGCACTGATCTAATTTCCGTTAACCCCATTGGACCTCATTTGAGTTACTGACTCTCAGAAACCAATCCTTCCATCCCTTGGTAGGGCTGGGCCAGGAACGGAAGGCGTCTTTCCATAGATCTAGAGAAAAATTCTCAGCTCTAAAGGGGATTCTGTTTGTCTCTGCGTTTATAAGATCGGTGGGATCTAAGTTTCCTAGTGGACCAAGGCATTGGAGATGGGGTTGATTGGTAGGGATTATGATCTTGTCAGCCAAGTCCTAAAGATTGTGAGGATGAAAGAAAAAGTAAAAAAGGGGAATGTTCAGTAAAAGGAATTGCGGATAGACAAAGGTACAGCAAGAATACGAAAAAAAGAGGGAGGGTGAAAGGTCCTAATATGGCTAGAGGGGGGTGAATAGCCTATTTAAAAATTCTACAAACTCACTAGAGCAAAAGGTTAGTAAATAACAAAGCAAAGCTTTTTGCTCTAGCTCTAAAGGGGTGTTTGCAAGCCACCTACCCAACAATTCTAGTTGCTAAGATCTCTATGCACACAAGAACTAAGTCTCTACAAGTTACACTAGAGAACTAAGCTACACAAGTCAAAGTAAGCAACTAAACTAATTACACTAGTTTGCGGTAAGTAAAGATAAGATGATATATTTATACCACCGTGTAGGGGATGAACCAATCACTAATATAAACAATCAAGCACCGGGAGAATGCCAATCAAACACAATTGAGACACCGATTTTTCTCCCGAGGTTCACGTGCTTGCCGGCACGCTACGTCCCCGTTGTGTCGACCAACACTTGGTGGTTCGGTGGCTAAGAGGTGTAGCACGAACCTAGTCCTCACTAGGACACCACAAGAACCTACCCACAAGTGAGGTAGCTCAATGACATGAGCAATCCACTAGAGTTACCTTTCGGCTCTCCGCCGGGGAAGGTACAAGACCCCTCACAATCACCGGAAGATGGCCACAAACAATCACCAACTCGTGCCAAAGCTCCTCCGCTGCTCCAAGCCGTCTAGGTGGCAGCAACCACTAAGAGTAACAAGAAAACCGCAGCTAGAACGATCCCCAAGTGCCACTAGATGCAATCACTCAAGCAAATGCACTTGGAATCACTCCTAATCTCACAAAGATGTATAATCTATGAAGGAGATGAGTGGGAGGTGTTTGCTTAGGCTCACAAGGATGTCTAGTAGTCAAGAATGCCAAGAGAGTGAGCCCCAAGCCGGCCAAACACGTATTTATAGCCCCTCAAACAAATAGAGCCGTTGGCTCTTACACTGGGCGAAATACGGGGTCACTGGACGCTCTTAAAGGGGCACCGGACGCTCAACACCTGCGTCCGGTGCTCCAACGTCAGCCGCGTCTCAGAGTCTAACGGTAACCTACAGTGCACCGGATGCTGAGCAAGATAGCACTGGACGCGTCCGGTGCACACCGGACTCATGCGCAGAGAGCTCCGCAAAAACACAGGGTCACCGGACGCTAAGCACCGGTAGCGTCCGGTGCTCACTGGACCCATGCGCAGAGAGGGTCGCAAAGCGCCCGCACACCGGACGCGCACCACCGGACGCTCAAGCCAGCGTCCGGTGCCTATCGTCCGGTGCCTTACCCTAGCTGGGCTTGGCACTGTTTGCACCGGACGCTCAGACACAGCGTCCGGTGCCTCAGTGGCCAGCGTCCGGTGAGTGTTTCCCGTGACTTCTCCAAATTTCCCACCGGCGCAATAGAAAATATGCACTTCATTTTCTCGAAAAGCGCCGAATGAGTAAACCAACAAGGTGTTAGCATCCTCTCTCTACCCTTCAAACTCCACCTCCTTCTCAAAGTGTGCCAACACCACAATGTGTAAACCAACAAGTGCACGTGTGTTAGCATTTTCACAATCATTTTCTTCGAAGGAGTTAAGTTAGCTCACTAGGTTCTAAATGCATGCACATGAACAATGACACCTAGTGGCACTTGATAACCGCTTAGCCAAAGAATTCCCCTCTTTATAGTACGGCTATCTATCCTAAATGTGATCACACCCTCTATGGTGTCTTGATCACCAAAACCAAAACCCTAAGCAATACCTTCGCCTTGATCTCCATAGAGTTTTGTTTTTCTCTTTCTTCTTTTTCAAGTTGAGCACTTGATCATCTTGTGGTCATCACCATGATCATCACTTGCTCCATCACTTGGCATGTACCAACCTCATTAAGTCTACACACACTTATTATGGAGGTTAGTACTAGGGTTTCATCAATTATCCAAAACCAAACTAGGGCTTTCAATCTCCCCCTTTTTGGTAATTGATGACAACCCTTTTTACAAAGATTTTCAATAAAATTTTCTTGGATTCATGTTACTTGCCCAAGCATTTTACCATGTGCAAAGGTTATGGACAAGTTTCATAAACCCAAATTGGTAGCAATTGCTCCCCCTACATATGTGCTAAGAGTTTGGATTTGAAAGCTTGCACATATGCTTGAATAGGAGATATAGGAGTCAATTTCTACCAAATGATGCTAAGGTGTAAAGAATGGACCTTTGAAGTGTGATACCAATCGGAGTTGCCAATGTACACCATCCTTAGCACCATTAGTAACTAGATATTCACAAAACTAGAACACCCCGTGAGATCAACATTAAAAACGATGTTCTAGTACCACTTGTGAAGCAAATAAAGGTCTAGTTACACTACCTATGCATGCTAATTCTTCATTTCATCAAGCAAACCTATAACTAGCATACACCACACAAGCAAGGTATTAGAGAGAAAGCTTCTGAAGCTAATGCAAATGCAAGCAAACATATGTGATGCACATTCAAATGCAACATACAAGTTTATGAGCTTGCCCCCCTACTTGTGTGCTTCAAATTTTAATTTGATCCCCTTCTTTTATTATGTTACTCCCCTATCTTAAATCTTTGGGAAATTTTCTCCCCCTTTGTCATCAATGACCACAAAAGGTGAGCTCAAATTTTAGATAGGTTAGTGTGAGACCATGTGAAGTGAGATCATTTTACCAAATTGGTCCAATCCAGATTACTTGCCTAAGATATTTAACTCGGTTTGATCCAAGGACAAGCTTCTTCACACCTCCAAATAAGGGTTATCTTGTACCATGTTGAGTTAAACACTTATAGCTCATATTCTAGATCAAACACTAGGATTGCAAGCCCACAAACATGTCATATGCTACCACTAGATCAAGTCAAGCATAAAAGCAATAGTGGTACCATACAAGCATCAAATTCATTTGATTTTTATGAATGAGCCTAAGATATGTTGGGAATGACTAGATGCACTAAGCAAGTCCTTAGCATAGCATGGATGACATGTCAAACAATTTTATCTTGCTTTGCTCGAAGGAGAGGCATGTCATATAGTGGGGGTGCATCAACACATATTTGAGAAGTCAAGTATGTTCAATTCATTCCTTAGCTTGCAAAACCTCTTCTCATCGAGTGGCTTGGTGAATATATCGGCAAGTTGATCATTGGTGCTTATACTCTCAATGCAAATGTCCCCCTTTTGTTGGTGATTTCTTATGAAGTGATGGCGGACATCTATGTGCTTTGTTCTTGAGTGTTGAACCGGATTGTTGGTGAGCTTCACGGCACTTTCATTGTCACATAGCAATGGCACTTCTTTGAAATTGATTCCAAAGTCCTTCAATGTTGCCTTCATCCATAGGATTTGTGCACAACAACTACCGGCCGCAATGTACTCCGCTTCGGTGGTTGATAGTGCAACACTATTTTGTTTCTTGGATGACAATGAGACAAGTGATCTTCCCAATAGTTGACATGTGCCTGATGTACTTCTTCTTTCAACTTTGCATCCTGCATAGTCCGAATCGGAATATCCAACAAGTTCAAACTTTGCACCTTTGGGATACCATAGACCAACATTTTGTGTATGCTTCAAGTACCTCAATATTCTCTTTGTTGCCTTCAAATGACTTTCTCTTGGTGAGGCTTGGAATCTTGCACACATGCATACACTAAACATGACATCCGGTCTTGATGCGGTCACATAGAGTAGGCTTCCAATCATAGACCGATACAACTTTTGATCCACCATATTTCCACTTGTATCACTATCTAGGCTTCCATTTGTTCCCATTGGAGTGCTAATTGCCTTTGCATCATCCATTCCAAACTTCTTGAGCATGTCTTTTATGTACTTGCCTTGACTCACAAATGTGTCATTCTTCAATTGCTTGATTTGAAGACCAAGGAAGTAGCTAAGCTCTCCAATCATTGACATCTCAAACTCATTAGCCATCATGTTGCCAAACTCTTCACAAAATTCTTGGTTGGTTGATCCAAAAATGATATCATCAACATATATTTGCAACACAAACAAGTATTTGCCAAGCTTCTTGGTGAAGAGAGTGGTGTCAACCTTGCTCATCTTGAAACCTTTAGAGAGTAAGAAATCTCTCAATCTCTCATACCATGCTCTAGGTGCTTGCTTCAAACCATACAATGCCTTTCTTAGCTTGTAAACATGGTTGGGTTTCTTGTCATCTTCGAAACCGGGAGGTTGCTCAACATAAATTTCTTTAATGATATAGCCATTGAGAAATGCACTCTTCACATCCATTTGATATAACTTGATATTGTGTGCACAAGCATAGGCCAACAATATCCTAATTGCTTCCAATCTTGCAACCGGGGCATATGTTTCACCAAAGTCAAGACCTTCAACTTGAGTATAGCCTTGTGCTACCAATCTTGCTTTGTTCCTTACAACTATCCCATCTTGATCTTGCTTGTTGCGAAAGACCCATCTAGTACCAATGACATTATGATCACTAGGCCTCTCAACCAATTCACATACTTGATTTCTTTTGAAGTTGTTAAGCTCTTCATGCATAGCATTTACCCAATCAACATATCTCAATGCTTCATCAATCTTCTTTGGCTCAATGTGAGACACAAAGGAGAAATGCTCACAAAATGATGCTAATCTTGATCTAGTTTGCACTCCTCTTTGAATATCACCTATGATATGATCCAATGGATGATCTCTTGCAATATTTGTTGGTTGGAGTATTTGTACTTGATTGCTTGCACTTGGTTGATCATGAGATGATGTACTAGCTTGTTGATCTTGCACTTGTGTACCACTTGTACTAGCTTGATTTTGATCATGAGAACCACTAGCTTGCACATTAGAGGTAGGAAGCACTTGATCTTTGTCATCTTCAACATCAATTACTTCTCTAGGCCTTAAATCACCAATGTCCATATTCTTCATTGCATCAGCCAATTGAGTGCCTCTCACATCATCTAGATTCTCATCTTCCTCTTGAGAGCCATTGGTTTCATCAAACTCAACATCATGCACTTCTTCAAGAGTACCACTAGCCAAATTCCAAACTCTATAAGCTTTGCTAGTAGTGGAGTAACCAAGCAAGAAACCTTCATCACATTTCTTTTCAAATTTACTCAATCTAGTGCCTTTCTTCAATATGTAGCATTTGCAACCAAAAAAACGAAAATATGCAATGTTGGGCTTTCTTCCATTCAAGAGCTCATATGGAGTCTTCTCCATCATTGGGTGACAATAGAGTCGGTTGCTATAGTAGCAAGCCGTGTTGATTGCTTCGACCCAAAAAGAATGACTCACATTGTATTCACTCAACATTGATCTTGTCATGTCAATTAAGGTTCTATTCTTCCCCTCAACAAGACCATTTGATTGTGGAGTGTACTTGGCCGAGAATTGATGCCTTATGCCAAATTCATCACAAAGCTCATCAACTCTTGTATTCTTGAATTCACTTCCATTGTCACTTCTCACTTTCTTGATGGTTGTTTCAAACTCATTGTGTATTCTCTTGACAAATGATTTGAAGGTTGCAAAAGCATTACTCTTGTCACTAAGAAAGAACACCCATGTGTATCTTGTGAGATCATCCACTATCACAAATCCATATTTGTTTCCACCAATGCTTGTGTATGTGGTTGGTCCAAACAAGTCCATGTGCAACAACTCAAATGCCTTGCATGTACTCATGATGCTCTTCTTTGGATGAGTGTTGCCAACTTGCTTTCCGGCTTGACATGCACTACAAAGCTTGTCTTTCTCAAATGTGACATCTTTCAAGCCTCTAACAAGATCATGCTTGACTAACTTGTTTAATTGTTTCATTCCAACATGACCAAGCCTTCTATGCCATAACCAACCCATGCTAGATTTAGTGAGCAAGCATGTTGATAATTGAGCTTCACTAGCATTGAAATCAACCAAGTATAGATTCTCATATCTAAAGCCTTTGAAGATCAAGTTAGAGCCATCTACACTTATGATCTCTACATCATCAACTCCAAATATGCATTTGAAACCAAGATCACAAAGTTGAGCTATGGATAGCAAGTTGAAGTTCAAGCTCTCTACTAGCAGCACATTGGAAATGCTCAAGTCATTGGATATAGCAATTTTACCAAGCCCTTTGACCTTGCCTTTGCCATTGTCACCAAATGTGATACTATCAACACTATTGTCATCATTTGGATTGATTGAATTGAACATTCTTGAATCACCGGTCATGTGTTGTGTGCACCCACTATCAAGCACCCAATGCCTTCCTCCGGCTTTATAGTTTACCTACAAAACAAATCAATGTTTCTTAGGTACCCATACTTGTTTGGGTCCTTGGAGGTTAGTGACTAAGCTTTTTGGTACCCAAATGGCCTTCTTCTTTGGACCCACAATTGGTGTACCAACAAACTTAGCATGCATACCCTTCTCACCCTTGGTAAGCACATAACAAGAATCAAAAGGAATGTAAGGTACATCAGCATTTTTCTTGTTCTTGTTCATTTTATTGCAATTAAGCTCTAGGTGCCCAACTTGCTTGCATTTGTTGCAATACCGACCATTGCTCTTCACAAAGCTAGGCTTGTGAGTTGCAAAGGCTTTCTTGCCCTTCTTGGGGGTATAGCCTAATCCCTCTTTATTGAGAGAAAACCTTTGGCTACCCAAGCACTTTAGCAAGCGGGCCTCACCACCATAGGCTTTGCCTAGGGCGTGAGTGAGCTCATCCACCTCTCTCTTGAGAGTCTCATTCTCAACCTTTAGTGAGGTGTCACAAGTGACACTAACACTAGAAGTAGAGGTAGAGTTGGTGGTGGTGGATGAAGACCTACAAGAAGAGTTAGTGGCAACAACAATAGGTAGGTTGGGTGATTCTTTAATTAAGTCACATGTTGTGCTCACATCACATGATACAACAACCTTTTCCTTGTTCTCTTCTAACAACAAGGAGTGAGCTTTCTCAAGCTTGGTGTGAGCCTTGCCAAGCTTCTCATGGGCTTCCACTAGCCTCTCATGATTAGCATTGAGCTCATCAAAGGATTGCTCAAGAGCTTTTAACTTCTTGGCCAATTCTTCGCACTTCTTGTTTTTAGATTGAATGAGAGAATCGGCTTGTTCTAACATGTCCATGAGTTATTCATTAGTGAATTCATTTTCATCATCACTATCACTATCATGTTCATGTTCACTTTCACTTTCACTCTCATCATATTGTACCTTGTGTCCCTTGGCCATGAAGCATGAAGGAGTGTCAAGGAGTGATGGCTTGTTGATAGCAATGCTTGCAAGCGCCTTCTTCTTGGATGCCTTGTCATCATCACTAGAATCATGATCCGAAGAAGCATCACTATCCCATGTCACAACATAGGATCCACCCTTCTTCTTCTTCTTGAAGACCATCTTCTTCTCTTTCTTTTCTTTCTTCTCCTTCTTGTTCTTCTTGTCATGCTCATCATTGTCACTATTGTAAGGACAATCCGCCACAATATGATCGGGGCTCTTGCACTTGTAGCATAGTCTCACATGCTCCTTGTTCTTGAAGTGATCTCTTCTCTTTCTTGTGTGATTGCCCTTCTTCTTCTTCATCTTGCCAAACTTGCGAACAAAGAGTGCTAGTGCTTCATCATCACTATCATCATTGGAGCACTCCTCATCACTAGATTCTTCCTTCTTGGCCTTGCCTTTATTCTTGCTCTTGGATGAAGAGCTATCTTTGAATGCTACACCCTTCTTCTTCTTATCATCATCATCCTTCTTCATGACCTCATCATCATCATTGTCATTGTATTGATCTTCGGTTATGACATCTCCAAGTACCTCATTGGGAGATACACCCGTCAATCCTCCTCTAAATATGATGGTTCTCAATGTCTTGAATCTCTTGGGCAAGCACATCAAGAACTTGTGAATGAAATCCTCATCCTTCACTTTCTCACCAAGGCCCTTGAGATCATTGATGATGACTTGGAGCCTATAGAACATCTCCGGGATTGACTCATCATCCTTCATCTTGAAGTTTGAAAGCTTGTCCTTGAGCATGTACAACTTGGCACTTTTTACCGTTGTAGTGCCCTCATATGTTTCTTCAAGCCTTGTCCACACTTCACTAGCCTTCTCAAGATCTTTGACTTGCTCAAACACCTTTGAATCAATGCCATTATATATTGTGTTGAGAGCCATAGTATTGCATTGCTTGTTTGCTCTCTCATTGTCGGTGGGGTTAGCGGGGTCAAGGATCACAAAGTCATTCTCCGTGACTTCCCACACTCTATCATTGATTGATCCAAGGAACATCTTCATTTTTCTCTTCCAATAGTCAAAGGAACTTGTGCCATCAAAGAACGGTGGTTTGCCCCCAACATGGTTGAACACTATTTGAGCCATAATTTGAGCACCGAGGTTGTTAAGCCTTCACAAAACGGTGACCACCGCTCCGATACCACTTGAAAGGTCCTAATATGGCTAGAGGGGGGGTGAATAGCCTATTTAAAAATTCTACAAACTCACTAGAGCAAAAGGTTAGTAAATAACAAAGCGAAGCTTTTTGCTCTAGCTCTAAAGGGGTGTTTGCAAGCCACCTACCCAACAATTCTAGTTGCTAAGATCTCTATGCACACAAGAACTAAGTCTCTACAAGTTACACTAGAGAACTAAGCTACACAAGTCAAAGTAAGCAACTAAACTAATTACACTAGTTTGCAGTAAGTAAAGATAAGATGAGATATTTATACCGCCGTGTAGGGGATGAACCAATCACCAATATAAACAATCAAGCACCGGGAGAATGCCAATCAAACACAATTGAGACACCGATTTTTCTTCCGAGGTTCACGTGCTTGCCGGCACGCTACGTCCCCGTTGTGTCGACCAACACTTGGTGGTTCGGTGGCTAAGAGGTGTAGCACGAACCTCGTCCTCACTAAGACACCACAAGAACCTACCCACAAGTGAGGTAGCTCAATGACACGAGCAATCCACTAGAGTTACCTTTCAGCTCTCCGCCGGGGAAGGTACAAGACCCCTCACAATCACCGGGAGATGGCCACGAACAATCACCAACTCGTGCCAAAGCTCCTCCACTGCTCCAAGCCGTCTAGGTGGCGGCAACCACTAAGAGTAACAAGAAAACCGCAGCTAGAACGATCCCCAAGTGCCACTAGATGCAATCACTCAAGCAAATGCACTTGGAATCACTCCTAATCTCACAAAGATGTATAATCTATGAAGGAGATGAGTGGGAGGTGTTTGCTTAGGCTCACAAGGATGTCTAGTAGTCAAGAATGCCAAGAGAGTGAGCCCCAAGCCGGCCAAACACGTATTTATAGCCCCTCAAACAAATAGAGCCGTTGGCTCTTACACTGGGCGAAATACGGGGTCAGTGGACGCTCTTAAAGGGGCACCGGACGCTCAACACCTGCGTCCGGTGCTCCAACGTCAGCCGTGTGTCAGAGTCTAACGGTAACCTACAGTGCACCGGACGCTGAGCAAGTTAGCACCAGACGCGTCCGGTGCACACCGGACTCATGCGCAGAGAGCTCCGCAAAAACACAGGGTCACCGGACGCTAAGCATCGGTAGCGTCCGGTGCTCACCGGACCCATGCGCAGAGAGGGTCGCAAAGCGCCCGCACACCGGACGCGCACCACCGGACGCTCAAGCCAGCGTCCGGTGCCTATCGTCCGGTGCCTTACCCTAGCTGGGCTAGGCACTGTTTGCACCGGACGCTCAGACACAGCGTCCGGTGCCTCAGTGGCCAGCGTCCGGTGAGTGTTTCCCGTGACTTCTCCAAATTTCCCACCGGCGCAATAGAAAATATGCACTTCATTTTCTCGAAAAGCGCCGAATGAGTAAACCAACAAGGTGTTAGCATCCTCTCTCTACCCTTCAAACTCCACCTCCTTCTCAAAGTGTGCCAACACCACAATGTGTAAACCAACAAGTGCACGTGTGTTAGCATTTTCACAATCATTTTCTTCGAAGGAGTTAAGTTAGCTCACTAGGTTCTAAATGCATGCACATGAACAATGACACCTAGTGGCACTTGATAACCGCTTAGCCAAAGAATTCCCCTCTTTATAGTACGGCTATCTATCCTAAATGTGATCACACCCTCTATGGTGTCTTGATCACCAAAACCAAAACCCTAAGCAATACCTTCGCCTTGATCTCCATAGAGTTTTGTTTTTCTCTTTCTTCTTTTCCAAGTTGAGCACTTGATCATCTTGTGGTCATCACCATCATCACCATGATCATCACTTGCTCCATCACTTGGCATGTACCAACCTCATTAAGTCTACACACACTTACTATGGAGGTTAGTACTAGGGTTTCATCAATTATCCAAAACCAAACTAGGGCTTTCAGAGGGTAAGCTAACCTCAGGGACGACGAAGTTGACGGCCATTGCCCCACAGAGAAGAAGATCGAAAACTTGGGGGTTGTTGGAGGAAGTTCTTGCTGGAGTTCTTGGAGCTCTCGAACAGTGCCGCCGCCAGGAAAGCAGAGTTGGGGCTGTAGAATGATGCGATGGAGAAGGAGTACCCGAGAAGGGAGTATTTATAGGACAAAACGGGCAAGGGCAAATTTGACTTATCTCTTCGCCATATCCGTGAAATCCGAGGGTACTCAGGTGGATATGGTAACTGTTCACACGGTAATCAAGGGATAGCGCAGGTGATTTGACAGGAAGCGGTCATGATTTGGAGATATTTTACTGTGCGGGATCTCTTGGTCGGTCCATCGACAGTTCCCTCTAACGGTAATATTGCCGATGGGCGCATAAAGTGGAGAGATCCGGTTCGGAAGGTTGAGGAATTTGAGGAACCTGCAGGAGAATTGGGCCAAGGTTGTTCAGATTTAAACGGTCGGTTACCAAATTGGGAGAATTAATTGCGGAAAGGCATCATTACTGCAGAGAATTTCGGAGCATTAATGATTTTATACTCCGAAATTGGGGGGCATGTGTTGACACCATTTTTGACACGTACCCAGGGACCAGTAGAGTATAGATCGGCAGGTGGAGCAATGGTAACTAGTCTATAGAAGAGTTGCCGATGAGGATAGTTGCCGATGAAGAGACGATTGAATATGACTAAGTCCAGAGGTGGTGACGTGTTCTTGCCGATGATCAATATTGGTGTTTGCCGATGGCCATAACAGGAAGACTGCCAATGACTCTGAAGGAAAGCGTGGAGGTTGTCGATTGATCTGTGGCGGTGTCCCGGTCGGTTACAAGGGGGTAGTTTTATGTTTTCCTTAGTTATTTAAATTCGTTTTGTATACGGATTCTGTTTAATTTGGAATTCGAGTCCTAGTCGTGTCTGATTGTAGCTCTTTGAGCAGGGTATAAATGTAGACCCTAGGGCCTTGTAATGATATATCTATCAATCAATCAAACACAAGTTTTTACTCATATTCTAGCATCTACTTTTTCGACGACTTCGTCATATTTTCCTTTTTACTACGAGTTCTTAGGAATTTGTCGACTTAAGCTCGGCGTATTCTCGAGTTCCGCGTGAGTACCTCTTGGCCGTGACATCCGGGCGCATCGCTGTTGTCAGGACCAAAGTATTCGAGTTACCACCTTTGCCGATAGTAAGGTCAAATCGGCTGGCACGCCTTAACGTTTGAATTGGGTATTAGCCCTTTGTGTTTGCAGATCAACTTTTGCACCAACACATCTTTTGGCACGCCCGGTGGGACCAGATTCGGCGCTTTTTGAGAAAATGAAGTGCATATTTTCTATTGCACTGGTGGGAAATTTGGAGAAGTCACGGAAGTGTTTCTCGCTGAGAAACACTCACCGGACGCTGGCTTCTGGAGCACCGGACGCTCAGACTCAGCGTCCGGTGTAGACAGTGCCTGGCCCAGCTAGGGTAAGGCACCGGACGACAGGCACCGCACGCAGTTTGGAGCGTCCGGTGGTGTGAGTTCGGTGACCCGAGCGTTTTGCAGAGCTCTCTGAGTTTAAGTCCGGTGAGCACCGGACGCAGCTTGAGCGTCCGGTGGTGTGCGTCCGGTGACCTGCGCGTTTTGCAGACCTCTCTGTGTTTAAGACCGGTGTGCACCGGACGCGTCCGGAGGAAACCTGCTCAGCATCCGGTGCTCTGCAGGTTACCGTTAGACTCTGACACGTGGTTGACTTTGGAGCACCAGACGCTGATGTTGAGCGTCCGGTGCCCCTTTAAGAGCGTCCGGTGACCCCGTGTTTTGCCCAGTGAAAGAGCCAATGGCTCTATTTGTTTGAGGGGCTATAAATACATGTTTGGCTGGCTTGGGGCTGACCTCTTGGCATTCTTGACTACTAGACATCCTTGTGAGACTAAGCAAACTCCTCCCACTCATCTCCTTCATAGATTAAACATCTTTGTGAGATTGGGAGTGATTCCAAGTGCATTTGCTTGAGTGATTGCATCTAGTGGCACTTGGGGATCAATTTTGTTGTGGTTTTCTTGTTACTCTTGGTGGTTGCCACCACCTAGACGGCTTGGAGTAGCGGAGGAGCATTGGCACGAGTTGGTGATTGTTCGTGGCCATCTCCTGGTGATTGTGAGGGTTCTTGTACCTTCTCCGGCGGAGAGCCGAAAGGTAACTCTAGTGGATTGCTTGTGTCATTGAGTTACCTCACTTGTGGGCTGGTTCTTGCGGTGTCCTAGTGAGGACGAGGTTCGTGCTACACCTCTTAGCCGCCAAACCACCAAGTGTTGGTCGACACAATGGGGACGTAGTGTGCCGGCAAGCACGTGAACCTCGGGAGAAAATTATGTGTCTCAATTGTGATTGTTCATTGGATTTCTCCCAGTGATTGGACTTCATATTATTGTGATTGGTTCATCCTCTCTACGCGGCGGTATAAAGTTCAAACACTCTCTCTTACTTTCTTGCAAACTAGAGTAGCTTGCTTCTTGTATAGAAATTTTAGGTAGCTCTCTAGTGTAAGTAGTGACATAGCTCTTGTGTGCTTAGTGATCATATTAACTAGAATTGTTGGATAGGTGGCTTGCAAACACCCCATTAGAGCTAGAGCAAAAAGCTTCGCTTTATTATTTACTAACCACTTGCTCTAGTGAGTTTTGTAGATTTTTTAAATAGGCTATTCACCCCCCCTCTAGCCATATTAGGACCTTTCAGCTACCCCCTACCATTCTCAGACAAGTGGCCAAGTAGAGACTTCCAACAAGCAAATCAAGAATATTCTTCAGAAAACAGTCAATGAGATGGGAACGGCATGGAAGGACAAGTTACCTGATGCACTCTGGGCATACCGGACAGCATACAAGACCCCAATTGGAATGTCCCCATACCAATTGGTGTACGGGAAGACTTGCCACCTACCTGTTGAATTAGAGTTTAAAGCACACTAGGCCATAAGGAGATGGAATATGGACCTAGATGTCGCTGGAGATCATAGAAGAATGCAACTATCAGAATTGGAAGAATGGCGAGAGAAAGCATACCACAATTCGAAGATCTACAAAGAAAGTGTCAAAAGGTGGCATGACAAGAGGATCAAGAAGAAGGAGTTCGCACCCGGAGATAAGGTATTACTTTTTAATTCCAGATTAAAGCTTTTCGGGCATGGAAAACTCCAGAGTAAATGGGAAGGACCATTCAAGGTAATCAATTCATCATCCCACGGAGCTATCACACTTCAAAATGATGAAGGTACGTTATTCAAGGTAAATGGTCAACGTCTTAAATTTTTTTTGAGCCTAATAAAGAATTAGAAGAAATAGACGTGATCCATTTCTACCTTTCCATGGAAAATTAGAGCCCGACCTTTTTAATCTGACGTTTTTGGACCACGTATATATTTTTCGAATAAATTTTGCATCTAGAAGCATGCTCGAAGAGGCGGGCCCACAATGGAGCCAGGCACAGGGTGGGCGCCCTGATGATGAGGGCGGGCGCCCAGCCCCTGTCTCCTCTCAGTCCCGATTTCCTCCGTCGCGATAAACCCATTTATGGTAAACTAAATAATCATGCGGATGGAATGTTTCGCACGCATGGTGGCGGGAGTAGCCCGAGCAAACCCTAGAGGCACTTTTTGGCCCCTATATAAACAGACCCCTGACGTCAGTTTTCAACACCAATTCATTCAAGCCTTCTCTCCTTCTTTAATTAGAGCTTTCTTAGTCCCTCGCTGCTCCAATGGCCGATGAGTTCCACGACGATTGGGAGGTCGTCCCCTTCGACCTCAACAAGAAGCCCAAGGAAGACCCCGACGCCTACGCTCTCGTCCCGGCCAACACAGAGCAACAACTAGCAGCCATGCCATCATGCCAGCGCAGCTCCACCCAATCCTACCATGCTCAACCAGTTCTCACCGCACCACCACAACCCCTACTTCTCAAGGGACCGTCAGCCAAGAAGGAGGCCATCGTCAAGGTGCCAGCCGGCACGAGAATCCTACCACCCAGGCCCAATGAGCGGGTCGTCGGAGTCAAGACCAACCGGAGCGGCGAGATCAGCAGCATCCGCTACACTACGGAGGAGGAGAGGCCTTACTTCGAGGGGATTAGAGCAGCCAAAGTCCGCTTCATCCCTCCAAAGGCAGCCCCGAAGCACGCCCTCAACGCTCTTGAGACACCTCCTAAGCGTCGCAAGACTATAGCAGATGTAGATGAGGACGTTCGTAGGCTAGACAAGGTCATCATAGAGCTCCAGTCCTCGGTTAACTCCATCAATAGGCAGCTCTCTAACCAGAACACCGTGATACTAGGTCTTAATCATGATCTTGCTAGTGCTAATAAGAAGATTAGGGAGTTAGAGCGCCGTTAAGTTATCTAGATTAGATCTTGAGGCAGTGCATTTTAGTTATTCATCTTTAAATTCGTCTTAGATCTATTATTAGCTTCAGTTCATTATTAGTCAGTTGTAATAAATGCCTCAAGATTAATAAAGATTATGTCCTGTATGTCTCTACTTTATTTTTTATGCAAGTAAGCAGAAAACAAGTATGGGGGAGATCCCCCGACATGCCAAACACACTTCGACTACACCACTCCACAATTCAGGTACATACTCTGCACACTTTACACATACGCATATATCTTGGTTCGTACAGAATATTGTCTCTGACATAATAAATTAAAAAGATAAAAATATTTCTAATCATGATTAATCTCACTATGTGATATTTCCTGAAAACCTACAATTATTGAAAAATCATTTTAAAACCCTGTGTTGCTTAAGTCACTGTGGAATATGAGATGGTAGAGTATGAGTATCTTATTCTTGATATCGTTGTTGCTTGGAGAATTTATTTCAAAAATCTTCAAAAATTCTAGCTACCATCCTCAATGTTTTATATGCCTGCTAAACCTTAAAATTAAATAATTAGAAAAGCTATCTACTCTGTATTGAGTTTGTTCAAAACGTGTTAGACCCTTGTTGAGAGATTTATCATGCTCCTAAGATCAAGACATTTATTCAGAAAGATTCACTCTTCTGAAGTATTATTGCGTTAGAGGCATGGGCTATGCAAAAATATGAGTATTTCGAGGAAATAAAAAGGAGCAAGTGCTCGACAACCTCGCAGAAAAAATGGACAAGTATCCGCTAGTAGAATTAGGGGTACCTCGGTATCCACCTGAAAAAAAAGAGAAGAAAATGATAGCCCATGGTCCGTCTAATAAGAAATATGCCAGTAAGAGTTGACAAGTTTTTAATTTCCAAAGTCTTTGATCTAAGAGTATGGCATTCCTCTCCTCGGATCCCATTTTGATCAGGCAATAAATGCAAGATAAGAATGCTTTAGAATTTCTGCAAATTAAAACAGCCTCAGTGAGATATACAAAAGATAATGAGTGATCTGAGAGAACCTATGAGGATAAAGGTATGCTAATTTTCTTTTCAAAAATATACAAAAACTCCAAGTGACAGGATTGAGAAGAAAACAGGATCTCTACTTTTGGCCATATATTTCCTGACTACGGTACACAGTGGATTTTTACAACACCCTGCAGGTATGAAAAGAATGTTTTACAATGTTTTAACCCCAGATATTTTTTAACCATCCTTTTCTCGAGGACGAGTAAAAGCCTAAGTATGGGGGTGTTTGTTGACGGTTCTTAAGTATCAATTTTAATCATGAAATAAATAAGGGAAAGGACCAATATGCAAACAACACCTAGAATTAGGGTTTGATCTGATAGAATTCCACGAGTTTTGTTGTTTATCTATTTCTGCAGGGGGTTATCAGGAAATATGGAAGAAAGGCCCACACGTCGGGTTTACATAGAGATATTAACGTGCACCGCAATTATTCAACATCTAGAAGAGTCCAGAAGCCACGGGAACGAACGGGAGGCCGATCGGGCCCGGGGGCAGGGCGCCCGCCCTCCCCCCTTGGGCGCCTGCCCACCTCTGGTGGCCAATCAGGGTGAATCACGCGGATTATGCTCCACCGCCTTTGAGGATCAAGGAGAACCGTTCAATCAATGTCGGTTTGATCCGACGGCCCAGATTCATTTGAAAGGACTATATAAGCAAGGCCCCTGGCCCCTGGAGAGGAGAATCCCATTATTCATTAGCATATTTTCCAGAGAGGATTCAGAGAGAGAGGTTCCTTAGGGTTCCCACCTCATAGGGCTTAGCATCCAATGTGAGAGTAGACTTAGTTCTACTAGATTGAGAGAGATAGAGTGGAGGTGTAGATCGGAGGAAGCCCGGCCTGTCGGTGTCTACTTCGAGGTTGTACCTGCGGGATCAAGTCTCCTAACCCGAGGCTTGCTCCTAGGATTCTTCAGTATTTCGACTTCTAAATTCTAGTAAGTTTTTTGTTTTATTGTTCTTTGGTTTATGAGTTTACTTTGATCTTTTTGCGTAGAGTTTAGAGTAATCATCTCTAGCGTAAACGTGGTGTTTGGGCTAGGATACTCATAGATATCCCTTGACTAGCTGGACCGTGGTAGTAGCGAGGAACGTGACATTTCCGAGTTACCTTTGTAGCCCATATCCCGTTAGCACGATCGATAGGGTTTATAGGTGTGGGTCGAACATCCTCTGTGGTGTCTAGATTCCGTGAGCCTCCCCAATAGAACAGTAGATCATCCTTACCAAGGTTAGAATGAGAGTGTGGATGTAGTCTTCTCTATACATCACTCACATCAAATCACATAGTTTGTAGCCTAAAGGTTAGTAGTAATAGACCGGGTTAGTCAGATGCACGCTTTCTCCTAGTGGTAAAAATATAAATACGATACTCTGGATAATATCTCGGGTGAAGTGCTCACTGATATCCGTGCGCTTGCGGATTAATTCCTGATTGTGTTACCAAATATCAACAGTGGTGATGTGTCAGGCGCGAGCGTGTTGTTAGCCGTTGGCGGCAACGATCTAGTTCAAATGGCTAATGACACATGGCTACTCTCTAAACACCGGACGCTGGGGGTTGAGCATCCAGTGGCTCCCTGTAGTGAGTCCGGTGCCCCTGACTTTTGCCCAGTGAAGGGGCAACGGCTAGTTTAGCCCTTGGGGCTATAAACAGAAGTGTTGGCCGGCCTTGGCTGGTGCTGAGCACCCTTGGGACTTAGTGTCCATGCTTGGGGAGTTCTAGTGAAGCCTATAACTCACATATGCTTGATAGTGATCATTCAATTGTGTGAGTGAGCGATTCTAGTGCGTTGCATTGAGAGATTGCATCGAGTGGCACTAGGTGTTCGTGTTGCAAGCCAGTGGTGCTTGTTACTCTTGGAGGTTGCCACCTCCTAGACGGCTTGGTGGCTTGTGACTCCGTCAAAGCACGTAAGGAGATTGTGCGGTGCTCCGGAGAAGAGATTTTGAGGGGTACGGTGCTCACCCCGCAGGGATCAAGAAAAGCAACTCTATTGGATCATGCGTGTCATTGAGCTACCTCACTTGTGGGTAGGTTCTTGCGGTGTCCTAGTAGGGACGAGGTTCGTGTAACAACTCTTAGCCACTGAACCACCAAGTGTTGGTCGACACAACGGGGACGTAGCTTGGTGGCAACCAAGTGAACCTTGGGAGAAAATCTTCATGTCAACATTGTTCTTTCCGTTGGTTTGCAAGTCCCTAACACAAGCTTGTTCTTACATTCATATACTTGTACTTGTGTAGTTGCTCTTGTAAATAGTTAGCTTGTGTAGCTTGCTAGTTACCTTCTTGCTTGTGTAGCTAGAAGTAGTTCCCCTTGCGTGACTAATTTGGTTTGTGTAACTTTGTTAGTCACATTGCTTAGTTTGTGTAGCTAAGTAATTTGCGCTCTCTAATTTGGCATTGGTTGCCTTGTTATTGAGCATTACTAGTGAGCTTAGGAGCTTTGTGCTTTTGCTTACTAGTTGTGTAGGAGCTCCCTCCATTTGCAAAGTACTAGTGGCATAGGTTTGTGTGACCTTGCTCCTAGAATTGGTTAGGTGAGCTCTTGCTAAGGTAGCACCTTGTTTGCTTGCTTAGGATCTTTTACAAGGTGCTAAAGAACTTAGATATAGGGGTGTAGTCTTGGCTATACCGATAGTTTTAATTCCACATTTGTTTCGGTTAGCCGGCACGTTAAGTTTTAGAAAGGACTATTCACCTCCCTCTAGTCCGCCATCTCGACCTTTCAAGTTAGCCACAATTCCATCTTAGCTTTCCAGATCAAGAAGTTTTTACCATCAAAAGGATCAGGTTTCAACACGGCAGCAAAACCTCTGACAGAAAATTGTCTATAATTAGGTTTTTGGAATGTTACATATTTAGGCAATTTCAATTTCATTTTAATTCCATAAATCAACATTATGATGATGACATATATAATATAAGTAACCACAGAAATCATGATATTAAACATATTCATAGGAATATAGAATATGTGATCCATGAACATGTAGAACATGTGATTATTAAAAATATAAAAGCATAATATATGAAATATAATAACAAGGCAAGACATATATCTTAAAATAGCAATAAATAAGAGACCGTGTGTTAAACGACGAAATAGAACTACTGAAACAATGAGAAACAGTATATCAAACGACGTGACTGAACCACTTCTGGAACATAGACAGCAGCATATGAAACGTTTTAACTTAACCAGCGAAACAAGCAGACATGACATAGATCTTACAATAGAAACATATATAAGATAAAAATAGAAAATACATGGTAGAACATACAAAACATATCCAGGATAGTATGCGCAACAATATAAATACACTACTGCAACATGTACGGATAGGAAGACGAAACATAGCAGGAAGATGAACGGTCATACCCTCCCATGCGCTCTGATGATCCCGATCCTTGAGCAATTTCCATGATGTAGAGGATGAAGACGATCTTTCCACCAAGAAGAAGAAATTCACCTGAACCAGCTTGAGGAAGACGAAAAGCGGCGGTGGATTGGGCAGTCGTGTAGACGCTTTCCAAAAACCTAATTGTCGATCCCTCGTGCAAGGTCTCGAACGGCAAGGGCTTTAGAGGCACCTGCCCTCTCGCTCCTCTGTGCGCGCGGAGTTACAAGATGGGGATTCCTTCTTTGTAGTAGGATTGTCTTCTGTGTTGTGTGTTGTGTGTATCCAAGACCAAAGGCTCATGTCCTCTTTATAGCCTTGCGGCAGGAGAGGGAGGAGAGGAAGGGATGGCAAATGAAAAGACAACAATTGATGAAATTAACATATAGTTGAAACTCCTGTAATTAGTGAGTGCTAAAACTTAACACACTACATCACTACACCACATGTCTGCCTGCCTGGCTCCCCTCGCCTCGCCATGCCCACGCCACTCTCCGCTCGGCCCGGCCAGCAGCAGCGGCGTCAAGGACTCTTGGAATTCTAATCCGGTACAACTCATATTATCCATAATTACATACCATAGAGATTATTTGATTTATTAAATTTAAATTAGGTCTAGCCTAAAATAAATCCAACATTCATGAGGCTCAAATAGCTGACACTGGTTTTATTGCATTAAGCTTTTATATGTATATGACATATTTTATCATTTTGTAGCAACAATGTCAAGGTAGCCTATAATCTCATAACCACATAATCAAATGTAAGCATAATTAATACTAGACATAAATGATAAGTAAATGATCATAATAACATAACAAGCGTCATCATCTTAATGTAGATGTCCCCAAGGCCGCTCCTGACCATGAGCTCGGCTAGTATACTAGTTTTTAACACTCTGCAAAGGTTGTACATCTTTACCCATGAGTCATGATTTACCATTTCGGCCGAGGTGATCAGCCTCTTAATCCACTACCAAAGAAGGTCGGCAGAGATCACTATGAAACCTTTCAAAAGTTCATCTAGCATGTTAGGGCCGCAAGATTTCCCGAGCGAGCAGATATAGAGCTCCCCTTCCAAATGGCACAATGACGCGCAGCCTATACACATAAGGACAGAGGCTCGCACTATACCCGAGTCGGCAAGCCCCTCTAGTGTCCTTACGGGTAACCTCTAACAAGCTAGAAAATGTCTTCATACTGAGCTAAAGCCAGAGGCATTACAGCTCTCATGGTTGCACAGTTATCCTGGGTGATCACGTACACACAAGATCTCATACAGTTATATGTCATCTTTTACGTTCATTGCATAGTCATTAATTACTTTAGAGGATCATGGATTACATCAAGCACTAGCAATGACTACACCAAATGCATATCAAATAGGTAACAAGAATTTTAAGGTAACAATCATCTATGATTTTGCTAAGGTTATCAAGGTGGACACATGCATATGATATATGTATAATTATAAATATATAGGTAACAAGGATAGTCCCAAATTATACTTGCCTTTTATACTTGCACAATTATATCATCAGCTTTTAGTCTTCATCTTCTCACCATCAGCACCCACAAATGGTTCTCGTCTACTCGTAGCAAGCACCACACAATAGGCAAACATACAAGCAACAAACAAAAATAACTAAAAACAGTACACCGCACAAGATTAAGCAACATACTAAATGTGAGTTCGCTGCTATGATCATGAAAGCAAAGGAAAACACCGAGAATGACTTTACGATGAAAAAGAAACTACTGTCGAGAGTTTTTATTATTTTATTATTTTAAATTATAAAAGAGAAACCTACATGCTTGATCTATTTTAATTCGGTAAAACTATAAGAAGCATGTTGATTTAGATTATAAAAAAATATTTTAGTTTAGAAACTGAGCTAAAACTAATCATGTTTTATCTATAAATATTGTTGAATAGATTAAACAAGTTAAACTTTAACTTTGCAAAATGAAGAACAAATATGAGAGCATATTTATGAGTATATTATATGTAGCCTATTTAAATTAGTTATATTATAATTAGAAATATATAAGTTAATGTTCATCAAATTAATATTTATTTATAAAAGACCGACGTTTACTTTTATTGCTTTTAACTATAAAATTGGTTACCTAGATATTAATTAATTTAATATTTAGCCATATATAGAAGACATATAGAAGACATGAAGCAAGTAAATATCGTTGCCATACATTAGAGTATATTGATTCGGACGCGACGCACAAAGAATATATTGAAGTGTGGCTAAAACAATTAAGTTATGATGAAAATAAGACAAGGACACATTGTTTATCATATATAACTATACGGAGATTCAAGGCATCCTGAGCAGGTCCACGATGTATATGAAAGATATAATTTCTTGATTGAGGAATAAATAGAGAATAATAATTTATGATGTATGAATGACAAGGCATGACATCAGCACAAATATTTGATCAATAAAATAGTGGACAGGAAGATGTGCTTCTCACCTAAAAGCTAGCGACAACAATACCCAAACAAGTTGCTTGTCAAACATCAAGAAGGGCGGTGTTTGGGCAGCCAAGCAGAAGATATATATATATTAGTTTCAATTCGAAGGGCGAAGAAGCACATCCACGGTGACGAACTAACAACTTACACCTGCAGGTTTCGGAGCAGAACACATGGATGGCCGGAGCGGCTCTACAGAAAAAAGTTCTATGCTGTAGTGATTTTCACTAGCGGTTTTCTTAAAAAAAGACGCAAGTGAAAATGGTGCATTTCTATTAGTGGTTCTTTTAAGTGAACCGCCAGTGTAAATGGATCTGCGCAGACGTTTTCCTATCAGAACTGTCACTAGAAATCATGTATTTCTACAGACGGTTTTCTTAAGAAATCGCCACTAAAAATCAGATTTCTAGTGGCAGCTTTTTAAGAAAACCACTTGTATAAATAATTTGAAATTGATTTTTTGAGTTTTTCGAATGACCTCGTATGAAAAAACTATCAAAATAAAAGTTGTAGATCTCAAAAGTTATGAAACTTTATAGTTAATAACTTTTCCATTTGAAATCATCTTGTCATCGAAAACTATGTTTGAATTTGTTAAATTTAAAATTCAAATTTTGTAAACGACTTTAGATGGAGAAACTACCGATATAAAAGTTGTAGACCTTGAAAAGCTATAAAACTTTATAGTTGATAACTGTTGGTGTTTCTTAATGCATACAGAGGAATCCATAAGCACACGGATACACTGTTGTAGCACTTCACCCGGAAGTATTCAAGGTATCGTATTTTCCCAAAGGAATGGTTGAACTAAACTCTTTAATTAGTTAGCCTGGGAACACAAGGAGGGTGATGAGATTTTTCTATAGTTAAGTATTTTAAATGAGGATAACTTCGTTTTACCGCAGCTTGATTCTGTCTCTGGAGTATGCTTGGTCTACCAAGCAATGCCGGTCAAAGCTCAACATCAAGTCAAATGGGGAAATGCTAAGAATGGACAGAGCCGTCACCACCTGCTGGTATCCCATCAATTGGAGAAAGAGAGGCAAACCGAAGATAACATCCAACCTAGACACCACGTCTACGTTGTCCGCTATTACTCTAGCGCACATGCAAGGGTTATCCGTCTTTGTTAGGGCCCTTCTACTAGAGCATTCACTACTGGAACGAACATCGATCACACAAGCTATAGTAGCACAAAGGTAAATTCTTTAAGTTAGATAACCAAAGAATAACCTAAGATCCTTACTTCAAGGCGCAAGATTCTTACAGAAGTACAAGCAGAGAATTCGCTAGCTCTGGCTTCCCTTCTAAATGTAGAAGCTACACTCGAAGAGTCGCTTAGAGCTTCAGCTTCTTCTCTCTCTCACACTACTCTTTATTCTAATGGGAAGGAGCTAAACTAACTAAGCTACTACACATTATTCTCCTTGTAGGTGATGATATGAGGGGAGGCTTGGCCTCCTATTTATACAAAGGGAGTAAGGCGGTAAGTTCCCTAGAGTTGCGTTGTAGCATGTCGGGAACCGCCTCTCCTCAAAGACATGCAACCACTTGTGA
The DNA here is from genome assembly GCF_000003195.3 of Sorghum bicolor. Lineage (NCBI taxonomy): Eukaryota > Viridiplantae > Streptophyta > Magnoliopsida > Poales > Poaceae > Sorghum > Sorghum bicolor. The sequence continues at coordinate 59,687,561 of NC_012874.2, forward strand.
AGGTCGGTGGCGGGAGGAGCCAGAATGGGGTCGACCAAACCCTAGGGTTGGCCACACCCTAGCCACCGCCTCTCGGTCACTGCCTTTGCATGGTGGATCCTAGTTGGCTCCTGGTTTGGGCCTTCACATGTTTCTTCTTGCTTGAGTGGCTTATTCTTGTTTATTGCACGTTTTGTGAGTTGAAAAGTGCCTTTTGATGAATAATTCCCATGTATTCGTGTTCATAACCTAAAAATACAGTTCTCCAAATACATGTGGAACTAAGTTAAAAGTAAATACATATGTGATGTTGGTTTGCCAAAATCCTCTATCTTTGATATTAATTGACGGTTGGATTTAATTGTTATTGACCATCAACAAATCCCCCAAGCTTAACCTTTGCTTGTGCCAAGCAAACAATAAGCTATATGGGTTGTTGATCAGGAGTTGCTACGATGTCGATATAATTCTTAAGTGTCATGGTTTTAACAAAATATTCTTCCTCAATTTAAATAAGTTAGCATTTTTATCTACCCTTTTAACTTGAAATTCTATACTTCTGCTTCTCCAATCCTTGGGCGTTTGCAAGATAGAACGGCATAATAGATTTATTAATCATTTGTTCCTTGATCAACTTTTCATCCGAAGGTTTAATGAATTTTGAAAATAATCAACAAGTTCCTCAAATGATTCACTCAATCACTCAATGAGTAGGATCCTTACCATAGGCCTTTGAAAATGCCTTTGTTTTTCATTCTACTTCTAAGAAGGTTTATATGTGTATCTTTTTGGGTAGGTATGAAAAATGTGCCTACTTGCATCACATAATATTGCTAAGTCAAAGCCCGGATCCAAGGAGATGCAAGGCATACACTTTAATCAAGATGTGCAAGTGTGCGAAATATTTTCTAATCTTTATTTTTGAACTCCTTTGTCATGAATCTAATTCTTTTCTAGGAAATATTGAGAAGATGGGCTATGCTTTTTCTCTCTTTTTTTGGTGGACATCTTGGTACCCCCTTTTTTCTCTCATGCACTTTGGCATGGATATCATATATCTTTATCTTTTTTTCTTTCTGTATAGTCCAAATTTTTTTTAGAAAAATTTGAAAGAGATTAGAGCACATGAATGGAGTATTTATTATTTTTGGCAGATGGATGGCGTGTTTTTGCATAACTCTCAGTGTGAGAGTTAACACTGTTCAAAACTAGGGTCTAATTTGCTCCATACAAAACTCAAGCACCATGGAGGAGAGAGAAAAGCAAAAGTCAAATTACACACTAACCAACCATTATAACTTCAATTAAAGGCTTGAAATAGCATTTTCTTACCTTCTACAAGCTCTCCACCAAAGGATTTGAGACCAAAACCTCCTCCCTTACTAGAGCAATTTTTGGGAGGATCCTAAAGCCTCCCAACCTTTTTCCATTAGGTTGGAGTGAGTGACCCAAGGAGGAAAAAGGTGGTAGCTGCCACTTATATAGCCGTTATTTATAGCGGCTGGTGATCTAGCCGCCCCTACAAATGGGTTGATAATGGATAACAATCTCCTCATGAAAACTCCATTCTCCTAATGGGTTTCCCTGAGCTAAGGGGCTGTAGCATCCCAATCCTCCGACATTGCTAATGGCGCTGATTGTTCTAAACCTCTTATTTACCAGTTTAGATTCATGTTTCTCCATCCAAGCTTCTCTGGTTCTACCATCTTTGATTCTAAATTATCTTGACTATCCCATTTTGGTTTGTGCTTCTATTTTGGATATTTTAGGGCTTGTTTGGATCTGATGGACTAACAACTAGTTGACTAAAGTTTAGTCCATGACGATCCAAATAGGTGGACTAGTGGATGGGCTAACAACTAGTACAAGTCCCAACTAGTTGTTAGTTCACTAGTTCGACCCAGCTATCAGGACTAGTGATTCCATCAGATTGAAAAAAGACACCCGTTACCCCCACTTGCATGTGACCCCACACATTTTCTCTCTAACTTCCACATCCACTGGTGTTGTGTCTAGTGGATTCGTGGTCTCACTAGCCGCCACCACCATTCTTCCCTCTACCGCGCTTCATCTCCCCACAAACACGAAGAAGGGTCGCTCTCCCTCCATCCCTAGCACATTGGAGAGGAACTGCTCGAAGCACCGCCTGCCATGCGCCTCCGCACCACTGAGGCCGTCAAACTTGGGAATCCCCGTAGCATAGACTCAAGTCAGTCCGATCCCAGCCGAGCTATTGCTGGAACTCGTAACATGCCGCAACCGCCCGCTCAGCAGGGACATGCTGTTGACATTGTGGTCAGTCGGAGTCGGAGTTGGGGTTAGAATCGGGCAAGAGGTGGAGTCAGGACTGGGGTCCAAGAAGAGGTAGTGATATGAGGGGGAGTGAGAGCGGTGCACATGGGAGGAGCCGATGGGGAGAAGACCTCGGGGGCATCGACATTAGGCCAGTCTCAATGGGGGCATCGATATTAGGCTAGGATGTCATGCACATTTATTAGAGCGCCATGTCAGCAAAACTACACTTTTTGCATGAAACAAAGAGGAGAGAGAAGAAAGTAGTTTCACCATGGTGAAACTCGACGGGCGTTATTTCCCACGCGGTGAAACGGGATGAAATCCCCACTGAGGGCCAGATCGTTTCACCATCTTGCATGTGATCCAATCATGTTGCAGCAATTAAATGCTTTGTTTAGCCTTGGAAACAACAAAGTGAAATGGTTCATTGCTGGAGTTATTTAATAGATGGTTTCATTTCAATCTTGATGACGTGTTAGTATGTGAAATCGTGTCGTAACACTGTCCATTGAGACTGGCCTTATGGGAGAGTCACTGTCGGGGTCAAGGATCCTGCAGCGAAGAACGAAGATAAAGGAAAAGAAGTGCTTGTATTGTCGGGGGTGAATCTGTATAAATATTGTGATAGTGCTAGTTGTTAGTTTGTGGATCCAGACATGATTGGACTAACGGTACCGCTAGCCCCCGGACGTCTGGCGCTAGCAACGTGTTCGATCGGACGCCGAGCCACCGACCCGCACCACACGGAGAAAAGAAAGAAAAAGAAAAGGGAAAAGAAACCCCATCCGTCCCCAGCCAACTCGCTCCTGCCCGACTTGCCCCGCACGGAGGACCACCCTTCATCCGCTCCCTGCCAACCAACTCGCCCCTACCTCACTCATCCCGCACGCATGGAGGACCATCCTATGTCTGCTCCCCACACAAGGAGCCCGTCCCCACCCCACGAGCATGGGATCCGCCCCGCTCCTCGCCTTGCCAGCCCCTCGCAGATCCGCCTACCGCTAACTCGTGCCCACAGCGTATCCCCATACGCTTAATGCTGCAACACAATGTGTATGACAGTGCAACAACATGGGACATACTGCTACAACAATATGTTGAAGTAGCTGAAACACCATAAACATAGTATTACAACAAACACCGAACAACTGCTACAACAACATACAAACAACTACTACAATATACAGATTGAAGTATTGGATGGAGCAATTGAAACATCATGAACATAGTATTACAACAGCAACAAACAACTGCTACAACAACATGTAACAACTAATACAACAACATAGATTAAAGTACTGGATAGAGCAACCAAAACACCATGGACATAGTATTACAACAACATGAGACAACCGTTGTAACAACATACAACAACTAATATAACAGTGCACATGGAAGCATTAGATGGAGCAACTAAAACGCCATGGACATAGAACTATAACAACACCGAACAACTGTTGTAATAACAACATGAAAGAAACTACTAGAACATGCAGAATGAAGCAACTGAAACAATCTTGAAACATAGTACTGCAACAAACGACTGAAACCTACTGCAACGTCAAGATAGAACCATTGCAATAATGACGAGACCTGAACCTGGGAGCTCGCCAAAACCTATCCTACTGCAACATCACTTGAAAACGTATTGCAACAACCAGAGAACACCATTACAACACGCACGAGCGTTGAAACCCAAGAGATTGTCGAAACCTTAAGCACCACCACATCCCATAGATCCAGACCCAGAGGAGAAGTAGGAGGAGGAGGAAGAAGGAGGAGAGGAGGAGGGCTCAGATCTAGATCCACAGGAGTAGAGGAGGAGGACTCAGATCTAGATCCACAGGAGGAGGGAGGAGAAAGGGAGGCCTCAGATCCAAATTGTCTCCACCTACCTCGTCGGAGCCACGCCGTCATCCATAGAGGTTGTAGAGCGAGGCAGAGAGAGAGAGTATGAAGGGAGGGAGGCGTGCCGCTCGCTGCAAACCACCGTCGCCGCCCCCACTCTGGTGGCATTGAGGCATGGAGGTTGTAGCGGGGTGAGAGAGGGAGGAAGGGAGGGAGGGGGAAGGATGGCTTGCCAGCGGCGCAGTAGAGTGCGGGCGTGGACAATAAGACCGGCGGATAAAACGAGTGGACAACAATGTGAGGGGGAGAAGGAGGCAGGGAGTGGATTGGGAGCGAATAAAACGAGTGGACAGCAGCATTCGTCCATCCGAACGTCTTATATGTATCATTACCGTTGGACTAATCGCTAGTCAGCTAATCACTAGTCAACTAATCACTAGTTTTGTCTAATTATTAGTCCTAGTTCATCCAAGGTCTTAAGACCAGTCTCAATGGAGAATTTATCTAACATTTGACAACGTATCTAGATTTTAAAAATAGTGCACAATAGTTTTATCTTTATAAAACTCTCTCTGCACCATAAAATTATCATCATCTTTCTTTTTGTTAATATGATGTTATATCAGTATAGTTAATATCTATAAAACTATAATAAAATTTTATTAAAATTAGCCTGAGTAATTATGTTTTTTCTAATAATAAAAGATAGGAGGGACCCCGCCCGCTAGCCCTGCGTGCGAGACCGAGCCCATGTGGAGACCAGAGCGCAGCAGGCCAGTGCACATGCCAAGGTGCACGCAAACCAAGAAAACAAAATACTCTGTATTTTTTTTGAATTGCTATAGATTTTAAATGGTATATCTTTTTAATTCTATCTACACCGGTGTGTTCGTGACAAGACAAATAAAATTAAACCATACTTGCTTATATTTTTGTAAAAAATATTTTAATAGCAATTTATGTGTAAATATGTGGTAGGAGATTTATTGAAGAAGTTACTACCATGTATTACTAAAGTTGTTAATGAAAAATATACTGAAGTTGTTACCATAAGAATATAATAAAATTATTATAATAGTATTTACATGATGATACTAACCCCTTTGACTCAAAACAAGACAAATTTGACAAATAGAAACTGAAAATTATGTAGACGCAATAAAAAAAACAAATAACTAAAACATAATTCTAAAATTGAAATTTACAATAAGGAAATAATAGTGAAATTGAATTAAAGTAAACAAAATGAAAAAGAAAAAACTTAAATTACAAGAAACTGAAATTGACAATCAGAAAATAGAACTGAAATTGACAAGTAGAAACTAATAGACACAAAAAAAAAACAAAAATGTACAAGTAAATTTGTAGTAATATTACGTAAATCTATCCCTACTAATAAATCACCAATCCCTACTAATAAATCACCAAAGTTTCAGTCTGCCACAGGAATCTTCTGCCTCCTCGTCCGCCTCCGTTCCATGAAAAAAAACAAAATAAAACTTTTTAGAGTTTCCAATACAAAATCTTAAATACACATCAAATAAAAGGACTATAAGGGCCTAGGTGCAAAACCTCATCTACTTGTTCCCCTGCTTCCGCAACGTGGAAGAGAAAAAACAAAATAAAATTTTTTTCTAGAGTTTCCAATACAAAATCTTTTGTACACATCAAATAAGAAAGTGTTTACCTTATTAGTTTACTTTTTTATTCTTTACGGTTGAAAATTGATAAATACGTAGTAATTCATAGAAAAATCTAAAAATTATAAAACAAATTTTATTCAGCTCCACATATGTAGATCCATACAGTAAAGAAAAAATATAATAAATTTTAGTATATTTTTTTACTGGAGATGCTTGCCTGTGCTTTTTAGTGTAAAATTGATCGGTTGTAAATTGATAAATGCGTATTAATTCAGAGAAAAATGTAAAAATTACAAATCAAATTTTGTTCAGCTCCACATATGTAGATCCATAGAGTAAACAAAAAATATCATAATTTTAGTACATTTTTTTGCTGGAGATGCTTGTCTATGCCTTTTAGTGTAAAATTGAAATTGTAGTTATCTGCTTTGATTATTATCAAAATTTTATGGTAGTCTATTTAATGTGATGCTTGATTTGTGGTAAAAATTTTAGCACCATTCCTGCATATCTCACTGATTTACTAATTTACCTAAATTTATGCTTAATGATGCTTCCACTACCTTTGCACGATGTGTTATTATGTCATATGAACACTTCATAAGCCTATGTGTTTATAATCTACATACATTTAACTGATATATCATATTTCATAGAAATTCTAATCTAAATAAAAAAATAAAGCTAGCAACAAACCTCTCATGTTTTAATATAATACTAAGATATATTAAGAGGTAATATTAGAGTAAGATAAGGTTTAATTAATTCCTATTATTATTAAATAAATATGTCTCCGACTTACATATTATTGTAAATATTAATATTAACTATCTAATACCATAGATGTCATGGTTATTAATAAAATAAATTATAGACTTTAAATTTTATAAAAAATAAATATAAATAGATATGTAACATCTATTTGATATTTTTCTCATGTTGCAACGCACGGGCATATTTTGCTAGTAAGTTTTAAAATATACTGTAGACAAATGAAAGTCTGCATTTTTTTGCTAGGGTTAAAGTGGTTATTTTACCATTGACTTAACAGTGTCAAGTGCCAAAAATAGACGGAAGGCCGTAAAAGAAAGAAAATTTTGTTTTAGGCCATACGAGTAAGTTCAAAATAAAAAGGGCCATGTAAGGAAGATCATTTTTTTTCTATGGCCATATAGGTAAATATCTCACTTTATTAAGCCTAATTAATTCATCATTAGCATATATATTATTATAGCACTTTATTATCAAAATCTGGATTAATTAGACTTAAAAAATTCATTTCACAAAGTAGTTTTAATCTGTATACTTAGTAATTTTTAGTCTATATTTAATAATGCTATATACATGTATCAAACATTCCATGGCATAGGGTGCAACTTTTTGGGAAGAAGCTTAGAGTTCGGCCTGAGTCGAGAGGGCGCGAGGCCGTGAGCCCACCTCCCGGGTTAGTGGGCCGTACTGACCGTATGCGAGGAGGCCTCAAAGTCCAACTCGAAAGATTGCTACCTATGCACCCGTGCGTTTACTCCACTCCGCTTTTTTTTTTTTTATATATAAGATCAGAAAAAAAAAACCAATACTCGCCGCTGATAAATCCACGGCTCAAGGATCAGGCCGACGGCTTTGCATTGTGCGTCTCGAGGAGATATTATTTTCCGTTCCGTTTCTCCCGTCAGAAACCTACTGTCCTGCAACAAACTACTCTGCTTTCGGCACCAGCCCAGCCCAGCCCCAGCGGAGGAAAGAGTGCGGATTGCGGCGCCACCGGCGGACGAAACAATGGCGCCGGCGAGGGACGAGCACCTGGACGCGATTCGCGCGCTGATGGCGGCCCACTCGCCGCCGCTCCACGCGCTGGTCGTCCCCTCCGAGGACGCCCACCAGGTCCGTGCCGTGCCGCGCCACGCCACTGCCCCTCCTCCCCCCGCACAGATCGGGGGTGGGATCGGATCTCCGGTTTGGGTGTCCGCTGGGCTAGCGTTAGGGTTTTGTTTTCTGATGATCGGCTCGTTCTTCGGACTGACGATTGATGGTGGCTGTGGATTGTTTGTGCAGAGCGAGTACGTGTCGGAGCAGGACAAGCGGCGGGAGTTCATCTCCGGGTTCACAGGGAGCGCTGGTCCGTTCTGACTGAATTCATCCATCTACCGCCTCGTTACCACTTATCACAAGCTTTTTGAAAAAAAAAGTTAGCACTTAGCAGGGCATGACAAGTTAGCACTCTGCAAATTGTTCGATCCTTGTGGCAGTGTGGTCACAATGGGTCTTGTGATTTCTGCAGTATGAACTGATTCTGCAATTCTGCTGGCTTTTAGTTGCAGAAAACAGATCGGCTAATAAAACAAGGTTCATATATGAATCTTAAATAGCCTCATAAGAAAATCCCTCTACAGGCTTTTACAATTTGGTTTTGTATGCATATTGGATAGTTTTAGATTTTTTTGTCACTAAAAGAGTTAGCAAGGGACAACCAGTTATTTTTGGGATTATGTGTTAGTGTTTGGCAGGAAGCAAACCTCATCCTGGGTAGATGTTAAATATATAAATAAATTGCTTTTACAGCTGAATGCTGAGTTTTTTTTAGAGACAACTCCATGTGCAGAATTATGAAGATGCAATGGATAACTAGTGGAGTGTTTTTCAATTTTCATGTAATCATTTTATGATAGATTTGAATGCTATTTGAATGTTCTTGTGTTCACTTCCCACATACACAGCACAAATGACTAATGTTCAAAATTCCAATTTTTACATGGGTAGGCCATTCAGCCATTGGAGTGCCATGTTCCCACATTTGAGTGCTACCTTGATTCTGTAATTTATTAAATGTAGATTATATGACCAAGCATATTATTTTTCTATTTCTTTCTTTGTGCTTTCTTTGCATATAAAGATATAATATTTTCCCCTACAAGAACTTCATAAACGAAACGATTTTGATTATATTCATATGCTGCCAGAAGTGAAACTAGTATTTCCTCAAGCTTTCAACAAAGATATAGCTCCGGTAATGAATTCTTGACATTTTGCACAATACTCAAAACTTTTGGATTTTGTAAACATGAAAGTTATATGTTTTGACTTTGCTTGAAATGTGCTTCTATAGTAAAAGTTTATAGAATTTGATGGATATATTCTATTATAATAGTGTGTCACTGTTCAAATGAACTATTTGTTACTCGAGGATCAATATAGTAAATTAATGAATGATTTGGGCCTTGTTTAGTTTACCCCGAAAACCAAAAACTTTTCAAGATTCCCCGTCACATCAAATCTTGGAGCACATGCATGAAGCATTAGATATTAGATATAGATGAAAAGAAAAACTAATTGCACAGTTTACCTGTAAATCAAGAGATGAATCTTATGAGCCTAGTTAGTCCATGATTGGATAATATTTGTCAAATAAAAACAAAATGCTACAGTGCCAAAATCCAAAAATTTTTCGGAACTAAACAAGGCCTTGGGCAAGACTGTATCTATGTCACTATCTATTGTTGTGACAAGTCCGTAGCTGGACATGAACATGGAGCTTGGAGCAACCTCCTCTAGTCTTCTATGTTATGTGATTGATTTGTACTTTGTGTTAGCATTTGGTTGATCTAAACAGTTTGTTGGTTGTTGCGTTGGTTCTCAGTTAGTGTGCGTATTGAATTTTAAACAGGCTTGGCTCTTATTACCATGAAAGAAGCATTTTTGTGGACGGATGGACGCTACTTCTTGCAGGCGACACAACAACTGAGCAATCGTTGGAAACTTATGCGGATGGGAGAAGACCCACCAGTTGAAGCATGGATAGCTGATGTAAGCAGTGGCTTTCCTTCTGCAGCAAATATGTGATGAACTTCTAAAGTTCAACATAAAAGCATTGGTCACATGAGTTGTACCTGACAATCATTGTGCTTTATCTTTGGTTTTGAACTCATCCATGCCATTGTTGTTGAGAAATACAAATATATGGTTTCCTTGCTCACCTTTATATATTTTAATACAAGGTATTGCAGTATTTGTGGCGATACCACTAAGATATGCATTTTTTTGGTTGAGTAGATTTCAATTTACGCCGCCAACTGCTTTGTTATATGTGAGTGGAAGTAATTTGATATTTATCTGCTGGCAGTTATTTCTCCCAAAGCTGTAAGACAAAATATTGACACTTTTAAAACATTAACTTTGTTCCCATCTTGTTGAATTTAATGTACCTACTTATGTTTTTCCAGTGTGCTGTGAGAGTTATTTTAAATTGTTTTGGTGATTAAGTTTTTTGATCTGCTGTGTGGAATACTACTGTCCTAGCTAATCTGTAGAATGTTGTTGTGCTATCAGAATCTGGCTGCTGAAGCTGTCATTGGAATCAATCCATGGTGCATCTCTGTTGATTCGGCTCAAAGATATGAGCATGCATTTTCAAAGAAGCACCAGACTTTGTTTCAGCTTTCTTCTGACTTGGTGGATGAAGTATGGAAGGATCGGCCGCTAGTTGAACCTAGGTCTGTAATTGTACACCCAGTGGAATTTGCAGGGCGTAGTGTACCAGAAAAGATAAAGGAGCTAAGAGAAAAGCTTGTACATGAAAAGGCTACTGCCATTATAATAACTGCTCTTGATGAGGTACAATACATTCTATTGAAGTTGTTCAATTTCAAATGTTTTGTTGGGGTTGCCATGGTAATTTCCTTGATAGCCCAATGGTTCATTCTTATTGGTTGTGTATTGGTTGCTTAGGTTGCTTGGCTGTACAACATTCGAGGAGGTGATGTGGATTATAGCCCAGTGGTTCACTCCTATGCTATTGTAACATTACACAGTGCTTTCTTTTATGTTGATAAGAGAAAAGTAACTGTCGAGGTCAGTTACTTAACTAAGGACATATCTTTTCTTTTTTCCAATGACTATCATGTTATAGTGTCCATACGCATGGTTTTTTAATTTATGCAATGTAATATATTTGTTATGTGATTCTTCTATAATGTAGGTTCAGAAGTACATGTCTGAAAATGGCATTGAAATAAGAGAGTATGAAACTGTTCAATCTGATGCAAGTTTGCTTGCATCTGGCAAGCTACAAAGTTCTGTGCATGTGGAAAAGGATATGAATGAGGTGGAGAGTTCAAAAATTTGGATTGATTCTGGCTCTTGTTGCCTTGCACTCTACTCAAAGTTGAGTCCACATCAAGTTTTGACGCTGCAATCACCAATTGCCCTTCCAAAGGCTGTTAAGGTGAATTTGCTTTCTTCTCTCTTGTGCTAGGGTAGTGGTGGTAATACGAATTTGAGTGGAAAAGCATCTGTGAAACTTTCAGTATGATACTTTAGTTATTTATCACAAATCCGACTATTCTTGTTAGATCAGGAAGGTTACAGATTATGGAAGTCAAAATTGGAGAGAGCAAAACATTACTTTTGGGAAATGTAACTATATCTCACTTGAAATATGGTTAAGTAAAATATTATAATCATTAATCAAACAGAAACAATGTCCCAATATGCCATGCTATAAGTTCTGCTAAAGTTAGGTTGAAGATCATGGTAAACAACCATCTATTCTGGTGAAGAAATGATACATCACTGAACAAATGCTTTATGTTAGGACTTCTTAGAAACTGCAGTGATCACTTATATAGTATGAATTTCTAGCTGATAAAAAACTATAATTGACATTACATTCTCAAATACATGCACTTTAGAACTTTCTTTTTTTTGAAGATCATCTGTATTCTGTGGTATTGAAGGTGTGTATTAAGGCAGTATTGTCATTCCAAACAAAAATAAGAACATTACGTGATGTGATATAATTGCTGGTATTCAATCCCAGTTTGAAAGCTTCATTTATGGAAGAATAGAAACATAGTATTTGCACAATGCATCACAACAAATATATTTTGTATTTTGTACTTTCATTCCTTTTCATTTGTGATCCACAGATAATTAGCTTATGAAAATATAACTGTTGGAATTTAGTATTTTGTTTCCTCAAATTTTCTTCTTTGCAACAATGATGTAGAACCCCACAGAACTGGATGGATTGAGGAAGGCGCATATTCGAGATGGTGCCGCTGTTGTACAATACCTTTCTTGGCTGGATAATCAGGTCTGCATAGATTAATGTCTCATCATACTGAAATTTTGGTGAACATATATTTGAATTTCATAGATACCTAAAAATGTTTTGCATCTGTATTCTGGTATTACCAGCTTTATTTCCATACTAGTTCTGATGTTCTTTTTGCCCCTACCAATTCAGATGCAGGAGAACTATGGAGCTTCTGGTTACTTCAGTGAGATAAAAGGGTCACAGAAAAAGGAAAATTTGTGAGTTTATCGTATTTTTGTACTGGTTTATTTTGGGCATCATATTATCCATCATGTGGAGCTCTTGCCTAAAAATTCATACATACCATTAGATTTTCTTATTTATGCTCTTTTTATAAGACTCCAATGTACATTTTTTATTGTGCATTTGTGTGTCAGACTCGAATAGAAATTTAGTTGTTTTAATGTTTGAACCTCTTTTCTGTTCTTTAGAGCAACCAAACTTACTGAGGTGTCTGTGAGTGACAAACTTGAAGGCTTCCGTGCAACAAAAGAGGTATGCTACAGCAACATCACTTCTTAAAGCTTAGTTCAAATAATTGCCTAGATGTTTCATTTAAACCTGCTATGGCTGCTGTTATTGCTCGCAACTATGGAACCTGGAAGTGATCCAACAGGTATCACTTCAGTAGTATTTGTAGAATTTGTTAGCACTGTGTTCCAGTACTTTAGAATTTAGATGTCTCTGTCCGGAATCAACGACAAATCACAAAACTTTTTCTTGGCTTCATTTGTCTTCGTTTATTTATTTATGGATTATGGATATTTTGTACTCAGTAAAATGAAAGCAAAGCATTAGTGTTGGACTTTATTATCCTCATATCTTTTGATGTTATATGACTCTATAAAATGAATTGCTTTGTAAAGGCTAGTGAACATTTTTGCCTTCAGTCACTTGATGCACTGCAATATGTGACAAATTACAATATTCCTGCAGAACTTTAAAGGTTTGAGTTTTCCTACAATTTCATCTGTGGGACCAAATGCAGCAATTATTCACTATAAACCTGAAGCAAGCACATGTTCAGAAATGGATGCTGATAAAATATATCTTTGTGACTCTGGGGCACAGGTTAAGTATATTAGTCCTTAACTGTCGCTTTATGTTATTGGATGAATCTGCTGACTTCTTTCATTACGGTGTACATGCAGTACTTGGATGGTACAACAGACATTACAAGAACTGTACATTTTGGTAAACCCTCAGAACATGAGAAGTCATGCTACACAGCAGTAAGTGTATCTTTTGAGAAGCATTTTTCTCACCATCATTACTTCAGCCCATATAGAGTTTCATTTACCAATTACCATCTGACAGACTGGGGGATAAGAAATGAAGGGTTTACAGTACCACACCACTTTTTCTTACTCTGAAAGCCTCCATCTCTCGTTTTCCTTATGTTTTGCAAAAAGTTAGCAATATGGCTGAATCAACCAGCTATCTTTTTTTGTATCTGTCTTTACAATGAACTTCATCATGATGCCTGAATTTATTAAAATTCATGTTAGATTTATTTCCACTTTAGTTTTTGTTTACTTTATTCCCTGTGGTTGAATCTATTACTGAATTGCTTAATGTTGGAAATAGGTCTTGAAAGGCCACATCGCATTAGACATTGCTGTGTTTCCTAATGGGACGACAGGTGAGTTTGTTTGACTCTTTAATCATATCCATGCAAGAAACTATCTGCAAAACTGTTAGAGAAACATGGCTATAATATTGAAGAAGTCACATATTTATGGCTGTTTTGCCATGGTTTCAGCAGTTTACTACAACCTTTAAATAACCATTACTTCAGGGTTGGCATTCGAGTGAAACAGGAGCTTAGATATATTCATTTCTCGTACAAATAAATTGATTGGCCTGATCTTCGTGTGTATTTGTGTGCGACACTATTAAGCTATTTTATATCAAATACTCCTAAAACCAATGTATCTGCAGCAATTTCATTTAATAGGTAATAGTTTAACGAAAGTGTTAGCGAGAATATGGCATCAAAGTTCAGCTAGGCGCTAGGCGCTATCTAGGCGATGACCGTCCGACTAGGGACTAGGCGCGCCTAATCCAGCCTAGGCCTTTCTAGGCGATTTGCTAGGCGTTTTGCCAATTTACTTAATAATATATATATATACTAATATATATATACAGCAGAAATTGCTGAATAAATAAGTTATATACTGGCATATACTTGCTGAATGTATATAGAAGAGAGGGTAGTAGACATACCTTTGTGGCTTAGGTTCAATAATCAGTAGACAGGTTGTTCTTAGTCCTACAACCAGGATTGACAGCTTGCAAAACTCAATAGACAACAAGTAGTTCATCAAATAAATAGAAAATAGGAAGTTGTTACTTATCTGATCACCAGCCATCCTCCATCCATTCAATGAACAAACCGTAGCAGACTAGCAGACCAGCAACAACTAGTAATTGCAAATTTTAAATCACAGACAAGTGCACAACACAATTGATAAATAAAGGTCTTGTTCAAACAACACATAGTTCTCAGAAAGAAGAAAAACAGTCACACAGGCACACAACAGCAGCAGTTCACAAGTTTAACACACACATAAATGCATGAATGCACCACAAAAGATAAGCCATGACATGAGAAAAGGCCCAGGACCATTCACTTCCTCTCTAATTTCTAACTCACGAACCACCTTCTCTGCCCTCTTCCTTTTTGCACCTTCTAGTGATTTCTGACACTTTTCTTTAGCTTCATCTGTGCACTTTGGGCATTTCGTCGTATTCTTTCCATCATGGGCCACATGCTGCTTCAACCGATAAATCCCCCCACTCATCTCCTTGTTACAGAACTTGCACTTGACCTTGTCCTTGTTGTTAGGATCAACAAGAAATCCATACTCCCAGCCCACATCATCGGAATTTCTTTTCAGGAGATTTACTCCCTCAGCCCCAGGTGTAGGTGCAGCATCACTTCCTGTTGTTGACATCCTATTCCTAGCTATAGATCAACAAGCAAGTTCACTCAGATTTAGCCACAGAAACACAGAACAATAAGCAAGTTCACTCAGATTTAGCCACAATACACAGAATAATAAAGCAGCAAGAAAACAGGGCATCACATGCAGGCAATACATACACATCCATGCATTCAGCTGTTCAGAGAAGACATACACAATAGGCATACATTTTACATTCAGATCTAGTCATTCAGAGCAGAGAACATAGAACAGGGCATCAGGCTCTCAGGCAATACAAACATGCAGGGGAGGGGAGTAGCGAGCAAGAGCAAGAGAGCGAACAGGGGAGGGGAGGGACTCACCTTGGGGCCTGACAGCGGCGACGGTAGGGAGGATGTGCGCGACTGCGAAGAGCTCCAGGCGGGGATGAGCAAGACCGGCGGCCAGGGACGAGCTCCAGGCGAGGTAGCAGATTCGTGCCTTCGTGGAGTCACGGGGACGAGCTCCAGGCGGGGTCGCGGACGAGCTCCGGCGGGAGGAGCACGACCGTCGGGGAGAGCCGAGACCGAGAGCAGCGACGGCGGGAAGGACCAAATGACGAGCGGGAAGGGCGTCCGCTCCTCTTATCCTCCCGCTATTTTGGCGCGGGCGAAGCCAGCTGCACGCGCGCGCAAGCGGGAAGCGTTCGCGCGCCCGCCCGCGGCGGAAATTTCCGCGCGCTCCCGACGTTCGTCCGCCTCGGTGTCGCCTAATCGCGTCTGCGCCCGCCTCGGCGACGCTTACCAGCGCCTAGTCGCTCCTCCGCGCCGCCTAGCGCCTACACGCCGCCTAAGGCCGTAGTCGAGGCGGTCACCCCCCGACTACCGCTTAATCGCGCCTAGGCGGCGCCTAATCGGCGCCTAGCGGAACCTTGTATGGCATGAAGGATTAGTCGATGACTATGAGGGTACGTCGGTACGAGGTACATGTAAATATAATATAGGAAAGGATGTCAAGGGTTAAGTTTATAGAAACAGGACCATATCCTTGCCTATCACCAACCACTAAGGGCGTGTTTGGTTCGTTGGTTTCTTGGAGCCTGGCCAGAAAACTTAGCCTGGGCAGCTCAGGCCTGGTCCCAACTAGCCAACCAGCGCGTGTTTGGTTGTGTGCAAACATGAGACGGGCTTCGGGAAGTTTTTGTTTGGTTGGTTGGGTTTCTTAGATAGAATCACCACATCTGAGCTTAGGTAAGTTTACCTGCATAGAAGCAATTTCTGAAACACCTTCTATGCACAGCGCCACCACCTGGATCTCCACCACCACCCTCTGGATCTCCGTCCCCCTCTGCCCTATGGCACTGCAGCCTCCTCGGCTCGTCGCCCCCGCCTAGATCTCCACCCTGCGCAGGAGTACGGCTACGCGCGCTGGGGCCCGCTCCGCATCCCCTGCCCCGTCGCCGCATTCCGCCTCCACCTCCGCCATGGCCGCCTCCACCTCCACCTCATTCTCCTCCTTCTCGCCATGGCCCAACAGTCGCCGAGCAGGAGTAGGGGCAGGGGCGTCAGGACTAGGCGGGCGTCGCGGTCATCCTCCGGCGAGCTCTGGGCGAGCGCGGGGACAGGGCGGCGCTGCCACGAAGCCGAGTCGAAGGAAGGGAAGATGACCGCATCGGGAGAACCGGAGGTGACACGAACCTTCACTTGTGCTTGGACAAGCCTGGCTCTGCGGAAACGACCAGATTGGGCGTTTGCAGCAAGCCAACAAATCCGTACAAAATGGGCTTCTCTAAGCCTGGCCAACACCCCACACAGGGAACCATGGGGACGTAGATGCGCTACATGCGTCTGGGCTGGTGTAGGAGCACATGGGCCATGGGGACGTGGGCTGGGGTGCTGGGCCACATCTGAATGGAGCCTGCCCATGGGTTGTAGGAGGGCCTGGAAGCGTTATCCACAGGGTAGGCGCAGCCCGATGTCACGCCCTTGGCTATGTACCATGAGCCGGCGAACAGTGTGCTGCTGCCCTGGCCACAGTGACTATCGTGTTGTCTCCGCTGGCCCCATTTCGAATTGGGCTTTGGCAGCTTGCAGGTGGTGCACGCCCCCAGAGGGAGAGGCGCCCTTGGGTTGGGTGTTGGTGGCACCGCAGGTTGACTGCCAACAAGGGAGTTGTTGGCAGTGGTGGTGACATAAGCAGAGGGGACATAGAGGGACGATGTGTCATCGTGAGTTCCTCAAGGACGGTGGGGAAGGGCGCGCACATTGGAGGTGCGGACCAATGGAGGAGAACGTCCCATTGAGGCCGTGAATGATGGTTGAGGAGCCATACGTGTTCAGCCATGCTCTTGAACTGGCAAAATGACCAGTGACGGAGAGATTGGCCTGAACGAAGTTTCTAATCTCAGCATCGAGGTAGAGGGCATGAATCTCCCCGTTGTGGTGAACTGATGCTTGTGGGCGGGCCAACCATTGCATGTGGTGGTGCGGGGTCCATCACCTTCTTGAAGAGGTCGCTGGACATGGTGCCATATATCAAGGAGAGGATGAAATAACTGTCATTGGTGCCCAATCCAAGAATGCTGATGTTGGCCAGGTAAACACAAATGGATCTCAGATTGAAATCCGTTCTCGCGGGCCTGGCTGGTGTGATGCAGCTTGGCTGCTTTTGGGGTCAGAAGTTCATGTAACCAATCAACTGCCCGGTGCAACCTGGCTAGAGCAATACAAGCAACAAAACAAAGAGGCTTTGCATCATCTCGGCCTGGGCAGCGGGGGGCTGCATCCCAGATGCAAGCCAGGCTGGTTAGGAAAGAGAACAAACAGGCCCTTGGTGCCCCGTGCGCATACTTCGGCGGTGGCACATTCACGTGCCGCGGATGCCACACAATTGGCTTCCTCGCGCAGAGGCCAGGCGCACTCACTCGTCATTGCTGGCCATGGCCAGGGAAGACGCAGAGGTGTCGGGTGCAGCGCCAGGAGAGAGAGGGAAGGAGGGACCATCATTTCCTTGTCTATCACTAATCACTAAGCAATCTACCCTAGTGCATATGGCCCGTTGGCCAATATACAATACAACATAGCCTAACTGTCTTTCTAACAAAGAGTCACAATCATACAGTCTGAACTGTGATGGATGATCCCATTAGTAATTTTGTAATTCTGAATTTCTTATTTTTCAGGGCATGCTCTTGATATTCTTTCACGAGCTCCACTCTGGAGAGAGGGACTTGACTATCGGCATGGTACAGGCCATGGAATTGGATCTTATTTGAATGTCCATGAAGGTCTGAATGACTGTTTCCCCTTATATTGTCTCAGTTCATCTAATGTGACTGCCCTAAAATGATGAAGCTAATCATTTCTTGCTGTTGAACCAGGTCCTCATCTAATTAGCTTCAGACCTTCTGCTCGAAATGTACCGTTGCAAGCATCAATGACTGTGACAGATGGTCAGTAGATATCTAACTTCAAATTTGTTTAAATTATTGATTGTTTGATGTCAAGTTTCTATTCTATGCCAATATTGATATTCTTATTATAGACTTTTACGGACTCACAATTGCATAACCTTGTAGAGCCTGGTTATTATGAAGATGGGAGCTTTGGTATAAGACTGGAGAATGTACTTATTTGCAAAGAGGCCAATGCTAAATTTAATTTTGGAGAAAAGGGTTATTTAGCATTTGAACATATAACATGGGTAAGCATCTATTCTTTGATTTCTTTCATTGATGTGACTATAGTATCTATTCTTTGATTTTTTTCTTTGATGTGACTAGTATCTGACTATATTCAGTCGTGCACTCATGCTCAATACTATTGTTACATGATCTTATACCACATCACTTTTATTAATTCTCTCAAGTGTTTTTGTTCTCCTTCATTTAGTCTTCTGTCTAGTTTCAGATTAGATTTTTGTGTTTGATGAAGTTCATATGCTATATAAAATTGATACATTAATGGATACCCAGGTTCAGGGTTAACTAGAAACCATAGATCTCTAATCAGTAATTTTTTCATATGAAATCTTCCTAAAGATATCGTGGCATTGTAGTTAACCTCAGAGCCTATTTGAAACAAAGGATAATGTTGAGGGATTCTGTAGTAATGTTAATGTCATATAGAAATAGAGGTTCCTATGTGTCAATGGAACAAAGAAGCATATACTTTGAAATTTATATGAAATGGCCATACCCAGAGGAACTTCGGTGGAAAATCCAACATTAGGTTTAGACCTTCAGGAAGTTTCTCTTGTGCATGTATCAAATCTTTAACCATTTCTTGGCTAAGCATTGTTCACCAGTAATCAGCTCACTTTAGCCCCGCTTAGCCTGGTTTTGCTAGAATGGAAGCAATTTGTTTTGTTAGAATGGAAGCAATTGCTTCTTTTGTTCTAAAAGTGCGATAGATTACGTGATGCAAGTCATAGGCCTCAAGTGCGAGGTTTTACATCACTTCTCATTCATTACAAACTTAAAACTAGTGATATTTCTGTGTTCCCAAAGAAATGCTGCATTCATCTGTTTGTTAAGAATACAATGCAGTGCATCATTTGTTTTATTCGCTACTGATGAATTCCTTCTTTGTTTTTGTCTGCATTTGTAGGCTCCTTACCAGACCAAACTGATAGACACAGAGCTTCTGACTCCTGTTGAGATCGACTGGGTAAACACGTACCACTCAGACTGCCGGAAGATCTTAGAGCCTCATCTGAACGAGCAGGAGAAGCAATGGCTGATGAAAGCCACTGAGCCCATAGCTGCAAGCAGCTGAACGCTTTCGTCCATGTTGCATGTCGCGATGGCAGATCACCACCAGTCCTCTCTCTGTGCTGATCTTCACATCATCATCTGTGTGGCATACGCTGTGCGTACATAGATTGCCCCCCCCCCCCTCCCCCCCCCCCCCCCCCCCCGGCTGGTTCGTTAGCTTAAATAATTGCGGCGAAGGAACAGGATAGGTTATTCTCATAGTTGATCTTTGCTGCGGAAGTGGAGTTTGGCTGGAATAAAGATAACGGCAGAATGTTTTTTTTATTAAGCTGATTTGTACAGTTATTCTTTATATCGATTTGCACTGAATGATTGTAAAGCCCGATATCCAATGGCTTCTTTGAGGCTAAAATTTTTTAGAAAAGAGTTTTCCCCTGCTTTTCTGAGTATAAAGCAAATTCAGAACGTTTTACAGCATTTCTGCGTGTCGTCGCGCCTGCCACAGTGGACAACGACTAAGCGTTTACAAGATCCAGCACGAGTTTTTTTTTAAAAAAAGCCTCACTAGAACGAACTAGAGCTCGGCTGAATCGCAGCGTTGTAGAATAACTCCGAAAACTGACAAACCAACGTTGCTAGACTTGACTGATGCCAACATAGTTCAGGGGGTTGAGCTGCTCTTAACTCCATCTTCTGGATCATCAACATCAGCTCCTCAATTGCTCTAGTAAACATTGGTCTCCTTCTCAGAGTCTTGGAGATCCACATCATCAGCAATTTTAGACATGTACAAACCTCCCCTTGAAAACAAATCTTATTACGAAGTTTTCAAAGGCACCACAAGGCAGAAATCAAAAATCACATTTATTAACAAATGTTTCTTATTAGACAACCATAACGAAGAAACAACTTCATAAGACTAGTCACCATCTAAGCTCAGACAATCTGAGAGCTCGCACCAAAGCCTCTTCACAACACAACAGTCAAAGAATAAAGAACAAAAAACACAAGTTTTGTCATCTACATTCCTTCTCTTAGACAAATTATCCCTTGTGAGCAATCTATTCTTGGACAAAAGCCATAAAAAAATTTGAACTCTCGGAGGTCACCCTGCTAATGGGTTGGGTGGAAATAGGTTTTATGGGTTGGGTGCTGGCGTGGGGTTATCTGGATGGGTTAGAACGGGTTTTAGTATCTAACGGATTGGGGGTGGGTTAGGTTAATAGCAAATGCAGGTTGGGATGGGTTGAGAGTTGGGACGTACGTAGCATCAGCTTCGATGGCCGGAACCTCGCAAGCAACGACGGCGGCGTCGACATCGTATGAGCCGAACATGGAGGCACTGGCGCAGGCGACACATGCTGGAGCCAAACATGGAGGCACTGGCGCAGGCGACGCATGCTGGTACAGATGGGTGAACCTGCTTCCATGGGCTGGATTGGGGTGGGTTATTTGCTTCAAACTTTGGGCTGGGTTGGGTTAGGAAAACAATTTGATAGCCTGATGATCGGGGTGGGTTAGGAGTGGATTTAGCCCCATTAGCAGGGCGACTCGGAGGTATCCCAAGCTTCCAAACAACATGGACAAATACTGGTTTCACACCATGATTATTAATGACTTCATAAAGGGACTGCACTGAAAATTTTCCTGTAGAACTAAAAATCGAAATGCTTTGATCAGGCTCATCAATGAGGCTGACCTCCATGATACCCACCAGTTCAACCAGAGGTTCATAAGGGATTCAGAAACAGTTTTAGTGAAAGAGAGCATTAATGCCTCTTCATTCCAGACTTAACTTACTGTCGTACCTTGTTGATTACAAATAACATACAATGGCCAAAATTGGATTGCTAAACTAGAGTTACCAAACCAATGATCTTCCCAAAACCATATTCTTTTACCATCTCCAACTTTCCACATAATTTCCATTTTTGCTACTTGTAGAGCCCATGAGACCCCTTTCCAAAAAGGGGAGATCTGGGTCCTCAAAGAGCAACAAATATTAGGTCTCTCAGTTGTGTACTTGTAATTAGTAATCTTATGCCAAATGGCATTCTCATTCAACCCATATCTGAAAATCTAAGAACTTAGCAAGGAAAGGTTGAGATTTCTTAGATCTAGTATTCCTAGCCCACCTAACTCTTTCTGTTGGGCTACTAACTGCCAATGAGCCAGGTGATATTTATGTTGGTCTTTATTAATTGTTGTTCCACAAAAATCTACCCATATGGGAATTAATCATATCAATCGCCTATCTTGGAAATTTTATAATAGACATGAAGTAAATTGGGATACTAGCCAAACAAGCTTTTAGCAAAGTCAATCGACCAGCATAGGATAAGAGTCTACCCTTCCATCCAGCTATCCTTTTGATGATTTTGTCAATCACCGGCTGAAGATATTCTTTTCTTAACTTTGTGAAATGCAGGGGTACGCCCAGATAATTTATTGGAAAATCACCTTTTTGCAGCAGAAAATTTTTGCTAAGTCATTTATTCTTTCCTCCTCAATGCTAATGGTTAGCAGATCACTTTTGTCATAGTTTATTTTCATACCAGTCATTTTCTCATAACATATTAAAAGCCACTTGAGATTATTAGCTTTTTCTAAATCATTCTCTAGGAAAAGGAGTATGTCGTTAGCATACTGCAGACTAAGCACACCTCCGTCCAAAGCCCTTGGCAATAACCCTGCAACAAGACTAGATCTAGCTGCTTTCATAAGCATTCTTGTAAAAATGTCAGCAACCAAGTTGGATATGATTGGGGATAAAGGGTCCCCTTGCCTAAGACCTTTCCTAGGTTTAAAATAAGCACTATTTTCATAATTGATTCTAATACAAATAGAACCACCCTGTATAACCTTTCTCATCCAGCCTCTCCATTTGGCCCCAAAACCTCTGGAACGAAGCATCTCCTCAATAAACACCCAACTGACCTTGTCATAAGCTTTCTCATAATCTAGTTTCAGAATGATCCCACTTTCACTACACCTATGATTAATTCATGGGCTGCTCCCACGTTGTCCAAGATAAATCTTTCCTTAATAAAAGCTTTTTGATTAGCCCAAATAATAACTTAATCAATCTGTTATTGAGTGCTTTCACAAAAATCTTAAAACTACAGTTTATGAGCCTGATAGGTCTAAACGTTTTAAGATGCTTAGCCTCAGCCTCTTTTGGGATCAAGGTGATAATGGCGTAATGGTGGATAGATAATGTTGACTGTATGGATTAGTGTTGTTTTTAAATCGCTTCATCATCATTATATAAATATTTGTATAAATAAACATTGACCAAATGGTTGTAAATTTATAATTGGGAATGCTATAAAGAAATGTTACCATATTTGTCATTCAATAAATGTCAACAAAAATAGATGGGCTAGATGGTTATGTAAGCATCCATGTCATTGTCTATGTAAATAGTTAGATGATGTGGCAATTCATCCATGAAGATTTAAAACCGTCACATGTATTGGGCTTGGGCTGTGTGACGGTGCAAGATCGTCACAAATTATGTTAATTCGTGACAATTTTGTAAAACTTGTTACGGAGGTTAATCCATGACGCTCAATCCGTGACGATATCTGAACCATCATAGATCTTGCATTGTGATGGATTTTTTTATTTATTTTCGCTTTGAAAAATAGTAAATCACAGAAACACCATAAAATAGAAAATCTAAATTTATTGGACTTCACATAAGCAGATCTACACGTTGAACATATAATATAGTATGCTTTAGTATATTTTTTTGTTGTACCTTGAGATCTATGAATTATTCTAATTAATTACAAAAAGCATATATCTAAAGGTACAATAAAAAAATTATACTAAAGCATACCATATTATACATTCAACATGTAGATCTACTCATGTGAAGTTTAACAAAATTAGATTTTCTATTTTATGATTTTTCTGTGACTTACTATGATTTTTTTTAAAGATTCAACAGAAATATATATATATATATATATATATATATATATATATATATATATATATATATATATATATATATATATATATATATATATATATATATATATATATATATATATATATATATATATATATATATATATATATATATATATATATATATATATATATATATATATATATATATATATATATATATATATATATATATATATATATATATATATATATATATATATATATATATATATATATATATATATATATATATATATATATATATATATATATATATATATATATATAAAAGGAAAACATAGACCATCGTCACTATAGTAAAGCCACCCAAAAACCGCTTGAGGGGGTTATTTGACTGGTTTTAGAAAGTTTAATAAGTAGAAAAATCTGGTTTTATAGTTTGAGAGGTAAAGTAGTCCACCCCTATATGGTTTAAAGAGTTATATAGATTTTTTCCTATCTCAATCGTGACTTTGCCCCTAAATGAAATATAGATGTCGGCCTCACGATAGATGGAATTTAGACTCTATTTTGTGGCCGAACGATATTAGAGCATCTTCGAAAGACTAGGTAACTATAAGATTTAGCCATTGTGTAAAATAAAAAACCCATCCAAAGCGTAAGTACCACATCCTTTGTATAAAATAGCCAGTAAGAACAGCGTGCTATCTAGGGCAAAAGAAAGTTTAGGAATAACAAATTTACTATTTTAACAAACCAGATAACACATTTATAGAATTTTACTTTTTTTACTGGGTGACTCGCTAATGTAGGCTAGCCCATAATGATTTTAGTTAGTCCCGTTTACCGGTGAAAGGATATTCCAATTTCGTACCACGGTAGAGCGACGGTGTATGATTTTTTTTAATGTATATATGTCAAATCCATGGTATATTTTTGTAATTTGTATTAAAAAATAGATTGAAAAAAATCCCAACGTTAAACTTTTCTACGCTCGTCTGATTAGGTACACACAAACAGAGGTCTAAGGGGCGGTTTGGTACAGCTTATTGAACATATTTATGAGATATTTTCCAGCTCTCTTAGCCGAATGGGTTCGAGCGAAAGCGCTTCACGTACGAAGCTCCGGAAAAACCGGTGAGACAAGCAGGCAATGCGTGGTGAAGCCGAAAATAGCAGCTTGCTCGCGCTTCATCTGACAGCATGTCACTACGTGAAAAACTTACTAAGAGAGCGCCCCCCACACTGTAGGGGCGGTTAACATTTGAACCGCCCTTACAGTGGGTGGCCAGCCAACCAGGGAGTGAGCCGCCCTTGCAGTGTTCTCTGTAGGGACGGTTGGTGTTACCAGCCGCCCTTACAGTGGGGAAGGCACTGTAGGGGCAACTGGTAACACCAGCCGCCCCTACAGTGGGTCTGTAGCATAAGTGGCCAGCCCACTCTTCTTCCTCCTCGAGCCACTCACTTCCACTCGAAAAAAAAGGTTTGGAAGGCCTTGGGCACCTCCCTAAGCTAGGAAGGGGGGGAGGTTTTGAACTTAAACCCTTTGGTGGGGAGCTTGTTTAAGGTAAGAAAATGCTATTCCCACCCTCTAATCCAAGTTTTATTGGTTGGTTAGTGAGCAATTTACATTTTGGTTTTCTCTCTCTTCCATGGATCTTGAGCTTTGTGTTGACCAAATTAAAGCTTATCTACAATGCTATTAGTGTAGAATAGGTAGAGACACCATCTTGCACCATCAATTAGGTGATATAGCTTGATTTTAATGGAGATTAATTATAGTTTCATGTATAGAGAGAAAATGCATTCTAGATCTAGGGTTTCCTTTTTTTGTTTTTGTTTCATAAAATTGGAATGTGGTTGGCATGAATAGTTATTGGTAAACTAATAGTTGTTGCTAATATTAATTGTTTCTAATAATAGTAGATAATAATTGGTAATATTAATTATGTCTAATAATCGTTTCTAACACAATTATTACTAATAATGATAGCTAATAATTGTTGCTAATAATGGTAGATAATAATTGTTACTTATTAATTGTTGCTAATAATGGTAGATAATAATTGGTACTATTAATTATGACTAATAATCGTTTCTAACACAATTATTGCTAATAATGATAGCTAATTGTTGCTAATAATGGTAGATAATAATTGTTACTTATTAAATTGTTGCTAATAATTATTCTCAACTAATTATTTTTATTTATTTATATAAAGATGGAGAATAGGGCTACTTGGATGTATGGTTTGCCAAGATACTCGCAAGCCTATGCCGATGAGATGGACAAATTTATTACAGTCGCGGTGAATCATGCAAAGACGTTGTCAGCAGGAAATAATTGTTCAGTTATTTGTCCCTGTAAAGATTGCAAGAACTACTTAGCAACTTATGATGTGGAAATCATCAGATCACATCTGATTAGGCGAGGATTTGTTCCAAACTACACAGTATGGCTTCATCATGGTGAAGTAATGTTTCTTGACGGCAACGATGATGACCAAGAAGACGATGCTGAAGAAGGCCAATTGTTGTCCCAATACGCAGACATGTTTGAAGCACAAATGCAACATGATTCAGCCAATGAACAAGCACGTGGTGATGATGCCGGTGGTGTCGACAATAATGATGGGGATGTTGGCGGTGTTGACAATAATGATGCTGGAGCATGTGAGGGGGATGCAGAAAACTTTGACAACTTAGAGGAAATGCTTCGGGCCATTGACCAGAAATACTACAACAGAAGAAGGGTCTAGAAAATCTAGAGCGGGTGAAAATAGCGTCAAAGGAGACTGTGTATGGTGTTGAGAAGGGCTGTCCAACACACTGGACACTGCTCCGTTTTGTGCTTGAGCTACTCATCCTAAAGGCTAAGTACGGCTGGTCAGACTGCAGTTTTGACGATCTGTTGCATCTTCTGTCATCTGTGCTGCCACTGCCGAACTTAGTTCCCTCCAACACATACCATGCTAAGAAGGTCATAAGTCCATTGACAATGGGTGTTGAAAAGATCCATGCATGCCCCAACCATTGTATCCTTTTTCGTGGTAAAACGTTCGAAGGTCTGGATAAATGTCCTCGCTGTGGGGCAAGTCGGTACAAGGACAATGACCTTTACAGTGGCGGAGAAACCTCCACCAGAACCAGAGGAGTAAGAAGGGTTCCAAAAAGGTGGTACAAGAATCTCGACCTCCAGAGGACACCCCATTAGGCAACGACGCAAAGAAGAGAAAAATTCCTGCCTTGGTAATGTGGTATGTGCCAGTGACCGATCACTTGAGGCGTATTTTCTTGAACCCTAAGGAAGCCGCGCTTATGACATGGTGGGACGATGAGTGCAAGGTTGATGACGATGTGATTGCACACCCGGCCGATGGCAGTCAGTGGTAGGACTTTGATAATAACAACCCACTGTTCAGTTCAGACCCAAGGAATGTACGGTTTGCCTTGAGCACCGATGGAATGAATCCCTTCAACGAGAGGACGAGCAACCATAGCACTTGGCCAGTGATCTTGACCATGTACAACATCCCAACGTGGTTGTGTCAGAAGAGAAAGTGTCTTTTCCTCACTGTTCTTGTTTCTGTCCCTCAGCAACCAGGCTTTGATATGGATGTGTTCCTCGAGCCTGTGATGGAAGAATTCGAGAAACTATGGAGGACAAGGGAGCTGATGTATGATACATTCCAAAAGGAGACCTTCACATTAAGAGCAATAATATTTGTGACTATCAACGACCACCCTGCGTTGTTTGCCTTGTCTGGACAAATCAAAGGCAAGACGGGATGCTTAGTCTGTCTGGATGATACTAAATGGGTGTACCTAGATGGATCTAAGAAGACTGTTTACATCAGAAATCGTCGCTTTTTAAAGCAAGGTCACAAGTACCGTAGCAAACTGTACTTAAAGTATTTTGGCAACATCCCAGAGGATGAAGATCGACCTCCGAAGAGACGTCATGATGGACAATATGTGTTCCAAATGGTGAAAAATATAAGCGTCATCTATGGAAAGAAGAAAATGGATGGAACACCTAGAGATAGAAGCACACCTCCTATTGAAGGCGTGCCTTTTAAGAAAAAGTCAATCTTCTTTCAGTATCTTGAATATTGGACACAATTGGAGGTCCCCCATGCCATTGATGCTATGCATGTGCAGAAGAATGTCTTTGAGAGTCTCATCGCTACCTTGATGGACACACTGAAGTCAAAGGATAATCTCAAAGCAAGGAGAGACATGGAGCAGCTACATGTGATGTTAGAGCTTCACCCGGTACTTGAGACAAAAACTGGAAAATACACCCTACCCGCTGTGAAAGGTCCAAATGGCTAGATGGGGGGTGAATAGCCTATTTAAATTTTCTACAAACTTCAACTAGACAAGTTGATTAGTAAAACAAAAGGCGAAGCTATTCTAGCACTAGCACAACTAAGCTAAGCAAGCCACCTACACAAGTCTAGCAAGAATGCTAAACACTAGTTACAACAAGAAAGCACAACTAGAAGCTTGCTACACTCCTAAACAAGAAGACTAAACTAAACAGGCTAAACAACTAGCAAGGACAACAAGTAAGTAAAGGAGTGAAGAGTGATTGTTATACCAACGTTGTAGAGTAGAGATATATCCAACCAATCACTCACAATCACAAGAGAATCCTCGGCAAGAGATGACACAAGATTTTTTACCGAGGTTCACTTGCTTCCCGGCAAGCTAGTCCTCGTTGTGGCGATACACCCACTTGATGGATCACGAGCTAATTGGCAATCCAAAGCCAAACCCTCAGCAGGTGCCGCACATCCACTCACAAGAGCTAATTTCCACACTTGTTAACTAGAGAGGAATGAGCTTCTTCAAGCTTAGTGTGAGCCTTTTGAAGCTTCTTATGGTATTCCTTTAGACTCTCATAAGATGCTCTAAGCTCATCAAGTTCTTGCTCAAGGGTTTTCTTATCCTTAAGCAAAGCCTTGCACTCCTTTCTAGTTTCTTTATAGTGATGAGTGCAATCTTCTAGCATAGTGATTAGTTCATCTTTAGTTGGTTCATCATCATCACTATCACTATCACTAGCATGGTCACTCTCATCATCAGATGATACCTTAGTGGCCTTAGCCATGAAGCATGATGGAGTGTCGAAGATGGAGCTCTTTCCTTGAATTGCAATGCTAGCATGCGCCTTCTTCTTGGTGCTCTCATCATCACTTGAGGAGTCATCACTATCCCAAGTTGCAACATGGGCATCACCCTTCTTCTTGTTTGAGCCTTCCTTCTTTTCTTGCTTCTTCTTTTGCTTCTTTCTTTCCTTCTTGATAGCATCTTCATCATCACTATCATAAGGACACTTGGCGATGAGATGATCCTTGCTATGGCATCTAAAACACCTCATAGAATGGTCATTCTTCTTGGAGGAGCTCTTCTTCCTTCTTGCCCGATAGCCCTTCTTCTTCATGAACTTGCCAAATCTTTTGGCAAGAAGAGCCATCTCCTCCTCATCATCACTATCACAAGAGCTTGCTTCTTCTTCACTTGATGATTCTTGCTTAGCTTTGCCCTTGGATGTGGAGGCCTTTAATGCCACACTCTTCTTCTTCTCATCATCCCTCTTTACACTCTTCCAAACTTCTCTATTGATTGACTTGAGATGGGCGGTCATCTTGACCTTCCAATAAGCATAATTTGTGCCATAAAAGTAAGGTGCCTTCTTAGTGTTGTTGATATGCAAACTAAGAGCCATTTCTTCACCGTAGGTTGTTAAGCCTCAAATAAACGGTGCCTCGGCTCTGATACCACTTGAAAGGTCCAAATGGCTAGAGGGGGGGGTGAATAGCCTATTTAAATTTTCTACAAACTTCAACTAGACAAGTTGATTAGTAAAACAAAAGGCGAAGCTATTCTAGCACTAGCACAACTAAGCTAAGCAAGCCACCTACACAAATCTAGCAAGAATGCTAAACACTAGTTACAACAAGAAAGCACAACTAGAAGCTTGCTACACTCCTAAACAAGAAGACTAAACTAAACAGGCTAAACAACTAGCAAGGAAAATAAGTAAGTAAAGGAGTGAAGAGTGATTGTTATACCAACGTTGTAGAGTAGAGATATATCCAACCAATCACTCACAATCACAAGAGAATCCTCGGCAAGAGATGACACAAGATTTTTTACCGAGGTTCACTTGCTTCCCGGCAAGCTAGTCCTCGTTGTGGCGATACACCCACTTGATGGATCACGAGCTAATTGGCAATCCAAAGCCAAACCCTCAGCAGGTGCCGCACATCCACTCATAAGATGGGGATCCTCCAAGCCACGAGCAATCCACTAGAGTAGCCAATTGCGATCTCCCACGGGGAAGGCTCAAGAACCCCTCACAAGTCACTTGGTGAGGCCCGAAACAATCTCCAAGCACGAGCTCAACACCACCGCTGCTCCAAGCCGTCTAGGGCGTCAGGAAACGCCCAAGAGTAACAAGAAATCTGCAGCAAACTCAAGAATCAAGTGCCACTAAATGCAATTCTCAAAGCAATGCACTTGAATCTCACTCAATCTCACTAGGATTAGCAATCAAGCAAGGAGATGAGTGGAGGGAGTGTTCTCTAGCTCAATGTATGCCTCAAGTAATCAATTGTGTGAGAGAGAGCCTCCCAAAGCCGGCCACCTTCTATTTATAAGCCCCTCCAAGAAACTAGCCGTTGGCTGTTTTCACTGGGCTGAAATCGGGGGCACCGGACGCTACTAAGTGGTCACCGGACGCTCGACCCCCAGCGTCCGGTGCTCACGGGTAGGCCACGTGTCCTACTTGAATCCCGCATGTCAGATTCTAGCGGTCACCTGCGCACCACCGGATGCTCTGTAGGTCCACACCGGACGCGTCCGGTGCACACCAGACTCATGCAGAGAGGGTCGCAAAACGCAGGGTCACCGGACGCTAAGCACCGTAGCGTCTGGTGCTCACCGGACTCATGCGCAGAGAGGGTCGCAAAACGCCCTCACACCGGACGCTACCAGAGTGCGTTCGGTGCTCAACCCTAACAGAGTCAAGCTCTGACAGCACACCGGACTCTGAGGCCAGCGTCCGGTGCCTCCGCACTCAGCGTCGGTGAGTGTTTCTCAGAGAGAAAAGACTCCCGTGACTTCTCCAAAATTCCCACCGGCGCAATAGAAAAAATACACTTATTTTTCTCAAAAGCGCCGAATCCCGCCTCGCAAAGGTGTTTTCTCTCCCTATCTTTGTTTCTCTTCCCTCTTTTTGACTTTATCTTTGTTTCTCTCCCCCTTTGTCATCAATGACCACAAAGGTTCAAATTTTAGTGAGAATTAAGTCAATCAATGTGAGGGTCAAATTATGGTTCAATCTAGATTACTTACCTAGAATATGTAATTCAGTTTGATCCAAGGACAAGCTTTTTCACACCTCATAAAGTATAAGGGTTATCTTGACCATGTTGAATTACACATCATAAGCTCATATTCTAGATTCAACACTAGGCTTGCAAGCTCACAAACATGTCATATGCTACCACTAGATCAATCAATCATAGAAACAATAGTGGTACCATACATACATCAAAATCTTTTGAATTTCATGAATGAGCCTATTTCTCATGCAAATATGTCTATATGTTCTATTCATGTCCTTAGCAAAGTATGAATGCTATGTCAACCAACTTTACCTTGCTTTGTTGGAGGAGAGGCATGTCATATGTAAATGTGGGGGTGCACTCATCTCAAGTTGGAGAAGTCAAGTATGTTCAATTCATTTCTTAACTTGCAAAATCTCTTCTCATCAAGTGGCTTTGTGAAAATGTCAGCTAGTTGATCTTCGGTGCCAATGCTTTCAATGCTAATATCACCCTTTTGTTGATGATCTCTTATGAAATGATGCCTTATGTCAATGTGCTTGGTTCTTGAATGTTGAACTGGATTTTGTGTCATCTTAATTGCACTCTCATTGTCACATAGCAAAGGCACAATCTTGAATTTAATTCCAAAGTCATTCAAGGTAGCTTTCATCCAAAGCAATTGTGCACAACAACTACCGGCACTAATGTATTCGGCTTCGGCGGTTGATAGTGCAACACTATTTTGTTTCTTTGATGACCATGAAACTAGAGACCTTCCTAGCAATTGACAAGTGCCACTTGTGCTCATTCTATCAATCTTGCATCCACCATAGTCGGAGTCCGAATATCCAATCAATTCAAAGTTAGACCCCTTGGGATACCATAATCCAACATCATGAGTGCCCTTAAGATACCTCAATATTCTTTTGGTTGCCTTCAAGCGACTTTCTTTTGGTGAAGCTTGGTATCTTGCACATTTGCACACACTAAACATCACATCCGGCCTTGATGCGGTGACATAGAGCAAACTTCCAATCATGGACCGGTATAGCTTTTGATCTACCATGTTGCCACTTGTATCACTACCTAATTGATCATTTGTGCCCATAGGTGTGCTCATTGGTTTAGCTTCTTGCAACCCAAACTTCTTGATCATGTCCTTGACATACTTTCCTTGACTTACAAAAGTGCCATTCTTCATTTGCTTGATTTGAAGTCCAAGGAAGTAACTAAGCTCTCCAATCATGGACATCTCAAACTCATTTGCCATCATTCTTCCAAACTCTTCACAAAAGTCTTGATTGGTTGATCCAAAGATGATATCATCAACATAGGTTTGCAACACAAACAAGTCATTGCCTAGCTTCTTGGTGAAGAGGGTAGTGTCAACCTTTCCCATCTTGAACCCTTTAGAGAGAAGAAAATCTCTCAATCTCTCATACCATGCTCTAGGTGCTTGCTTCAAACCATACAATGCCTTCTTGAGCTTGTAAACACGGTTGGGTTTCTTGTCATCTTCAAAACCGGGAGGTTGTTCAACATAAACCAACTCATTTATGTATCCATTGAGAAATGCACTCTTCACATCCATTTGATAGAGCTTGATGTTGTGGGCACAAGCATAGGCTAATAATATTCTAATTGCCTCCAATCTTGCAACCGGTGCATATGTTTCTCCAAAGTCAAGACCTTCAACTTGAGTGTAACCTTGTGCTACTAATCTTGCTTTGTTTCTCACAACTACACCATCTTGATCTTGCTTGTTTCTAAAGACCCACTTGGTACCAATCACATTGTAATTCTTTGGCCTCTCAACAAGCTCCCACACTTGATTTCTTGTGAAGTTGTTCAATTCTTCATGCATGGCATTTACCCAATCGGAATCTTTCAATGCATCTTCTATCTTCTTTGGTTCCTTAAATGAGACAAATGAGTAGTGCTCACAAAAGGATGCTAGCCTTGATCTTGTTTGTACACCACTTTGAATACCACCAATGACTTGATCTAATGGGTGATCCCTTGCTATGCTTGTAGGTTGGAGTATTGGGAGTTGATTGCTTCCACTAGCTTGATTTTGATTTTGATCATCATCATGAGAGCCACTAGTACTTGCTTCATTTGTATCAATTTGCACTTCTTGATTGATTATGTGAATATCACTATCATCATCAACTTGCCTCGGCCTTATGTCACCAACATCCATATTTTTCATTGCATTTGCCAATTGATCTCCTCTCACATCATCAAGATTTTGAACTTCATTTTGAGATCCCTCGGTTTCATCAAACTCAACATCATGGACTTCTTCCAATGTGCCACTTGCCAAGTTCCAAACTCTATATGCCTTGCTTGTGGTGGAATAACCAAGTAAAAACCCTTCATCACATTTCTTCTCAAACTTGCTCAATCTAGTGCCTTTCTTGAAAATGTAGCATTTGCAACCAAACACTCTAAAGTATGCAATGTTGGGCTTTCTTCCATTCAATAGCTCATATGGTGTCTTCCCAAGCTTCCCATGGCAATAGAGACGGTTGCTACAATAGCAAGCCGTGTTGATAGCTTCACTCCAAAATGAATGGCTAACATTGTATTCACTAAGAAATGATCTAGCCATATCAATCAAGGTTCTATTCTTCCTTTCAACTACACCATTGGATTGAGGAGTGTATGTTGGAGAGAATTGATGTCCAATGCCAAGATCATCACACAATTCTTCAATTCTTGTGTTCTTGAATTCACTACCATTGTCACTTCTAATCTTATTGACAGTAGTTTCAAACTCATTTTGCACCCTCTTGACAAAAGACTTGAATAGATCACAAACATCACTCTTGTCATAGAGGAAGAACACCCAAGTGTATCTAGTGTAGTCATCTACTATCACAAATCCATACTTGTTGCCACCAATGCTAGTGTATGTTGTTGGCCCAAATAAATCCATGTGCAATAGCTCAAATGCCTTTGATGTGCTCATTTCACTTTTCTTAGGATGTGCATTTCCAACTTGCTTTCCGGCTTGACAAGCACTACATGGTTTATCCTTCTCAAAGGTGATATCCTTCAAGCCTCTAACTAAGTCATGCCTCAATAGTTTGTTCAATTGTTTCATTCCAACATGACCAAGCCTTCTATGCCACAACCAACCCAAACTTGATTTGCTAATTAGGCATGATGTCAATTGAGTGTCACTATCATTGAAATCAACCAAGTATAAGCTACCATGCCTAAATCCTTTGAATATCAAGTTTGATCCATCAACACTAACCACCTCAACATCATCACTACCAAAGATGCACTTGAAACCAAGGTCACAAAGTTGTGCAATTGACAAGAGATTGAAATCAAGGCTCTCAACTAGCAACACATTTGATATGCTCATGTCATTTGAGATAGCAATTTTACCAAGCCCCTTGACCTTGCCTTTCTTATTGTTGCCGAAGGTAATTGAATCAAAGCCACCATTTTGACTAGTATCAATTGATTTGAACATACAAGACTCCCCGGTCATATGTTGAGTGCACCCACTATCAAGCACCCAATGCCTTCCTCCGGCTTTGTAATTGACCTACAAGACAAGATCAATTCTTTTTAGGTACCCAAATGGCTTTCTTCTTTGAGCCCATCCATGGTGCGCCAATGAACTTAGCATGAACACCTTTTGTATCCTTAGTAAGCACATAGAAAGAATTAAGCTTAATTGAGGATACATAAGCTTTGGGTTTCTTGTTCATGCATTGTTGCTCTAGGTGACCAACTTGCTTGCAAGCTTTGCAATACCGGCCATTGTTCTTCACAAAACTAGTTTTGTGAGGAGCAAAGGCGGCCTTGCCTTTCTTGGGGTTATAGCCCAATCCCTCTTTGTAGAGAGAAGCTCTTTGGCTACCCAAGCACATAAGCAAGCGGTCCTCACCACCATAAGCCTTGGCTAAGGTGTGATTGAGCTCCTTTACCTCCTTCTTGAGAATTTCATTCTCAACTTTTAGTGTGGTGTCACATGTGAAACCATCACTACTAGATGAGGATGATGTAGATGTGCTACATGAAGGGTTAGTAGAAGCAACAACAATAGGCTTACTTAAGATATCACATGTTAGGCCTATGTTGCAAGTTTTAGCTTTCACCATTTTAGTAGGCTCATTTTCACACTTGTTAACTAGAGAGGAATGAGCTTCTTCAAGCTTAGTGTGAGCCTTTTGAAGCTTCTTATGGTATTCCTTTAGACTCTCATAAGATGCTCTAAGCTCATCAAGTTCTTGCTCAAGGGTTTTCTTATCCTTAAGCAAAGCCTTGCACTCCTTTCTAGTTTCTTTATAGTGATGAGTGCAATCTTCTAGCATAGTGATTAGTTCATCTTTAGTTGGTTCATCATCATCACTATCACTATCACTAGCATGGTCACTCTCATCATCAGATGATACCTTAGTGGCCTTAGCCATGAAGCATGATGGAGTGTCGAAGATGGAGCTCTTTCCTTGAATTGCAATGCTAGCATGCGCCTTCTTCTTGGTGCTCTCATCATCACTTGAGGAGTCATCACTATCCCAAGTTGCAACATGGGCATCACCCTTCTTCTTGTTTGAGCCTTCCTTCTTTTCTTGCTTCTTCTTTTGCTTCTTTCTTTCCTTCTTGATAGCATCTTCATCATCACTATCATAAGGACACTTGGCGATGAGATGATCCTTGCTATGGCATCTAAAACACCTCATAGAATGGTCATTCTTCTTGGAGGAGCTCTTCTTCCTTCTTGCTCGATAGCCCTTCTTCTTCATGAACTTGCCAAATCTTTTGGCAAGAAGAGCCATCTCCTCCTCATCATCACTATCACAAGAGCTTGCTTCTTCTTCACTTGATGATTCTTGCTTAGCTTTGCCCTTGGATGTGGAGGCCTTTAATGCCACACTCTTCTTCTTCTCATCATCCCTCTTTACACTCTTCCAAACTTCTCTATTGATTGACTTGAGATGGGCGGTCATCTTGACCTTCCAATAAGCATAATTTGTGCCATAAAAGTAAGGTGCCTTCTTAGTGTTGTTGATATGCAAACTAAGAGCCATTTCTTCACCGTAGGTTGTTAAGCCTCAAATAAACGGTGCCTCGGCTCTGATACCACTTGAAAGGTCCAAATGGCTAGAGGGGGGGGTGAATAGCCTATTTAAATTTTCTACAAACTTCAACTAGACAAGTTGATTAGTAAAACAAAAGGCGAAGCTATTCTAGCACTAGCACAACTAAGCTAAGCAAGCCACCTACACAAGTCTAGCAAGAATGCTAAACACTAGTTACAACAAGAAAGCACAACTAGAAGCTTGCTACACTCCTAAACAAGAAGACTAAACTAAACAGGCTAAACAACTAGCAAGGAAAATAAGTAAGTAAAGGAGTGAAGAGTGATTGTTATACCAACGTTGTAGAGTAGAGATATATCCAACCAATCACTCTCAATCACAAGAGAATCCTCGGCAAGAGATGACACAAGATTTTTTACCGAGGTTCACTTGCTTCCCGGCAAGCTAGTCCTCGTTGTGGCGATACACCCACTTGATGGATCACGAGCTAATTGGCAATCCAAAGCCAAACCCTCAGCAGGTGCCGCACATCCACTCATAAGATGGGGATCCTCCAAGCCACGAGCAATCCACTAGAGTAGCCAATTGCGATCTCCCACGGGGAAGGCTCAAGAACCCCTCACAAGTCACTTGGTGAGGCCCGAAACAATCTCCAAGCACGAGCTCAACACCACCGCTGCTCCAAGCCGTCTAAGGCGTCAGGAAACGCCCAAGAGTAACAAGAAATCTGCAGCAAACTCAAGAATCAAGTGCCACTAAATGCAATTCTCAAAGCAATGCACTTGAATCTCAGTCAATCTCACTAGGATTAGCAATCAAGCAAGGAGATGAGTGGAGGGAGTGTTCTCTAGCTCAATGTATGCCTCAAGTAATCAATTGTGTCAGAGAGAGCCTCCCAAAGCCGGCCACCTTCTATTTATAAGCCCCTCCAAGAAACTAGCCGTTGGCTGTTTTCACTGGGCTGAAATCGGGGGCACCGGACGCTACTAAGTGGTCACCGGACGCTCGACCCCCAGCGTCCGGTGCTCACGGGTAGGCCACGTGTCCTACTTGAATCCCGCATGTCAGATTCTAGCGGTCACCTGCGCACCACCGGATGCTCTGTAGGTCCACACCGGACGCGTCCGGTGCACACCAGACTCATGCAGAGAGGGTCGCAAAACGCAGGGTCACCGGACGCTAAGCACCGTAGCGTCTGGTGCTCACCGGACTCATGCGCAGAGAGGGTCGCAAAACGCCCTCACACCGGACGCTACCAGAGTGCGTTCGGTGCTCAACCCTAACAGAGTCAAGCTCTGACAGCACACCGGACTCTGAGGCCAGCGTCCGGTGCCTCCGCACTCAGCGTCCGGTGAGTGTTTCTCAGAGAGAAAAGACTCCCGTGACTTCTCCAAAATTCCCACCGGCGCAATAGAAAAAATACACTTATTTTTCTCAAAAGCGCCGAATCCCGCCTCGCAAAGGTGTTTTCTCTCCCTATCTTTGTTTCTCTTCCCTCTTTTTGACTTTATCTTTGTTTCTCTCCCCCTTTGTCATCAATGACCACAAAGGTTCAAATTTTAGTGAGAATTAAGTCAATCAATGTGAGGGTCAAATTATTGTTCAATCTAGATTACTTACCTAGAATATGTAATTCGGTTTGATCCAAGGACAAGCTTTTTCACACCTCATAAAGTATAAGGGTTATCTTGACCATGTTGAATTACACATCATAAGCTCATATTCTAGATTCAACACTAGGCTTGCAAGCTCACAAACATGTCATATGCTACCGCTAGATCAATCAATCATAGAAACAATAGTGGTACCATACATACATCAAAATCTTTTGAATTTCATGCAAATATGTCTATATGTTCTATTCATGTCCTTAGCAAAGTATGAATGCTATGTCAACCAACTTTACCTTGCTTTGTTGGAGGAGAGGCATGTCATATGTAAATGTGGGGGTGCACTCATCTCAAGTTGGAGAAGTCAAGTATGTTCAATTCATTTCTTAACTTGCAAAATCTCTTCTCATCAAGTGGCTTTGTGAAAATGTCAGCTAGTTGATCTTCGGTGCCAATGCTTTCAATGCTAATATCACCCTTTTGTTGATGATCTCTTATGAAATGATGCCTTATGTCAATGTGCTTGGTTCTTGAATGTTGAACTGGATTTTGTGTCATCTTAATTGCACTCTCATTGTCACATAGCAAAGGCACATTCTTGAATTTAATTCCAAAGTCATTCAAGGTAGCTTCCATCCAAAGCAATTGTGCACAACAACTACCGGCACTAATGTATTCGGCTTCGACGGTTGATAGTGCAACACTATTTTGTTTCTTTGATGACCATGAAACTAGAGACCTTCCTAGCAATTGACAAGTGCCACTTGTGCTCATTCTATCAATCTTGCATCCACCATAGTCGGAGTCCGAATATCCAATCAATTCAAAGTTAGACCCCTTGGGATACCATAATCCAACATCATGAGTGCCCTTAAGATACCTCAATATTCTTTTGGTTGCCTTCAAGCGACTTTCTTTAGGTGAAGCTTGGTATCTTGCACATTTGCACACACTAAACATCACATCCGGCCTTGATGCGGTGACATAGAGCAAACTTCCAATCATGGACCGGTATAGCTTTTGATCTACCATGTTGCCACTTGTATCACTACCTAATTGATCATTTGTGCCCATAGGTGTGCTCATTGGTTTAGCTTCTTGCAACCCAAACTTCTTGATCATGTCCTTGACATACTTTCCTTGACTTACAAAAGTGCCATTCTTCATTTGCTTGATTTGAAGTCCAAGGAAGTAACTAAGCTCTCCAATCATGGACATCTCAAACTCATTTGCCATCATTCTTCCAAACTCTTCACAAAAGTCTTGATTGGTTGATCCAAAGATGATATCATCAACATAGGTTTGCAACACAAACAAGTCATTGCCTAGCTTCTTGGTGAAGAGGGTAGTGTCAACCTTTCCCATCTTGAACCCTTTAGAGAGAAGAAAATCTCTCAATCTCTCATACCATGCTCTAGGTGCTTGCTTCAAACCATACAATGCCTTCTTGAGCTTATAAAAACGGTTGGGTTTCTTGTCATCTTCAAAACCGGGAGGTTGTTCAACATAAACCAACTCATTTATGTATCCATTGAGAAATGCACTCTTCACATCCATTTGATAGAGCTTGATGTTGTGGGCACAAGCATAGGCTAATAATATTCTAATTGCCTCCAATCTTGCAACCGGTGCATATGGTTCTCCAAAGTCAAGACCTTCAACTTGAGTGTAACCTTGTGCTACTAATCTTGCTTTGTTTCTCACAACTACACCATCTTGATCTTGCTTGTTTCTAAAGACCCACTTGGTACCAATCACATTGTAATTCTTTGGCCTCTCAACAAGCTCCCACACTTGATTTCTTGTGAAGTTGTTCAATTCTTCATGCATGGCATTTACCCAATCAGAATCTTTCAATGCATCTTCTATCTTCTTTGGTTCCTTAAATGAGACAAATGAGTAGTGCTCACAAAAGGATGCTAGCCTTGATCTTGTTTGTACACCACTTTGAATACCACCAATGACTTGATCTAATGGGTGATCCCTTGCTATGCTTGTAGGTTGGAGTATTGGGAGTTGATTGCTTCCACTAGCTTGATTTTGATTTTGATCATCATCATGAGAGCCACTAGTACTTGCTTCATTTGTATCAATTTGCACTTCTTGATTGATTATGTGAATATCACTATCATCATCAACTTGCCTCGGCCTTATGTCACCAACATCCATATTTTTCATTGCATTTGCCAATTGATCTCCTCTCACATCATCAAGATTTTGAACTTCATTTTGAGATCCCTCGGTTTCATCAAACTCAACATCATGGACTTCTTCCAATGTGCCACTTGCCAAGTTCCAAACTCTATATGCCTTGCTTGTGGTGGAATAACCAAGTAAAAACCCTTCATCACATTTCTTCTCAAACTTGCTCAATCTAGTGCCTTTCTTGAAAATGTAGCATTTGCAACCAAACACTCTAAAGTATGCAATGTTGGGCTTTCTTCCATTCAATAGCTCATATGGTGTCTTCCCAAGCTTCCCATGGCAATAGAGACGGTTGCTACAATAGCAAGCCGTGTTGATAGCTTCACTCCAAAATGAATGGCTAACATTGTATTCACTAAGAAATGATCTAGCCATATCAATCAAGGTTCTATTCTTCCTTTCAACTACACCATTGGATTGAGGAGTGTATGTTGGAGAGAATTGATGTCCAATGCCAAGATCATCACACAATTCTTCAATTCTTGTGTTCTTGAATTCACTACCATTGTCACTTCTAATCTTATTGACAGTAGTTTCAAACTCATTTTGCACCCTCTTGACAAAAGACTTGAATAGATCACAAACATCACTCTTGTCATAGAGGAAGAACACCCAAGTGTATCTAGTGTAGTCATCTACTATCACAAATCCATACTTGTTGCCACCAATGCTAGTGTATGTTGTTGGCCCAAATAAATCCATGTGCAATAGCTCAAATGCCTTTGATGTGCTCATTTCACTTTTCTTAGGATGTGCATTTCCAACTTGCTTTCCGGCTTGACAAGCACTACATGGTTTATCCTTCTCAAAGGTGATATCCTTCAAGCCTCTAACTAAGTCATGCCTCAATAGTTTGTTCAATTGTTTCATTCCAACATGACCAAGCCTTCTATGCCACAACCAACCCAAACTTGATTTGCTAATTAGGCATGATGTCAATTGAGTGTCACTATCATTGAAATCAACCAAGTATAAGCTACCATGCCTAAATCCTTTGAATATCAAGTTTGATCCATCAACACTAACCACCTCAACATCATCACTACCAAAGATGCACTTGAAACCAAGGTCACAAAGTTGTGCAATTGACAAGAGATTGAAATCAAGGCTCTCAACTAGCAACACATTTGATATGCTCATGTCATTTGAGATAGCAATTTTACCAAGCCCCTTGACCTTGCCTTTCTTATTGTTGCCGAAGGTAATTGAATCAAAGCCACCATTTTGACTAGTATCAATTGATTTGAACATACAAGACTCCCCGGTCATATGTTGAGTGCACCCACTATCAAGCACCCAATGCCTTCCTCCGGCTTTGTAATTGACCTACAAGACAAGATCAATTCTTTTTAGGTACCCAAATGGATTTCTTCTTTGAGCCCATCCATGGTGCGCCAATGAACTTAGCATGAACACCTTTTGTATCCTTAGTAAGCACATAGAAAGAATTAAGCTTAATTGAGGATACATAAGCTTTGGGTTTCTTGTTCATGCATTGTTGCTCTAGGTGACCAACTTGCTTGCAAGCTTTGCCATACCGGCCATTGTTCTTCACAAAACTAGTTTTGTGAGGAGCAAAGGCGGCCTTGCCTTTCTTAGGGTTATAGCCCAATCCCTCTTTG
Source organism: Sorghum bicolor (assembly GCF_000003195.3). Classification (NCBI taxonomy): domain Eukaryota; kingdom Viridiplantae; phylum Streptophyta; class Magnoliopsida; order Poales; family Poaceae; genus Sorghum; species Sorghum bicolor. Next base: position 59,728,804 of record NC_012874.2, read on the forward strand.
TAGAGAGAAGCTCTTTGGCTACCCAAGCACATAAGCAAGCGGTCCTCACCACCATAAGCCTTGGCTAAGGTGTGATTGAGCTCCTTTACCTCCTTCTTGAGAATTTCATTCTCAACTTTTAGTGTGGTGTCACATGTGAAACCATCACTACTAGATGAGGATGATGTAGATGTGCTACATGAAGGGTTAGTAGAAGCAACAACAATAGGCTTACTTAAGATATCACATGTTAGGCCTATGTTGCAAGTTTTAGCTTTCACCATTTTAGTAGGCTCATTTTCACACTTGTTAACTAGAGAGGAATGAGCTTCTTCAAGCTTAGTGTGAGCCTTTTGAGGCTTCTTATGGTCTTCCTTTAGACTCTCATAAGATGCTCTAAGCTCATCAAGTTCTTGCTCAAGGGTTTTCTTATCCTTAAGCAAAGCCTTGCACTCCTTTCTAGTTTCTTTATAGTGATGAGTGCAATCTTCTAGCATAGTGATTAGTTCATCTTTAGTTGGTTCATCATCATCACTATCACTATCACTAGCATGGTCACTCTCATCATCAGATGATACCTTAGTGGCCTTAGCCATGAAGCATGATGGAGTGTCGAAGATGGAGCTCTTTCCTTGAATTGCAATGCTAGCATGCGCCTTCTTCTTGGTGCTCTCATCATCACTTGAGGAGTCATCACTATCCCAAGTTGCAACATGGGCATCACCCTTCTTCTTGTTTGAGCCTTCCTTCTTTTCTTGCTTCTTCTTTTGCTTCTTTCTTTCCTTCTTGATAGCATCTTCATCATCACTATCATAAGGACACTTGGCGATGAGATGATCCTTGCTATGGCATCTAAAACACCTCATAGAATGGTCATTCTTCTTGGAGGAGCTCTTCTTCCTTCTTGCACGATAGCCCTTCTTCTTCATGAACTTGCCAAATCTTTTGACAAGAAGAGCCATCTCCTCCTCATCATCACTATCACAAGAGCTTGCTTCTTCTTCACTTGATGATTCTTGCTTAGCTTTGCCCTTGGATGTGGAGGCCTTTAATGCCACACTCTTCTTCTTCTCATCATCCCTCTTTACACTCTTCCAAACTTCTCTATTGATTGACTTGAGATAGGCGGTCATCTTGACCTTCCAATAAGCATAATTTGTGCCATAAAAGTAAGGTGCCTTCTTAGTGTTGTTGATATGCAAACTAAGAGCCATTTCTTCACCGTAGGTTGTTAAGCCTCAAATAAACGGTGCCTCGGCTCTGATACCACTTGAAAAGTCCAAATTGCTAGAGGGGTGGGGGGGGTGAATAGCCTATTTAAATTTTCTACAAACTTCAACTAGACAAGTTGATTAGTAAAACAAAAGGCGAAGCTATTCTAGCACTAGCACAACTAAGCTAAGCAAGCCACCTACACAAGTCTAGCAAGAATGCTAAACACTAGTTACAACAAGAAAGCACAACTAGAAGCTTGCTACACTCCTAAACAAGAAGACTAAACTAAACAGGCTAAACAACTAGCAAGGAAAATAAGTAAGTAAAGGAGTGAAGAGTGATTGTTATACCAACGTTGTAGAGTAGAGATATATCCAACCAATCACTCACAATCACAAGAGAATCCTCGGCAAGAGATGACACAAGATTTTTTACCGAGGTTCACTTGCTTCCCGGCAAGCTAGTCCTCGTTGTGGCGATACACCCACTTGATGGATCACGAGCTAATTGGCAATCCAAAGCCAAACCCTCAGCAGGTGCCGCACATCCACTCATAAGATGGGGATCCTCCAAGCCACGAGCAATCCACTAGAGTAGCCAATTGCGATCTCCCACGGGGAAGGCTCAAGAACCCCTCACAAGTCACTTGGTGAGGCCCGAAACAATCTCCAAGCACGAGCTCAACACCACCGCTGCTCCAAGCCGTCTAGGGCGTCAGGAAACGCCCAAGAGTAACAAGAAATCTGCAGCAAACTCAAGAATCAAGTGCCACTAAATGCAATTCTCAAAGCAATGCACTTGAATCTCACTCAATCTCACTAGGATTAGCAATCAAGCAAGGAGATGAGTGGAGGGAGTGTTCTCTAGCTCAATGTATGCCTCAAGTAATCAATTGTGTGAGAGAGAGCCTCCCAAAGCCGGCCACCTTCTATTTATAAGCCCCTCCAAGAAACTAGCCGTTGGTTGTTTTCACTGGGCTGAAATCGGGGGCACCGGACGCTACTAAGTGGTCACCGGACGCTCGACCCCCAGCGTCCGGTGCTCACGGGTAGGCCACTTGTCCTACTTGAATCCCGCGTGTCAGATTCTAACGGTCACCTGCGCACCACCGGATGCTCTGTAGGTCCACACCGGACGCGTCCGGTGCACACCACCGGAACCCAAACCCCTCTCACCCCTAGGAACTCCACCTCCTTCGCAAAAAGTGCTAACACCAACAAGTGTCCACCACCAAAGTGCAAGTGTGTTAGCTTTTCACAAACATTTTCACCAAAGGATTTAAGTTAGCACTCTACTAGATCCTAATGCATATGCTCAAGATATGGACCTAGTAGCACTTGATTCGAGAGATGACCGTGATTTCCCCTCTTGATAGTCGGCTATCTATCCTAAACCCGGTCAATCACTTCTCTACTCATCTTAGACCGGCAAAAGTAAAACCCTATGTTTATACCTTTGCCTTGATAACTTTTGCTCCTCATCTATCATCATGATCTTCACTTCATGTTTCATCCCTTTGTGATCATGTGGCCACCTTTCCATGCCACCATGCACCTTCATCACATGTGTTGCTATGCCTAACTCAAATCACTTAAACACAAGGCATTAGCAACTTGGTGTCATTAATTACCAAAACCAAACTTGGGCTTTCACGCTGCTAGCTACAACCTCGACCTAGAAGAGAGGAGAGGTTTATGCACTTCTGTGAAGGGGATCAAAGTCCCGACTGGGTTTTCGGCAAACCCGAAGAAGCTAGTGTCGATGAAGGACCTGTCATTTACACACTGCAAGGCTCACGATTGTCCTATGATGCTGACGGTGTTCCTACCAATCGCAATAAGGGCTATCAAGCCAGAGTTTTTGAAGATGGCTATCACCCACATGTGCTACTTCTGGTCGAAGATCTCACAGAAGAAGATTAGCAAGACAGAGCTGAGTGACCTACATGATTTTGTCGTAGAGACCCAAAACCAACTAGAGATGTGATTACCTCCCGCTTTTTTCGACCCTATGGTACATCTCATGATTCACATGGTTCATCAGATACAGGCGTTGGGCCCTTGCTACTTGCATGAAATGTGGTCGTATGAGCGGTTCATGTCAGTTCTAAGCTGATACGTGCATAATCGTGCATACCCAGAGGGCTCTATGATAGAGGGCTACAGTAGTGAAGAAGTCATCGAGTGCTGTCAAGAGTACCTAAAAGCACAGATTGGTATTCCCGATTCTCACTACAAGGGTAGGCTGGCCGGGAAGGGCACAAATGGTAGAAAAATCTTCATCGACAATGAATACGCAGAAGTGAGTCGGGCGCACTACGCTGTCTTGGTAAGCACAAAACTGATGGAACCATATATTGATGAACACATAGAGATCATCCAATCAGAGAGAAATAGTCGTACAGGTGATTGGGTCATGAAACAACACAAGCAACGCCTAACTTCATGGTTGAAGGACCAAAACATACAGCCTGGAGAAACCATAGATTCTATTACCATCAGTAAGTTGGCAGCGGGGCCATCAAGACAGGTGACATCTTGGAGTTCTTATGAGACCAATGAGTACACATACTATACCCACGCAAAGGATAGTAAATGTGTGAACCAAAACAGTGGTGTTCGAGCAGTGGCTATCGGCGCAGGGGGACAAAAGATCGACTACTTTGGCATAAATGAAGATATATGGGAACTTGACTATGGAACTAAGGCACTAAATGTGGCCCTATTTCGGTGTCGCTGGATCAAGCAACATGAATTCAATGAAATCAGATTGAGAGTCGTGGACCTTCACAACATAGGCTACCAGGATGATCCATGGGTCGTTGCTTCACATGTTACACGGGTTTTCTATATGACCGACCCGCTCAGCATTGTCCCCCAAAGAAGAAACCTAAGCATGTGGTTATCCTTGGAAAACAACACATTATCGGAGTTGATGGCGTTGATGATGTTGAAGCCAACAATAAGTGCGATCAGATGCCGCTATTCACAGACTTTATTAACAAGATCGGTGTTGTGGAAAAAAACCTACCCAAAGACGTATTGCCATGGGAACGAAAAGGTGTGAAGTGGAAAATTGTTACGGCGGTGGATACTAATAAATATTCATTTGTATGTGTGTGAGACTACATTTATGTATCCATGTGAGACTACATTTATGTATGCCTGTGAGACTACATTTATGTATGTGTGTGAGACTACATTTATGTATGCGTGTGAGACTACATGCGGGACTTGTGGATTTAGAACTGCACTTTCTTAACGCTTTGTCAAATGCAGAAATGTCCTATATATCAAATGTAGATCTTGATGAGTGGAACAAAATTGCTATTCATGACTTTTGGAGTTGGGGCAGTCTAGGGTCCCGAAAACGTGCATGTAGCAGTGAAAATTTGAAATTTCAAAATTTTAGTGGTCCAAACCATCTGAGATGAAAAGTTGACCATTTTAACAAATGTGTATCTTGATAAGGGGAACAAACTTTGTATTCATGACTTTTGCATCTGAGACCATCTCGGATCCGGTCAAAGTGTATTTTCTAAAAAATTCAATGTTTGACTTGGCCAAACTAGGTCAAACTAGGCAATAAAATACCTCAAAGAAAATCCAATGTTTGAAAATACCCCCTCCCCCTTCGCCGGTGCGCGTGCCACGCCACCACTCCGCTACAGGTCACCCGGTCGGAACCCTAGCCGCCACCGGGAACCCTAGGTCACCCTAGCCGCCACCGCTACGAGTCGGGGACCTCCGTCGTCCCTCTTCTTGTTGACCTGCTCCGTCCGCTCCGTCCGCGACCTTGGCGACCTGCTCCGTCCGCAACCTTGGCGACCTGCTCCGTCCGCCACCCGTCCGCGACCTGCTCCGTCCGCGACATTGGCGACCTGCTCCGTCCGCGAACTGCTCCAACGCCACTGGTGGGCCGGAGCTCCACGCGTGGCTGCCTGCTAGGAACCCTAGCCGCCACCCGTCCGTGACTTTCTCTCCTTCTCCTCCAAAGGTTCGCCCCCTCCTGTCTTTGAGTCCTAATTAGATTTGTGTGATATTACGTCTTTGTTGTGTGCTTGGATCGATGATTGGGGGTGGGGGCTTAATTAATCGTGTTCAGATTGATAGCACGCAATAGGGTTCATCACCTGCCGTGATTGGGGGTGGGGGCTGGCTATTATTAAAATATAGAACATTTTTGTTTGGCTTGCTACTTCCAAAAACATCAACCAAAACAACACATTATATTATTCTGTACTGGTTTATAAAATACATCGTGAACATGAATATTCTAGTGTGCACATTCTAGTTCATTCCACTATAGCTTATCAGCCATGGTGCCCAATAGTGATAGGCTGGAATTATGGAGCTCCAAAGACCTATCTGGAAACCATGCTGAGGTCGGATGGCTTTGTCATATTGCTTGGGGTCAGTATGGTTGTGCAATCAGAGGCATGCACCTTGACCATGCATACAAGTAGCAGCAATGAAAGTATTCCTTACCAGTGGATGATAATTGTTGGGTTACTCACACTCAAATTGATTTGGTACACTACTTCTAGTTGCTCTACATTGAGTTAAAACCATAGCCTAATTGGCACTGACATCAGGGCAATCTCTGAGTGGCACTCGTCTAACCACATTCAAACATAGTGATATGGGTTCAGTTCAGTTGTTCAATGCATAAGCTCCTCGTCTGTTCTATCAAAGTGAAGGCCATTGAGTTGATTCACTTGCTTATTGCTATTCCACTTAAAGAGGCGTATTATTTGTTATTCACCTGCTACCATCATCCAATGAAGTGGAAGCATCCGTGGATATTTTTGGTATACATCATAGGTAACATACCCTATATTGCCTATAGCCTCTAGACCAGGACACCCACAGTGCCTTATTTATTCTGGTGGCCAGTGGTTGCTGAGTTTTAATTCTATGATGTTGAGTACAATAAATTTTTTGGGGGAGGTGATGGGTTGGTACTCATGTTTCAGATATCTTGAGAGACATTTGGTGCATATTCTTACATTTGTTGTGCCTTTGGTGACATTCTTTCAGTTCGTATGGTGTGGGGATGCACACATATGTAGTAACAGTAGGATTTGTCTAGTAATTATCTGTCTAGTGCACACAAATTTACTGAATACACTGAATGTTTGTGTTTTAACATGTGGATTGATAGTGCAACCATCTAAATTATCTTATTCTTATGCAATTATGCTACATTCTTGACGGTTCTCCCTCTTGATTAGTACTTGATTTCTGCTACACATTCTTTTTCTTCTTTGATATAGTCATTGTGCCTTACTATCTCTATATCAACTAAACATGAATAGTATTATCAGCGTCTGGACACGTGGTCTAGACACAAACAAGTATAAGAATGCGTGACTATCTAAGCTTGGATGGTGATGCAAGTGGAACACAGAGGGTTTATACCGGTTCAGGCCAAGGGTGCCCTACGTCCAGTGTGAGATCGGGGGTCTGTATTGCCTTGCACTCAAAAAGGTGCTTGTAGTAGGGGGGGTACATGCAGGTTGCGAGAGAGGGCTAAGTCCCAAGTCTCGGCTTTGTGTGGTGGACAGAGCGCTGCTAGCTACCCTGCGTGAGAACTCACTTGGAGTGTGGTGATCGTGTGTCGTGTGTATGGATGAACCTGAGCTATCTGGATCAACCTGTCTTGGCTGTGAACCCTGGCTCCCCTTTTATAGCCTTAAGGGGAGGCGGGTATTTACATGTGAGTTTGGAGATTTCCTCTGTTGAGTGGTGAAGCCATAGTCCCGACCCTGTAGAGGCTCGCCCATCCCGTCCTTGAGGTATGGCTGACAGTATGGTTGCTCCTGTGGGGGGTTACCGAGCCCTGTTGGTGTCGTGGGGGTCGGATCGGTGATACTGCAGCCTGTCACATTAACAGTGAAAGAAGACATCAAATAGTGATGCTGATTAACCTCTCCCATTCCCCTTTCACTGTGAGGCGGTACACCACAGTAAAAGAGGTAAGGTTACACAGTGAAAGAGGTAAGGCTGCAGTGACCAGGGTGGTTGGAATAGTCTTCACCATGCCCTGCTGCGGTATGGGAGTCACTGCGCCTGTCACATCGTGGGTACGGGCACCGTGCGTTGGAAGTCTTGCTCTGATCGGGCGAAACAGCGTTGGCGCCCGAGCCCTGGAGGGGTCTGGGCGAGGCGGAACTTACGCCCGAGGCCAAGGGGGTCGGGCGAGGCGTTGTCTGCGTCTGAGTCCTAGAGGGGTCGGGCGAGACAAAACTTGCGCCCGAGGCCAAGGGGTCAGGGGAGCCGTGATTTGGGCCCGAGACCGAGAAGTCAGATGAGCTGGGGCCCGCGCCCTGGTGATTGTGGATGGTTTGCTTCGTCTTTTTGTGATTTTTATTGCTCTGATTTTGGGTATCCCTTTTTATGGTACCCAACAAGTATGATAAACAAAGATAGTCCAAGTGGATGTCCGAATCCCATTCGATAGGGGTCGGCTAGTGGCCTTATGGGCACATCTCAAAAATACCCGAGGGCAGTCACGGTGGATGTCAGAACCGTTCGCTAGGTTTCGAGGGCTCGGTGCCTCCCTCGATGGGATCCCACTCGCGTGACACCCGCATGGGTCTCGGATACGACTGGCAAAGATGCGCCGACCCCCTAAGGGGCTCGGACCTCGGCCTCTATTGTGCTCATCTTCGGTCATCCCTCGCTCGGTTATCCTGAGGCGACTGTTCGAACCCGCTTTGTAGGTCAGTCTCGCAACCTCTGGAACGTAGGTGGCCATGGCCTGGGGATTTTTACCTCGGAAGGTTTTTGGATTTGATTGTAGTATTAGGGTCGGGCGAGACGGAATCTGCGCCCGACGGAAACCACCTTGCACTTTTTTGCTCGGGGTCAGCAAGGGGTCGGGCGAGACGGAGTCTGTGCCCGATGGAGACCGCCCTGCGACCTTGGTCAATAGGGGGTCGAGCACGGCTTGCCCTAGAAGGAACCGCCCTAACATATCTTTTCAGGGCACTCCTTTTGAGGCGCTGCGCGTGGGGAGTCGAAACGGCCGTGCCGTTGTACCCCGTCTGGACGCGACGTTTCACCTGCGAAATTAATGCGCGCGTGCGGTGGGTGTGAGAATCGGAGGGAGTTGGCGCTTTGAGTTTTTCACCTGGCGGGGGAGTGGGAGACGGTTGCTCTTTTCCCCCTCGATCTTGTGTGCGGGTGGCGTGGCCGTGGTGCGCCCCCTCTATAAAAGCAGCCGCGGCGGGATTGGTTTCCTTCCTTCTGCTCCTGCGCAAAAAATCTCCTGCCTCCTGCTCTTCTTCTTGCTGTCGTCTTCTCCACTCCGCCCCGCAAAAGACCCCGCTCCGCTCGCGGCCATGGCCGGCGACGATGTGTGGCCTCCTAGCAACGTGACCAGGTCCGCGCTAGACGCCCGCGTGAAGGCTGGGATCCTTCGTCCCCTCACGGATGCCAAGCTGCCGGAGTAGATTGTTCCCTCGGCGAATGACAGGGAGCCAAACCCACCTCCGGGCTATGTGGTTTGCTTCCTGTCGTTCCTAGACCGGGGGTTCGGAACTCCGGCCGGTCGGCTGATCCGGGCGATTCTCCATTACTACGAGGTGGAGCTGTACAACCTCAACCCCAACTCAGTAATATAGGCAGCTGTATTCGCCACGGTGTGCGAGGGGTTCCTGGGGGTTCCTCCCTATTAGAACCTCTGGCTTCACCTTTTCAAGGCGGATATGGCCGCCCGCTTTGAGGGGGGAGAAATTTCCCCTGCGGGTTGGTGGTTGTACGCTCCAGCTTCGTCAGCAGCGGTCCAGCCAGTATATTTGGAGCGTGATGCCTTCGTCGAACCGGGGGTGGCAGAGCGGGTGGTTCTACCTCCGGAACGACCATGGGCTGCTCCCGGTGTACACTGGGAAGATGGTGACAGAGTGCCCCCAAAAGTGGGTGTGGGGCGCCCCTGCGGAGGAGCAGAAGAGGCTCGCCCTGCTTCTTGCGGGGCTCGAGAAGCTGCGTGGTGCCCAGGTCACCACGGCCACGGTGGCAACGGCGTTCCACAAGAGGAGTGTGCTCCCGCTAGCGCAACGGCGGACATTTATGTTCGAGATGACCCCGGACATCCCCTGGGTCGGGACGAGGATGCTGGCGGAGCCAGTATCGGCATCGGACATCGCTGCCCGGGTCGCGAAGACAACGCACTCAGACTTGAAGAACTCCCGGGTGGTGCCGATGCGTCCTGAAAAGGGCTATATTTCTCTGGTAAGATGTTATTTTTGTCTTCAACTTCTGCGCTTGTTTCCTTTTTCTCCCTGCCTTTTTCTTGATTGCTGCTTGTTTGCAGAGGCTGGGGATCGTCAGGGATTCTCTGCCCCCTGTCCCAGAGGACAAGGAGATCCAGGCCAAGAATCGGGCCCAGAACAAGGAGCAGAAAAAGATTAAAGAGGACAAAAAGGCGAAGGCTATGAGGAAGGCGCATCGCTGAGAAATTTCTGCCAAGAACCACCGTGAAGCCGAGAAGGCGGGGGTCGCCCCGCCCGACTCTCCCGAGACTTCAGTCTCGGAGATAGAGGGTGGGGGAGACAATGCACACTAGCTTGACGAGCTGGCGGAGGAGGACGACGTGATCCCCCCTGTCGGTGGGGGGATCGAGATCCCAGAGGGGTCGAAGGCCCAAGGGGGGTCGGAGGCCCCAGAGGGGTCTCAAGCACCGAGGGGCGGCCAGACCGTCCCCCATATTGTTGTAGACGACGAGGATGGCGCCCCACAAGAGAGCTCAGTACCTGTGGGTTGCTAGGAGGGGGAGAAGGCGTCAGGGGGCGGATCCGAGGTGCCCCCACAACCGGTAGCGCCAGAGGGCCCGGCTGAGCCCCGCTCGGCGCCCGGGGCGGAAGCGGGCGGCTCGGTGGAGGCATCATAGGCCGAGACCACCGTTGAGGCCCCTGCGCCATCCGCTGGCGAGACGGGGGTCCGGCCAACGGCCCTTGGCGCTTCGGGAGGCCCCTAAGGAGCTCCAAGCTCCCAGAAGACGACTGCCCCCCGAGCGAGGTACGTATAGGATTTCTGATCTTTTTGTTGATTTTTTGTTTTTCTCTTTCTTCTGACTTGTGTTATGTCTTCAGCCGGAAGCACAAGGCGGCCCTGGTGCCATTGGCTCCTCTGAAGGCTGTGAAGAGGGGGGCGCAGTCGACCCCTGGGTCGGCAAGGCCCAAGTCACCGCCCCCCTGAGCGCGGAGAGGGGGAGCCCCGTCAGGAAGGAGAGGGGCAGGAGATGGGAACACCGAGGCCCCAAGGGCTGGAGGAGACGGTCCTCGCCCTCGAGGCTATGCCTCCTCCGGGGGATGCCGACCTAGGAGGCGCGGCTCGGGCCGTGCAGATCGAGGAGGGCCGGGCCATTGTTGCGTCTAATGTGGCGTCCCTCGGGGGTCCTCACGGGAAGGGGCCTGCCCAACCTGAGGCTCCCACGGCGGGGGGAGAAGGCGACGCTGCATGGGGCAAGAGCCCTGTGTTCTGGCCCGACCTCGACGACACAGAGGGAGGGGCCAGATTTGTTCTGGACGATCCGTCGGAGGTTTACCTCTGGCAGGGTCTGGACGCGTGCGGGCGTGCCAGCGTCGAGGCCATCAACCGAGCTTCTGAGCTCGTGAGCCGAGACACGTACAAGTTGGCCTAGGTGAGGCTTCCTTCCATGTTGTGAGGTGTTTTTTGTTCTATTTTACAGTACTGACTCCCTGTGCAACTTCTGATTTTGCAGGCGCTCAAGGCTACGTCCCTGGAGAAGTCAGTCTTCCTCCGTAGGGAAAGAGACGCCTGGGCGACCTGTGAAAATGAGAAGGCTGCTAGGGAGGCGGCTGAGGGGGAACTCGCAAAGGAATGCAAGATTTCTGTCGAGCTTCCGCAGAAGTGCACGGCCCTCGTGACTGAGGCTCGGGAGGCTCGGGAAAAGGTTGCCCCCTTGGAGAGGAGGGTCGGCGACCTTACCCAGGAGTCCGAAGAGCAGAGGGCGGCTGCTGAGGGGTATAAGGGCGAGGTTGTTCGGCTAGAGGCTCTGCTTGCCGAGAAGGACCTTGCCCTAAACCAAGCCTAGGCCGACCTCTCCGCAGCTCAGAGCGAGGTGGTCCGTTGGCACCGGAGCTCGGCGGAGAATGAGAAGCGGGCCGAGGGTAAGAACCGTGTCTTTTCCCTTAGCTGATTTTATATTTGAATTGACTTTCCTGATCCTTATGTTTTTTCCGTTCTGTTTTTCAACAGAGTCGGAGAGGAAGATGGCCGAGTCTACCTCTGCAGCCGAGGCCTTGCAGAGGTCCCTTGACATCGAGGTTGCGGACCGCTCGGCTCTGGAAGCTGTGGTCACCTCGGCGTGCGAGGGGCTCGGGGTGTTGGCGTTGGGGTCGTCGCTGCGGAGTCGAGTCGAAGCTCTTTACTCCCGGGCCGGGGGGAAGATGAGGGAGGTGCTCCATGCCGGGGTGAAGAAAGCCCTGGGGGTGGTGAGTTCTCACTAAGTCAGCATTGATTAGCCGGCGGTCTATGAGGGCTACGTCCTCCCTGACGATGAGGTGGAGACCTAGGAGGAGCTATAGAGACTTGAGGATGCTGCGGATGCCCCGGGAGATGCCTTGGCCGCCTTCTTTAACGCCGAGGTGGAGCTTCCCCCCTCGGCGCGCAGGGGCCTGCGCAGGCAGGGCAACAAGGCCCTTTAAGTTAGATTTCTCTTTTTGGTAATTGTCAAAGGCCAGTAGGCCTTGTATTGTGTATATACAAAACATGAATGTTTATATGATTGTTCTTCTTTAAGATTTCCTTTATATTTCTTGTTATCTCTTTTCCCTTGTGCCGACCCAACCTCGGCAGCGCGGGGTCGGGTGAGTTACTTAGGGTCGGCCCTAGTTAGAGTGCCTGAGTCTAAGTTCTTTTCCTTAGTAATTTTCAGAAGTCCGGATCCGCCCCCTGATCCTAGGGGGTGAGTAGAGGTTGTCCTTGCCCGTGGGCGCGGATCTTTCCTCGGGCTCATGCCTTAAGGTTTAGGGGATGGATCTGTGGTTTCTTAAATCCTTTTAGGAAACGGAAGAAAGACCCTGGGTCGAGATACTTTTGACTTGTGAAAAAAGGAAAAAAGATTCGGAGTTTGCCATAGGGGGTTCCCCCCGTGTAGCCCCCGAGGGAGGCTCGTACTCTGCAAGGCAGGTCTGAGGCTCACTCTCTAGAAAGAAACGACCATATAATTTAAACTTTCATTTATTTTTTCAAGGTGATGAACAAATGGATATTTTTACAAAATTCTAAGGGTAGAAGCGACGTGGCTGTTCTATGTTCCACGCGTTCTTGAAGACCTCCCCTGTTTCGTTGGCGAGTTTGTAAGTGTCGGGTCGGAGGATCTCGGCGATGACGAAGGGCCCTTCCTAGGGGGCGTCAGCTTGTGACGACCCTTGTTGCTTTGTCTGAGCCTTAGCACCAAGTTGCCGACTTGAAAGGCCCGGCCTCAGACTCGTCGCCCGTGGTATCGGCGGAGGGCCTGCTGATATTTGGTAGAGTGTAGGAGTGCTACGTCTTTGGCTTCATCCAGCTGGTCCAGCGCATCCTCTTGGAACGTTTTGCAGCTATTTTCATCGTAGGCTTGTACCCTTGGGGATCCGTACTCTAGGTCCGTGGGGAGGACGACTTCCGACACATAGACCATGAAGAACGGGGTGAAGCCTGTGGCTCGGCTTCGGGAAGTCCTTAGACTCCAGATCACGACCGACAGCTCTTTGAGCCACCTTTCTCCCCTTGGGAGTCGATGGCTCGGGCATCGCTCTGAGGAGGAGTGCGGCAGCCATCACGTTCTGGCTAGCCGTGCTGAAGACTGGGGGTTGTCACCCCCTTCGTCCTCGATGATGTGGCGGTTGACGTCCCGGGCGCGGCGTCTGGCCTCGCCCCCGTCCCCGCGACCGGACGGGTCTTGGACCAGGGTCTCGCGGAGTTGGCGGAGGCGTACGCGCTCTTCTTCGAGCCTGGCCTCCAGCTCATTGAGCTGCTTGAGGTCAGGGCGCTGTCCTCCTATGGGAGCTGAGGCGGCCCTGCGGGCTCCAGGATGGATCCCGGGAGTCGGGTTGGGAGGTGGGGTGGCGTTCCCCTGCCTAGAGGGTCCTGCACCCCCTTGGGCGTTGGGGGCGCTCCCTCGACCTCAAGGTTGAAGCACTCTCGTGACGGGTCGTATCCGTCATCGTCGGAGTCGGAGTAGCCGAGGCAGTAGTTGCTAGCCTCGAGAAAACACATGAAAGTTTTCGGGTCGCCACACCCGGAAAATTCAGCGCCAACCCACTCGTCGTCACCTGAGGTGGGATCCTCTAGGTATGATGAAATGGGCGGTGTAGCGATAAGGTCCAGGTAGTCCTTAGGTGGTGCCCTGGAAGATCCGCATATGCACTTAGTGAAGTGCTCACGGAAGAGGCGTAGGTGGCGGCTGCGTTCCTAAGCCCGAAAGGAAGCTCAGGAGGTGCCGTTGTCTCCTCTCCATCTGTAGGTGGAGGGTGACGAGAAGTTGAGGCCCCCTGATCCTTTTTTTGAGGAGGGGGCAGGATCCGTGCTTTTCCCTTTGACCGGGGTGGAACAGGGGGTCGCGATGATCCCCTGTTGGTCCGAGGAGCAGAGCTTGATGCCCCGCTGGCCCTTCCTCTAGCACCTGTCGGGCCGGAGGAATGGGCGATCTGGTGAAGAATATGCGGGGGGAGGGCCGGACGGACCCTCGCCTCAGTGGTAGGGTCAGAGATCCTAGACCTCTGATGCCCCCGTCGGGCACCCCCCGCATGGTATCCCGAGCGCCTCCCACGCACTGATTGCGGTGGGATCGGCTCGGGGTGAGGCTCGGCGTCACCACGTGGTGGGAAGAGGACCATGTCATAGCCGGAGCCAAGCTACATGAACTCCAAACTCCCAAACATCATGATGGTGCCGAGGCGGAGTGGGTGGAATCCGTCTGCCATCCAGGCTTTCCCCAATAGGGAAGATGAATGCCACGCAAAAGGCCCCTACCTGGCGCGCCAACTGTCGGTATCTGGACACGTGGTCTAGACATAAACAAGTATAAGAATGTGTGACTATCTAAGCCTGGATGGTGATGCAAGTGGAACACAGAGGGTTTATACTGGTTCGGGCCAAGGGTGCCCTATGTCCAGTGTGAGATCGGGGGTCTGTATTGCCTTGCACCCAAAAAGGCGCTTGTAGTAGGGGGGTACAAGCAGGTTACGAGAGAGGCTAAGTCCCAAGTCTCGGCTTTGTGTGGTGGACAGAACGCTGCTAGCTACCCTGCGTGAGAACTCACTTGGAGTGTGGTGATCGTGTGTCATGTGTATGGATGAACCTGAGCTACCTGGATCAACCTATCTTGGCTGTGAGCCCTGGCTCCCCTTTTATAGCCTTAAGGGGAGGCGGGTATTTACATGTGAGTTTGGAGATTTCCTCTGTTGAGTGGTGAAGCCACAGTCCCGACCCTGTAGAGGCTCGCCCATCCCGTCCTTGAGGTATGGCTGATAGTACTGGTTGCTCCTGTGGGGGGTTACCGATCCCTGTTGGTGTCGTGGGGGTCGGATCGGTGATACTGCAGCCTGTCACATTAACAGTGAAAGAAGACAGCAAATAGTGATGCTGATTAACCTCTCCCATTCCCCTTTCACTGTGAGGCGGTACACCACAGTAAAAGAGGTAAGGTTACACAGTGAAAGAGGTAAGGCTGCAGTGACCAGGGTGGTTGGAATAGTCTTCACCATGCCCTGCTGCGGTATGGGAGTCACTGCGCCTGTCACATCATGGGTACGGGCGCCGTGCATTGGAAGTCTTGCTCTGATCGGGCGAAGCGTCGTTGGCGCCCAAGCCCTGGAGGGGTCTGGGCGAGGCGAAACTTACGCCCAAGGCCAAGGGGGTCGGGCGAGGCGTTGTCTGCGTCCGAGTCCTAGAGGGGTCGGGCGAGACGGAACTCGCGCCCGAGGCCAAGGGGTCAGGCGAGCCGTGATTTGGGCCCAAGACCGAGAAGTCAGATGAGCTGGAGCCCGCGCCCTGGTGATTGTGGATGGTTTGCTTCGTCTTTTTGCGATTTTTATTGCTCTGATTTTGGGTATCCCTTTTTATGGTACCCAACAAGTATGATAAAAAAAGATAGTCCCTCTTGATTAGTACTTGCTGTCTACTATCTCTTGATTAGTACTTGCTGTCTACTATCTCTTGATTAGTACTTGCTGTCTGCTACTTAATGCAATACTGTTCTCCCTCTTGATTAGTACTTGCTCAATTTTAGTTCTAGGTAGCTTACTGTCCAATTGTGTTGATTTGTGGTGGCTTACTATCATTTTGATTTGTGGCTTACTGTAATCCTACTACAACTGCTTTTCTACTCCATTTATACTACTACTCTCTACTAATCATACATCATGACAGTTTTATATACTGAGGCATAATTACTGTTGTTTATGTAGCAGGCTGCTTATATGCCACTCCTCTGTACTACTATTTGTGGTGGCTTACTGGTATAATTTTGAATTGATGACATTTTTTGAACTATGCTCCTCTATACTACTACTATACTCTCTCTCCTCTACTATTGTTTTGCCGATGATGAAATTGTCTAATTCAATACATTATTTTAGAATATGAGCTGATGATCCAAAACTTATGAGTAACCTGGCATCATTACTAGACACCTCTATAGTGCCTTCTTCTCTGTTTTGATGCCTTAATGCTCCAAGTTCTTGATCAAATGATGCTAGACATGTTTCTGAGGCCTTTTTTAAACCTTTCCCTCTCCTCACCTCTACTTCCTCTCTACTCCTTCTATCTCTCTTCTATTTTCTACTCTCATCCTCTTTCCAACACTACTGCACTAGTCTACTACTAGTGCTACCTGCTGCTCTACTCTAGTACTCTACTAGTACTACACTACTCTTGGGGCTTACTGTAATGCTACTACTGCTATTGTGCCCAACTCTACTACTACCCTCTCTATGACAGTTTTATAAACTGTGCTCCTCTATACTACTACTCCTCTCCTCTCCTACTACTTCTATGATTTTTCTTCTCTCCTTTGTTTTGCCGATGACGAGATTGTCTAAGTCCATTCATTATATGAAATATGAGCTGACGATCAAGAACTTGTGAGGAACTTGGCATCATTACTAGCGGCCCCTATATGACCTCATCTTCTCTATTACGATGCCTTTATGCTCCAAGTTCATGATCAAATGATGATTGACATGGTACTGAGGCCTTTACTACTTGTACTACTTTTTTGTCAAAATTTCTTGCTCGATGATACAAAAGGTGTAGTGAGACAACATGACAGTCAAATACTTATAGCTTCTCCTAGACCAAAAGCTTCCAGGGGAAACTCATCTCGAATGGAGTGCCATTGGATACTAGCCTCCCCCAGAGGTTTTCGGTCATGTAGTGCAAATGGGTTTTCTCTTAACCTATTACTGACTGTCATGTAAGTCTATGACCTATGATCACCACAGAGCAGCGGATGGCTCTATAAAGCAGCAACCCGCTAATTTGAGGGCACATGAGTTTCTTCTTCTTCTACTACTACTACCGATTACTAATTTGTCTCCTTTGTCTGTTCTCTCTCCTATCTTCTCCTCTCATCTGCTGCTGCTACTACTACTAAAGCATTGCCGCTCTCTCTTCTCCTCTCTTCAACCTACTTCTCTGTTTTGATGCCTTGATGCTCCAAGTTCTTGATCAAATGATGGTAGACATGTTTCTAAGGCCTTTTTTAAACCTTTCCCTCTCCTCACCTCTCCTTCCTCTCTGCTCTTTCTATCTCTCTTCTATTTTCTACTCTCATCCTCTCTCCAACATTATTGCAATAGTCTACTACTAGTGCTAGCTGCTGCTCTACTCTAGTACTCTACTAGTACTACCCTACTGTTGGGGCTTACTGTCATTTTAATTTGTGGCTTAGTGTAATCCTACTACTACTGCTGTTGTGCTCCAACTCTACTACTACCCTCTCTATGATAGTTTTATAAATTGTGCTCCTCTATACTACTACTGTACTACTGCACTAGTCTACTACTAGTGCTAGCTGCTGCTCTACTCTAGTCCAAATTCTACTACTCTTCTCCTCTCCTACTTCTATGACTTTTCTTCTCTCCTTTGTTTTGCCGATGATTAGATTGTCTAAGTCCATTCATTATATGGAATATGAGCTGATGATAAAGAACTTGTGAGGAACTTGGCATCGTTACCAAATGATGATTGACATGGTACTGAGGCCTTCTCTGTTTTGATGCCTTATTTTCTATTTTGATGCCTTGATGCTCCAAGTTCATAATCAAATGATGGTAGACATGTTTCTGAGGCCTTTTTTAAACACTACTACTACTACTAAAGCACTGCTGCTACTACTACTACTAAAGCGCTGCTACGAGGTCCCTCCTAAACCTTCAACAAGACCACGTCGGCGTCTGGCACGTTTCGCTGGACATGACGGGGCAAGGGAAAGGAGGGCAGAGGCAACAGACACAGAGACTACCATTGTGGCCTCTGCTCTGCAACCTGAAGGCACAACCTCGGCCTCGACTACCAAAGTGAAAAGGAAAGGAGGGGTCAGAAAGCCAAACCACTATCCAAATGCAAAAATGATTTATGTGATTGACGAGGTTGGGGAAGAAGGGCAGATCCTTGAGCCAAAGGAGTTCCAATCAAAATTCTGCAATGCAATTGGTGCCCTAGTCAGAGACAAGTTGAACCCATCAATCCGTAATTGGCACGACTATCCAGAGGACATAAAGGATGACCTATGGAAAATTCATCTGTTGGTCAATTTTAATTTTAGGATTCCGGCATAGAAGCTACCCCTAGTAAGACTGTTGATATTTGGGAACGCAATAAGGAATTGATCCGCAAGCGCACGGATATCGGTGAGCACTTCACCCAGGAAATTATCTAGAGTATCGTATTTATTTTTTTACCACTAGGAGAAAGAGTGCATCTGACTAACCGGTCTATTACTACTAACCCTTTAGGCAACAAAGAATGTCTTTCGATGTGAGTGATAAATAGAGAAGACTGCAACCGTAGTCTCCTTCTAACCTTGGTAAGGATGATCTACTGTTCTATTGGGGAGGCTAACGGAATCTAGACACCACAAAGGATGTTCAACCCGCACCTATAAACCCTATCCTTCCTGCTAACGAGATATGGTCTGCAAAGGTAACTCAGAATTGTCACGTTCCTCAATACTACCACGGTTCAGCTAGTCAGGGAATATCTATGAGTACCCCAGCCTAAACACCACGTTTATGCTAGCAATGATTACTCTAAACTCTACGCGAAGAGATTAAAGTAAACTCATAAACCAGAAGAACAATAAAACAAGAACTTACTAGAATTTAGAAGTCGAAATACTGAAGAATCCTAGGAGCAAGCTTCGGGTTAGGAGAACTTGATCCCGCAGGTACAAGCTTGGAGTAGACACCGACAGGCCGGGCTTCCTCCAATCTACACCTCCACTCTATCTCTCTCAATCTAGTAGAAACTAGAAGATCTATTTCTACTTTACATTGGTTGCTAAGCCTAAAAAGAAATATTATTTAGAGAAGTGGTTTTCCTTCGAGGGCACCCCTCAATCTCTATGATAATTTCTTTCCTTCTCCAGGGGCCAGGGGGTCTCCTTATATAGTCTTCCTCCTCTATGCGTTTTTGGGTCGGTAGGCGAGGTGGTACTATGTTATCTTTGATCCATTAGGTCGGTGGAACATCATGTGCGAAGAGAGTCCTGAACAGAATCCAGCAGGGGGCGGGCGCCCAGGTCCTCAGGGCGGGCGCCCTGGGCCTGGCCCCTTTCGGCCTCTGCTTTCTTCCCGTGGCTTCTGGAGTCTTCTAGATGGTAGAAAATCGCGCGGTGCGTTGATATCTCTATGTAATCCCGACATGTGGGCCTTTCTTCCTTATTTCCTGATAACCCCCTGCAGAAATAGATAAACAACAAAACTCATGGAATTCTGTCAGATCAAACCCTAATTCTAGGTGTTGGTTGCATATTGGTCCTTTCTCTTGTTTATTTGATAATTAAAACTGATACTTAAGAACCGTCAACAAATACCCCCATACTTAGGCTTTTACTCGTCCTCGAGAAAAGGATGGTTAAGAATAATATCTGGGGTAAAACATTTTAAAACATTTTTTTCATAATTGCAGGGTGTTAAAATTCCACTGTGTAGTGTAGTCAGGAAATATATGGTTAAGAGTAAATATCCTTTCTTCTCAATCTTGTCACTTGGAGTTTTTGTATATTTTTGAAAGAAAGTTAGCATACCTTTTATCCTCATAGGTCTTCTCAGATCACTCATTATCTTTTATATATCTCACTGAGGTTGTTTTAATTTGCAAAAATTCTCAAGCATACTTACTTTGCATTTATTGCCTGATCAAAACGGAATCCGAGGAGGGGAATGTCATACTCTTAGATCAAAGACTTTGGAAATTAAAATCTTTGTCAACTCTTGCTGGCATATTGCTTATTAGAGGGACCATGGGCTATCATTTCCTCTCTTTTTTTATGTGGATACCGAGGTATCCCTAATTCTACTACCGGACACTTGTCTATTTTTCTGCGAGGTTGTCGAGCACTTGCTCCTTTTTATTTCCTCGAAATATCTTTATTTTTTTATTTTTTTATTTTTTTTGCATAGCCCATGCCTCTAATGCAATAATACTTCGGAAGAGTGAATCTTTCTGAATAAATGTCTTGATCTTAGGAGCATGATAAATCTCTCAACAAAGGTCTAACTCATTTTGAACAAACTCAATACAGAGTAGATAGCTTTTATAATCATAATTAATATTTTCAGTTTTATCAGGCATATAAAACACTGAGGATGGTAGCTAGAATTTTGAAATAAATTCTCCAAGCAACAATGATATCAAGAATAAGAAACTCATACTCTACCATCTTACATTCCATACTGACTTAAGTAACACAGGATTTTAAATTGATTTTCAATAATAGTTACAAGTTCCAGGAAATATCACAGAATGAGATTAATCATGATTAGAAATATTTTAATCTTTTTAATTTATCATGTCGGAAACAGTATTCTGCATAATCCAAAATATGTGTATGTGTAAAGTAAAGTGTGCAGAGTGTGTACCTGAATCGTGGAGTGGTGTAGTCGGAGTATGTTTGGCGTGTCGAGGGATCTCCCCCATACTTGTTTTCTGCTTTCTTGCACAAAAATAAAGTAGAGACACACAAGACATAATAATAATAATAATAATAATAATAATAATAATAATAATAATAATAATAATAATAATAATAATAATAATAATAATAATAATAATAATAATAATAATACTCTTTATTAATCTTGAGGCATTTATTACAAACGACTAGTAGCACACTGACGATAGAAGTAACAAACTGATGATAATAATAAACCTAAACCGAATTTAAAGATAGATGACTAAGATGCATTGCCTCAAGGTCTAATCTAGATAACTTAGCGGCGCTCTAATTCCTTGATCTTCTTGTTGGCACTAGCAAGATCCTGTCTAAGGCCTAGTATAACGGTGTTGTGGTTAGAGAGCTGCCTAGTGAGGGAATTAATCGAGGACTGAAGGTCTATGATAACTCTATCTAGTCTGCGAACGTCCTCATCAATATCCATTATAGTTTTGCGACGCTTGGGAGGTGTCTCAAAAGCATTGAGAGCGTGCTTTGGGGCTGCCCTTGGAGGGATGAAACGGACTTTGGCTACTCTAATCCCTTCGAAGTAAGGCCTTTCCTCCTCCGTAGTGTAGCGAATATTGCTAATCTCGCCGCTCCGGTTGGTCTTGACTCCAACGACCCTCTCATTGGGTCTAGGTGGAAGGATCCTTGTGCCGGTTGGCACCTTGATAGTGGTCTTCGTCTTGGATGATGATCCCTTGAGAAGTAGGGGTTGTGGCGGTGCGGTGAGAACTGGTTGAGCATGGTAGGATTGGGTGGAGCTGCGTTAGCGTAATGGCATGGCTTCTAGTTGTCGCTCTGTGTTGGCCGGGACGAGAGCACGGGCATCGGGGTCTTCCACAGGCTCCATGTTGAGGTTGAAGGGGACGACTTCCCAATCATCGTGGTACTTCTCGGCCATTGGAGCAGCAAGGAACTAATCAAGCTCTAATTGAAGAAGAGAAGGCTTGGTGGTTTGATGTTTGAAAACTGAGGTCAGGGATCTGTTTATATAAGGGTCAAAAAGTGTCTCTATGGGTTGTTCGGGTTGCTCCCGTCGATGTGCGTGCGAAACTTTCCATCGGAGGGATTATTCGGATTACCATAAGTGCATTTTCCATAACAGAGAAAATCGGGACCGAGGGGGAACAGGAGCTGGGCGCCCGCCCACATGATCTGGGCGCCCGCCCTCTCTCTGGCCCCTCTATGGGCCCACTTCCTCGAGCGCGTTTCTAGATGCAAAATTATTTAGAAAAATATATGCATGACCCGAAAACATCAGACTAAAAAGGTCGGGCTCTAATTCTCCATGGGAAGGCAAAAATGGACTATGTCTATTTCTTCTAATTCTTTATTGGGCTCTAAAAATAATTTAAGACGTTGACCATTTACCTTGAATAACGTACCTTCGTCATTTTGAAGTGTGAAAGCTCCGTGGGATGATGAATTGATTACCTTGAATGGTCCTTCCCATTTGCTCCGGAGCTTTCCATGCCCGAAAAGCTTCACCCTGGAATTAAAAAGTAATACCTTATCTCCAGGTGTGAACTCCTTCTTCTTGATTCTCTTGTCATGCCACCTTTTGACTCTTTCTTTGTAGATCTTTGAGTTGTGATATGTCTTCTCTCACCATTCTTCTAATTCTGATAGTTGCATTCTTCTATAATATCCAGCAACATCTAGGTCCATATTCCATCTCTTTATCGCCCAGTGTGCTTTGAACTCTAGTTCAACAGGTAGATGGCAAGTCTTCCCGTATACCAATTGGTATGGAGACATTCCAATTGGGGTCTTGTATGCTGTCCGTTATGCCCAGAGTGCATCGGGTAACTTATCTTTCCACGCCGTTCCCATTTCATTTACTGTCTTCTAAAGAATATTCTTGATTTGTTTGTTGGAAGTCTCTGCTTGGCCACTTGTCTGAGGATGATAGGGGGTAGCGATGTTGTGACGGATTCCATGTTTTGATAGATATTGCTTGAAGCGTTTATCGATGAAGTGTGCTCGTCCATCACTTATCACTACTCTGGGGACTCCAAATCTTGGAAATATAATTTCTTCAAACATCCTCTTTGAACTGACGTTGTCGGCATGCTTGCAAGGTAGTGCCTCTACCCACTTGGAGACATAGTCAACTACCACCAAGATGTACTCACACTTCTTTGATGGAGGAAATAGACCCATGTAGTCTATTCCCCAGACATCAAAGAGCTCAATCTGAAGGTTGTTGGTGAGTGGCATTGCATCCCTTGTATTTATGTTTCCGTGTCTTTGACATGGCCCACATCTTCTGATATATTGCTTCGTGTCTTCATACATTGTAGGCCAGTAGAATCCACACTGCCAGTTCTTTGAATGTGTACGGAATGCTCCATAGTGGCCTCCATATGGTGATGAATGACACCTGTCGATGATCTTCCTTCCTTCCTCAGTGGTCACACATCTCGTGAGTAAGCCATCAGAGCATACTCGGAAGAGGTATGGCTCATCCCATATATGTGAACGACTTTCTTGAATAAGTTTCTTCTTGTTTGCTCTTGGTGGTACATACCCTGAAACCATAAAATTAACAATATCTGCATACCAGGGGTCAGACCTGTTAATCCCGTAGAGCATGTCGTCCCGGAGTGAATCATTGATGGGGGTTTCCTGTGGACTCTTAAAATACATTCTAGACAAGTGATCAGCAACAGAATTTTCTACTCCCTTTTTATCTTTTATTTCTAAATCAAATTCTTGGAGTAATAAGATCCATCTAATCAGGCGAGGTTTAGCATCTTTTTTAGTGAGCAAATATTTTAGTGCAGCATGATCAGTGTAAACAATTATTTTAGCTCCAACTAAATAAGATCTAAATTTATCAACGGCAAAGACAACAACCAGAAGCTCTTTTTCAGTGCTTGCATAGTTAAGTTGAGCTCCTGTCAAAGTTTTACTCGCATAAGCAATTGCATGATGCTTATTATTTTGTTTGTCCCAATACTGCCCCCACAGCATAATCACTAGCATCACACATAATTTCAAAAGGCAACGACCAATCAGGGGGTTGAATGATTGGTGCAGAGATGAGTGCTTTCTTTAATAAATTAAAAGATGTTAGAAATGCATCATCAAATTCGAAAGGAGCATCCTTGGCTAGCAAAAGAGTAAGTGGTCTAGCAATGAATGAAAAATCTTTTATAAATCTATGATAAAAACCAGCATGGCCAAGAAAGCTTCGAATTCCTTTTATATTCATAGGTGGAGGTAGTTGTTCAATTACTTCAATTTTAGCTCTGTCTACCTCAATTCCTCTTTCACACACTAAGTGTCCTAGCACTATTCCTTCCCTAACCATAAAATGACATTTTTCCCAATTAAGGACTAAGTGCTTTTCTTCACATCTTTGCAAAACCTTGTCTAAGTTTTCAAGACAACTATCAAAAGTTTTTCCATAAACAGAGAAATCATCCATGAAAACTTCCATAATCTCTTCAATCATATCAGAAAATATAGACATCATGCATCTTTGAAAAGAAGCTGGTGCATTACATAACCCAAAAGACATTCTACGGTAAGCATAAGTTCCATAAGGGCATGTAAAAGTGGTTTTGCTTTGATCATCGGGATGGATCGGGATTTGGTGATACCCTGAATATCCATCTAAGAAACAAAAGAACGAATGGTTCGCTAATCGCTCTAGCATCTCATCTATAAAAGGTAAAGGAAAGTGATCATTTCTCGTGGCTTTGTTTAGTTTTCTATAGTCTATGCACATCCGCCATCCTGTGACGGTGCGTTGCGGAATTAGCTCGTTCTTTTCATTCATAATAACAGTCATGCCTCCCTTTTTAGGCACAACTTGCACTGGGCTTACCCACTCACTGTGCGGCATAGGATATATAATCCCTGCATGCAGCAACTTTATAACTTCCTTCTTAACTACCTCTCTCATAGTGTTGTTAAGTCTACGTTGGGGTTCTCGAGAGGGTGAAACAGAAGGATCTGTTGGAATACAATGGGTACAAATCATAGGACTGATTCCTGTAAGATCTTGGAGTGAGTAGCCGAAAACTGAGTGATGTTTTTCAAGAATGGTCATTAATCACAGAGTTTGTTCCTGAGTGAGTTTATCGCTAATGATCACAGGAAACTCTGGATTATTGTTTAGAAAACCATAGATAAGACCGGGTGGTAAGGTTTTAAGCTCTATGGGAGGTCTAGGTGTTTCTGCAAACTCATCTAAGGGTTCAGGTTCAGAAGGTTTGGCTTCTTCTTCTATGAAGAAAGGAGTTTCGTCTTCTAAGTCTGATTCTTCTAAAAGCTCAAGAGATGCAGCCTTTACCTCCTCCATAGGATCAGGCAAAAGATATGACTCGGCCTTATTATTCAAGGAGTGTGAAATTGTTATTGGGAATTTAAAAGCTTTTCCAAAAGAAATGTGTAGCTTTCCAGTATGACCTTCATAAAGGAGTCTTCTAAAAGGTTGTCCTATCAACAGGTCGAAGTCCCATGTATCAAAGATATAGAAGTTCAAATGAACCATGGAGCCTTCTACCGTAAGAGGTAGGACATTAATAATTCCAAGACTGGGGACTAATCGTCCCGAAGATTCCTTTATGACCTTTGTTGTGGGGTTAAGACAAGATTTTTAAATAGTTTAAGTGCAAAAGATTTAGACATGATGTTGATCCCCACAACAGGATTATAAAGAGCGTTAAATCGATCAGAATTATAAGCACAACGTATAGTTATAGAGGGTGTGTCCAAACGGATCACATCAGAGGAAAGCTCTGATTCCTCCAACCATTCGCTACTCATTACTGAGATAAGCTCTCTCAATTGATATTCACTTGGTAAATAAATGCTAAACTGGCCGTTTTGGAGTTTGTCAATGGAATGGTAGTTTGAAATGTTTTCAAAATCGGCAAAAAGATCGGATTCTATATCTAGCATGAAGTCCGGTGGTGGAATTGCTTCCTCTTGTGGCTCAGAACTTGGGATAGCTAAAGTGGATGAAGAATTTGGCAGAGTGTCTACTTCGGCTTCATAGGTTTCATCATGAAGGGTATTATCCATCTCAGCTTCTAGGATTCTATCTAGGATCACTCTAGCTTCATCAGTAGGGATGCGAAAGAAAGAACCTCTAGACATTGTGTGTAGCATTTGTTTGTGATTTCTCTAAAGACCTTGAAAAAAGTGAAATAAAAGAACAGGGTCTTCAAGATTAAGGTTTGGACCAGATTCTAAAAGATCAGAAAAACGTTTCCAGGATTTTCCCAAAGTTTTATTATCTTTTTGTTTAAAAGATAGAACTTCGAGTCTAAGGTCGGCTATACGGTCGAGGGAATAGAAATCTAGACAAAAGTTGGCTCGTAAAACTCCCCATTCACCTCGTTGTTGACTTACCTTCTGACTGTACCATTGTCTAGCTTCTCCCCTTAAAGAAAAAGGAAAAAGCTTCCAACGTAAAGTTTTATCAGAAATGCCTTCAATGCGAAGACAATCACATGTTTGCTCAAAATCTCTAATATGAAGGTAAGGGTTTTCGTCTTCCTTTCCCGAAAAAGATAGGTTTTAAATCATGGCAATCAACCTAGAACTTAACTTATACTGGGATGTTTGGATAGGCTGTGATGATTCCCATGGTAAAAGGTCAGTTACTGAAGGGATTGCAGATTCATGGATCGATTTAGAATTTTGGTTTTCCATAAGGTAAGAGTAAAGAAAATAAATAAAGAATATAAAAGATAAGAAAAGATAAAAGTATAGATACAAGCTAGTAGTAAGACTCAAGGTTCTCTCAGCAAACCGTCTTTCTCCCCGGCAACAGTGCCAGAAATGCTTGTTGATATTTGGGAACGCAATAAGGAATTGATCCGCAAGCGCACGGATATCGGTGAGCACTTCACCCGGGAAATTATCCAGAGTATCGTATTTATTTTTTCCCACTAGGAGAAAGAGTGCATCTGACTAACCGGTCTATTACTACTAACCCTTTAGGCAACAAAGAATGTCTTTCGATGTGAGTGATAAATAGAGAAGACTGCAACCGTAGTCTCCTTCTAACCTTGGTAAGGATGATCTACTGTTCTATTGGGGAGGCTAACGGAATCTAGACACCACAAAGGATGTTCAACCCGCACCTATAAACCCTATCCTTCCTGCTAACGAGATATGGTCTGCAAAGGTAACTCGGAATTGTCACGTTCCTCACTACTACCACGGTCCAGCTAGTCAGGGAATATCTATGAGTACCCCAGCCTAAACACCACGTTTATGCTAGCAATGATTACTCTAAACTCTACGCGAAGAGATTAAAGTAAACTCATAAACCAGAAGAACAATAAAACAAGAACTTACTAGAATTTAGAAGTCGAAATACTGAAGAATCCTAGGAGCAAGCTTCAGGTTAGGAGAACTTGATCCCGTAGGTACAAGCTTGGAGTAGACACCGACAGGCCGGGCTTCCTCCAATCTACACCTCCACTCTATCTCTCTCAATCTAGTAGAAACTAGAAGATCTATTTCTACTTTACATTGGTTGCTAAGCCTAAAAATAAATATTATTTAGAGAAGAGGTTTTCCTTCGAGGGCACCCCTCAATCTCTATGATAATTTCTTCCCTTCTCCAGGGGCCAGGGCGTCTCCTTATATAGTCTTCCTCCTCTATGCATTTTTGGGTCGGTAGGCGAGGTGGTACTATGTTATCTTTGATCCATTAGGTCGGTGGAACATCGTGTGCGAAGAGAGTCCTGAACAGAATCCAGCAGGGGGCGGGCGCCCAGGTCCTCAGGGCGGGCGCCCTGGGCCTGGCCCCTTTCAGCCTCTGCTTTCTTCCCGTGGCTTCTGGAGTCTTCTAGATGGTAGAAAATCACGCGGTGCGTTGATATCTCTATGTAATCCCGACATGTGGGCCTTTCTTCCTTATTTCCTGATAACCCCCTGTAGAAATAGATAAACAACAAAACTCGTGGAATTCTGTCAGATCAAACCCTAATTCTAGGTGTTGGTTGCATATTGGTCCTTTCTCTTGTTTTTTTGATAATTAAAATTGATACTTAAGAACCGTCAACAAAGACGACGTGCTATGAATATGATCGGAGAATCCTTCCGACGTTGGAAGAATGAGCTGAACACCGAGTACATCAAAAAGGGGTTAACTCCATACCATTAGTATGGACACATAACTCCTGCTATCTGGGCATTGCTCGTGGCTGAGAAGACTGCACCAGAATCTTTGGCCTTAAGTGAAAAGAACAGCTTGCAGGCGAAGAAGAACATCCACCACCCTCGTCTAGGCCCCGGTGGCTACAAGGGAAAGGAAGAGATGTTTAGAAAGATGGAAGAGGAGGCCGTAGCTGCTGGGAATACAAAAGTAATGAAATTGAAGCCACGCACCAAGCGTTGGGTCTTTGCAAGGAATCTTGAAGAATCAGGCAGCAGTCTGAATTTTGCCAAGCCAGAGACCGAGGAGGCAGTGTCAAGGATAATGAAATATTCTGAAGACATCGAGAAGGGCTCATTCACTCCTTCTAGAGAGAAGGATGAGCTTAGCCTTGGCTTGGGAAACTCCGAGCACACAGGCCGTGTCAGGGGGTTAGGGAAACATAAGACCTGGAAGGAAGAATTTCGAGAGGATGTGGAGATGTACAAGAAACATGGTAGAAACCGGGAGGAGAGTCTTGCCACCCTAGTGAAGACCCTAGTTGCCAAGGAACTACAAGAGAAAGGACTATCTACTGAGCGACGGTCACAAATGATGGAGCTGCCTCAGGATTTGGTTCTAGTTGGTAGCCCTCCAAATGTTCAAAGCAGCCAAGGTTCCAATGCAACCTCCGCCTCAGTCGATCACATACGGGTGCCAACTCGTTGCATCCTGTTGATTCCCATCGGTAGGGGACATGAGATGGCTGAGGTGGCAACGGGTCTGGCACATCCTCCCATTCCAGGCAACATCTGGCACCATAAACCGGTCCCGGTCGACTATAGTAAGGTTGAGGTGCATACCGTGAATCCCGAGTACGCGAAGCATAAGATTGAACACCCAACTAGCGAGGGGATTCGTGAGCTTGGACTACTCATGAAACAGTTCATCCTCTGGTATAAAAAGGATATTGTGTTGAATGTTTCCTCGCCAACTCCAAGTGATGTACACATGGAGAGAGTCCACCTTGAGGATGGAGAGGTGTATTCAGTGTCTCATGAGGACCACTTGATGCATGAGAGGGCACCGGCTTCTCCAACCGCTGGCGAGCAAGGGGTCGAGCCAGGGCATGATGAGACGCCACATGAGCCTCAAATAGGTGAACCTTCTGTAGCTCGTGCGGAGCCAGAGCATGAGACGCCACATGTGCCTCTTAGCCCGCAACCTTCTACAGCTCGTGTCGAGCCAAAGCGTGACGAGACACCACATGCGCCTCATAGCCCACAACCTTCTACAGCTCGTGCCGAGTCAGATCATGACGAGACAACACATGTGCCTCCTAAGCCACAACCTTCTCCAGCTCGGCCATGATGAGATGGCACAGACTTTTCAACAAGCACCGCCGACACATGAAGAACTACTCCCTCTAGTATGTGAAGCTCGTGAAAAGATCCCCATCATGATAAGGTCGACAGGGTCAACATCTTTTGTGGATATGAACGTGTCGGGTATGTACAAGTGGTATGCTCATGACCAGTTCAAGCCTGAGAACCAAGGCCCGAACAAATTTGCCTACAGGATGCCCACTGACACCTCAGACTACACAACGATAACAAAGTATCCAGATGTTGAAACCATCAAGTGGTCAAAGGATTGCCCGAAAGAATATGTAAAAGGTAAACGTTTCCTACCAAACCGGATCCTGTGTAAGATGCCATATGGAATGAGAAGGTTCCATGATTGGTACTACTTGCATGTTTCACGTAAAGAACTGAATGTGTTGGAAGCAGTAATACCTGCTCGCACATTTGGAGGCCCTGCTTCGGGTATTGCCTTTGACTTTAGCGACATCCAATCATGCTTTCTCCTTAGTTCAATGTCGATGAATCTGATTCGCACTTGGTGCCTGTAAGTCCTCT
This sequence comes from Sorghum bicolor, assembly GCF_000003195.3. Taxonomy (NCBI): domain Eukaryota; kingdom Viridiplantae; phylum Streptophyta; class Magnoliopsida; order Poales; family Poaceae; genus Sorghum; species Sorghum bicolor. The sequence goes on from NC_012874.2 coordinate 59,758,198, forward strand.
TCCTCTTGATATGATCTGAAAGTAACCTAGTTAGATTTTGCTAAAACTAACTTACGTCATGATTTTTAGAATGCAAGCACACTTTATGAAATCTACACGCTCAACGAAAGCCGGGTATGTAGACCCTATGCCTATAGCACAAATAAATTTTAATTACCCATCGAGATGGGAATTGGATGCGCCACAGCTAGCTGCTGGAGGGACGTTGGCGGAAAAAGAAAAGATTCGTGCGGCCAAAATAAGAGAAGAGTCTCTTAAGGTTGCGGCGTGGATTGCCGTATGTTTAAAGAATCTCCAACACTTCCAAACAATATGGATTCCATACCACTTCAAGTAAGTTCGATTAATTGTTTACTTAACGATTGTTCGGTATATCTTATTTTGATGCAAAGGTACTTATGTGTTTATTTAAAATTGTTGTAGCAATCACTGGATAGTCATAGGTGTCGATGTCGGGATGAACATGGCATGGATTTGTGATTCTGCAGATTTTGACCCTCACACATATAAAGACTTCATGTCAATTCTCATTACGTAAGCAAATTAGTAATCCTAGTAACCTTATATGATTCACTTTAATATCGACTTCTGCATACTATAAGTCACATCGATTCTCATTCAAACAGGGCATTCAGGGCCTATGTCAAGAATCACAAAGGAAGGCATGATCCAGGTCTGGGGAGCCACTTGCGTTTCAAATCTCTATGTTCGGTAAGTGCGACTTAGTTTGGCATAAAATTACTAATTTTTTAGGACTTATACTTGATATCTCCATTTGCAAATTGAAACAAAGTTTCCCAAGCAAAGGCCAGGGAGTCTGCATTGTGGATACTATGTATATGCTTTCATCAGTAACACAAAAGGCTACAGGAGACACCCAGAATTGGTAAGTTTGAATCTCTTAGTGGGTTGTAGTATGAAAACATAGTATTTCTCACTTAGCTTTGCAATCTCTTCTTTACACTAGACCTAAACTTGTCTTTTACGATCTTATAGTGGAAAGAAGAAAAAGGACTAAAAAGGAATGTCTACAGGGATGATGACCTCTTAGAGATTGTCGGTGACCTTTGCAACTTTATAATGGACCATGTTGTTTATTACAAAGGCGATTACCATAACCCACATTCCGACTTAGGTAGCAATCCTCTTTACCAGCACCTCTGTCAGTGGGATAGGCTATGTCTAGGTCGTTGATTACATGTGAACTTGTTGGAATGGACTGTGATCGATTTGTATTAGTACTTAAAAAATTTCGGACTTTTTTGGATGGATTTGTAATGGACTTGGAAACATTTTGGACTTGAAATGTGTTGGACTATAAATGTGGTGCTGTGTATATGTATGGATATTTATGTTGTGAATCCGTGATGTTGAGAATCTGATTATATATGTATATATGTATGTGGTGCTGTGCTGTGCTGTCAACTCGATTATTGTAATTTTTTTTTTCTGAAAAATAACTGTAGGGGCGGTTCTAGATTGAGCCGCCCTTGCAAATGCAGACAATAGAGACCGCTGAGACACAAGCCGCCCTTACTAATGCTCGCTATAAGAGAGGCTAGAAGCACCAGCCGCTCTTACAGTGGTCACTAGTAAGGGCGGTTGTTGTTTCCAACCGCCCTTACAGTGGGCCACTGTAAGGACGGCTGGTGTTGAACCGCCCTTACAGTGAATTCCACTGTAAGAGCGTTTACATAAGGGTGAACTTATTTAGCCGCCCTTGCTGTACCTGACTGTAGTAGTGTGTGGTCCCAGACCCTTTTACCCCTGCGTACGTGGCAACGGTGAGACCGAGCGTGTACTGCAGCGGCGATGCAACATCAGGGCCAAGGTGGAACACGAGCTGCACCGGCGAGGAGGAGCATGGGCGCTCACCGCAACAACGAGGTGGAGCTCGGCTGTGTGCCGCAACGGTGACCCTTGGCTGCGGGCCACAGCGGCGACGTGGAGCACGTTCTACACCAACGACAAGACAAAGCTCTGCGCGAGCTGCATTAACCTTAACAAACTGGAGGCACGCCCTGCGCAGGGAGACCGGCCACGTCGCCTGAAATTTTGTGATTCGTCCAGATCAGCGCCATCTCATCCCTGCAGATTGGTATTCGTCCACATCAGCGTCGCTGGTTGCTGTGTTTATACGGTGGCCTCCCGTACATCTCGCACCGTCTTCCCAATAAAAAAAAGGCCTCCGTGTGGTGCTCTCTCTCGTTTCTATCGCTCTCCACCTACCTCGCCCTTCTCGTCTCCTCATCTTCAGCTCGCCCTTCGCGTCTCCTCATCTTCCTCAGAGTGCTCGCTCCGTCAGGCTTCACCGGCGTCGACGCATCCGCCGTCGGTGCCCGGTGTAGGTCGCGGAGGAACTATTGCCTGTTGGGCCCTCGCCGCTTCTTCGGGTCCGTCGCTTGTTAGGGTTTCGTCTGCGTCGGCGGCCGTCGAGGTTCTCCCCGGCCGTGTTCCCAGCAGACCCGTCGTTCCTGCCATTGCTGAAGATTGGTGTTCTGTTTTGGTGTTGCCATCCGCTGGCGCCGCTACAGTCCTTTCGTCTTCTACTGGTACGTTTTCCCCTCGCTCTGTGGTGTCAGTGAAGCTCATTCTTACTGTGAATCCTTCAAGTCTGTAGCCGATTTAGCTCTATTGTCTTTCAGTCCTCTGCTTCAGTGTTGGATAGTGTTCTGCTAAGAGCAGTTCCAGTTCACTGCAGCCTGGGGGTGCTAACGGTAATGATTGTTGGTACATGTTCATCGGCAGTTAAAATGATGTTGCATTAATAGTTCTGTTTTTTAATTCCTGAAAACGCTGCAGTTCTGAGGCCTATCAGTCAATCGGATTTGGTTTGGCTAGCGAGACATTGGTGTCTGCTCACACGGAATCTGGGTATGTTAAGATTCTCAGTTTATATTTCTCTCAAAGTTTCCTGTTTTTTTCGGTGCCAATAGGTCGGCTGCATGTTTACTCTTTGATGTGTTTACATTTCTATTAGTTTCTGATTCTGAAATGCTGATAATATGATTTCCTTTTTATTTTGTTCCTTACAAAAAAAAACCTAAAAGTTTTAAGCAGGGGCATCTCAGTGCGCTTTGAGCGACAGGATCTTCTCACTAAATTTATCGTTCATATAGTTACATCTGGCTTTTCTTTCTTATCTGCTAATATCATTGCTTCGGCTAAAAGAATCCTTCCAATCTGTCCTTAATAATATTTAACATTGAATCATCGAACCATTTATAGTTTATTCAGTTCATAGTTATGGTTTGATTGTGTCATCCTATCTTGGGTTCACCAACACTTTGTTCTGACAGTTCCTTGCAAATAGCCTATTCAACTCTCTGTCTCTTCTTGTTTCCTATTCAATCACCCAGTCCCGTTCATAATAGCTCAAATTCACGATTATTTAACCACCCAGTGACGTCCATATTACCTCTAATTCACGATTTAGTTTCACGACTTCTACATTTAGTATCATTTCATAAAAAACTCAATTTCACCTTCTGTTGTGATGTTTATTCTCCGATTATCGTATTTGTCAACTCTATATGCTGTGGCCTATCGCTGTCATATTCCTTTAGTTTCAATCATCGATGAATTTGATCAGGATGGCACGCTATTACATGGTATAGAAATTGAGTTGCCTTTGTTGTTTCAGAATGACATGCCTCGTCGGTTCTTCTTTTGGTCTTCTGGACAGTCAACGTCTGAATGTGAATATGAGCATGCTGCTTTACAGGCTATAGCTTTCCTTCAGAGTTTATATGGTTTCACCATTGCTGATTATAATTATCAGACAATGGCACAGCACCACATTCTCTTGCAACAACTTTTTTCACTTGCAAATCAAGGTGCACAACTTGCACGCTTAGTTATAACCGCAGCGCATGAACCAGTGCCTAGCAATACACAAACAGTTCAGCTTGCTGAACAATTGATCCACACGCTTGACTCTATGTTAAATCCTACTTTTGGTCGACCTCATTGACCATGTTATTGTCTCTCACCCTTTTTTTAGTCAGTGGATGTTTTTACTACTTCTTTGTTTGGTTGAAGTTTAGCTGAAACAAAAATTGTTTTTACTTTTAAGTACAGGTGGAATAGGTAGACGAGCCACAAGTACTTTTGGTCGCACTATCTTTAATTACAATTCCTCTAGAGGGGAATACCTGGTTTTAAGATAGATCTACAATGAGACATCTAGACCTATTGATGGAACAGTCCCCAGCTATTCCCAACATGTTTACAGAAAACCTGTGCATGCTGCTTCTTTCGGGGTTACTTTTTTTCATCCTTTTTTGTACATATAGTGGCAGGAATAGTGACCATAATGGATACGTCACTTCCAGTTACTGCGTCTTTTCCATGTATGTTCCAACTCTCAGTTTAACTTTATAACTTTGTTTAAGCTTCATTCGTTCATATTTCTTTTGTATCTCCAAAAACCTACTATCCTTGCTTTGTGTCATTGCTTCTTATGACTGCGTGTCGTCACAGCACGTGATAGAGCGTCGATGTTCGACGCTGCATCAGCTGCCTATTCCTTGCCCGCTACATCTCGTATGATCTCCTCCATTGTTACTTTTCACTTAAATTGTTTAGGATTCAAATTTTGTTAACTTCTATTCTGGTACTTTTTAATCCAATAATATATACAGAGAACTTCTATCATTCTTCGCTATCTCCATATCCTATTTTTCCACAACCTTTGCCTACAGGAGCTAATCTGCACTCCGTAGCTTCCAATTCTACAGGTAATGAGTTATCTATATTTTAGGCCGTGCTTCATATTATTCCTACGACCCATGGACATGTTTTTTTTTCAGTGGATATGTCGACTCTTTTAATGCCACATCTGCCACCTTTTACCTTGCCATTACACGACGCCTCTGTTGGCACAAACACACATGACCGTCATCTTGTTTCAAGTCTTGAAGCTACTGAAGCGCGTCGTAAGCGAAGGAGAAGACTTAATCAACGTTGTCTTGCTCGGGCAGGTCAAATCAGTGCTTTAGTGGTTACAAAAATCTATATTAACATATATTCATGTTAGAGATAACTTCATTCTTGTCTCCACATGCGTTCCCTCACGTTTTATGTCTTCAATTAGGGATGACTAGCATCGACGATACAGCTCGTACCTGCGGCCAATTTGATGAGGCTTATGTAGATGCGCTAAAAGGTTCGTTTGCTTTAAAAGACCTAATGCCTAGATAGCCTCAGAAAAAAGGCTGCTCCAAACTTAGAATACAAGTTCGTAACTGCTCACATTTCTTTAGATATTCTACTAAAGTAGATGCCCTTAAGTTGTAGGCTGCTTCAAACCTATACTATAAATTCCTCTCTGTTCACAGTTCATTAGTTATTTTACTAAAATAGATGACCTCAACAATTGCAGCGTCACATCCAGGAAGATCATATTATGGTCCACCACAGTATCGTTGTCCTTATTGCCAAGCTATTTTTTGGCTGCGGGAGGGTGTTAAGCAAGGTTCAAGGCGACAGTCAGGCCAACCAATATACAACAATTGTTGTAAAGGTGGTAAAATTGTCATACCACCATTCCGGCCACGCCCAGAGCCATTAACTTCACTAGCAAGGTTTAATGGCGATGCAAGGTGCAATAGATTTATGAAAAATATACGACAATATAATTGCCTATTTGCTTTCACTTCGATGGGAGCAAACATAGATCGTTCAATGAATGATGGCCGTGGCCCTCCTGTGTTTAAAGTTAGTGGTCAGGTCCATCATCGAATAGGCTCTTTGTTGCCATTACAAGGTGCACCTCCAAAATTTATACAGCTGTATGTCTATGATACAGCTAATGAGATCAGAAACAGGATACAGGCACTAGACCAAACAGAAACATCTCATGGAGGTTTAGATACTTCTATTATAGAGTCTCTTATATCCATGCTAGATGAACACAATCCTTTTGCAAGGCAGTTTAGAATTGCAAGAGACAGGCTGCAAGAATATGGTGATGAAGAATTTGTTATCAGAATTATAGGGCCTCGAGAAGGAGACTCACCACAGTATAGCCTTCCTACTACAGATCATCTTGCCATGCTTGTTGTTGGTGATTTCACAGTTGACACATACCAACGAGATATAATCATACAGAGTCACTCCGGTGAACTTAAGCAGATATCCGCTCTTCATCCTGCTTTTATGTCACTGCAATATCCTTTGTTATTTCCGTTTGGTGAACGAGGGTTTCAAGTTGGTGTATTATATGAAGGTATACAGTCTACAAGGACCAATACACGCAATAAAGTTACAATGCAGGATTATTTCCGGTATATGTTACATTACAAGCATAATCAACCAAATCCATATCTCAATTACGGTGCTTTGTCTAGCCAAATCAAGGTTGATGCTCGAGCCTGTATTGATGAGAATAGGCTTTTTTATATCCTTGAGCATCAGAAAGATATAAGGATGGAAAGCATCCAAGGTATCACTGATGCAGTGAATCGTGGCTGCATACAAGGCAATGAAATGGGCAAAATGACTGTCCTGCCTGCATCTTTTACTGGTGGTCGTCGTTACATGATGCAAAACTATCATGATGCGATAGCTATATGTAGGGAATATGGACCCCCAGATTTTTTTGTGACCTTCACATGCAATCCTAAATGGCCTGAGATATCTGAAGGGATAATGGAGGCAGGTCAACGCTCAACTGATAGAGGAGATATAGTTGTGAGAGTATTTCACATGAAGCTTGAAGAACTTTTACACGACCTACGTCATGGTGCCATTTTCGGTCCATGTACAGCAGGTGTGTTAGTACTGTTTAACATTATCGTTTAATAGGTTTTAGGTCTTATCTACTTCTTATGCCTACAAAGCTTTATAAAGTAGAGGTCCTTTGAGTTGACACCAATATTTTCCCTTGCCACTGCAGTTCTTCATACTGTGGAATTCCAAAAACGTGGATTACCTCATGCACATATTATCATGTGGACTAAGATTGACACATCAGAACCGAGTCCATCTCTTATTGATTCTATCATCAATGCTGAGATACCTGATCCTGCTACTGATCCATTAGGATATGCTCTCGTGGCTGAACATATGGTCCATGGTCCATGCGGTAAACTGAATAAAGTATGCCCTTGCATGAAAGAAGGAAAATGTTCAAAGTTCTTTCCCAAACCATATCGAGAAGAAACATCTGTAGATCAGGATGGTTTTGCTGTATATAGGCGCCGTTCAAATCAGCTATATATTGAAAAAGGAGGTCATCGCCTTGATAATAGATGGATCGTGCCATATAATCTGAAGTTGCTAAAAAAATACCAAGCACATATCAATGTAGAATGGTGCAACAAGACAATTTTTGTTAAGTACCTTTTCAAGTATGTCACAAAAGGTGCTGATTGTAGCAAGGTTTATCTTCAGAGAATCAGAAACGGAGAAGCTACACCTTTTGATAATGAAACTCAAACTGTCAATGAAATCAAAGAGTATCTTGACTGTAGGTATATTTGTGAACAAGATGCGTGCTGGCGCATATTTGGCTATGATATACATAGACACTACCCTGCTGTTGAGAGAATGCCGGTTCATTTGCCAGATGATAATTTTATAACCTATAGTGCCAGAGCCAAGATGAAAAGTATACTAGAAAAGGAGTTCCTTAGGAAAACTATGCTTACTGAATGGTTCACAGCTAATCAAATACATATCACTGCTAGAGAATTGACATATCCTCAGTTCCCTACTAAATGGAAATGGGAACCTCAATCAAGATCATGGGAACGTCGCAGAGATAGACGTCCAAAAATAGGTCGCTTGCATTATGTCCACCCCTCTGCTGGGGAAAGATATTACCTTAGAATGCTCTTATTAACAGTGAAGGGATCACTTAGTTTTAAGAATCTTCAATATCATAATGGCATACAGTATTCCACATTTAAAGAAGCCTGTAGATCACGTGGACTTATCGGTGATGATCATGAATGGTATGAGGCCTTCAATGAAGCTGCTTCTTGGGCCACATCAGTTCATCTGCGTAAGCTTTTTGTTACCATGATTCTTTTTTGTGAGGTTGGTGATGAATATACATTCTTTGAGAAAGTTTGGAGAATGCTAGCTGATGATATCCAATATCAAATGAGAGACATAGTTGGCAATAGATCTTACCATATGTCTGATGAAGATTTGAGAGATGGTGTGTTAGATGAACTGACAACACTATTCTCTAATAATGGCCGAAACATTCGTGAGTTCAACCTTCCACGGAGAACCACACCTAGTCCTTGTCCATCACTCAATCGACTTATTGTAGAAGAAATGTCATACTCTTTTCATGAACAGCTTAGCGAAGACATGCTTTTATCATCATTAAATTCAGATCAGTTTAGAGCTTTCAAAACCATAGTAAATACAGTCCTTAATAATCAATCAGGATTTTATTTCGTATCTGGATATGGAGGGACAGGAAAGACCTATCTATGGAATTGCATAGTTACACACCTTCGGTCCCAACAAAAGATAGTACTTACTGTTGCTTCTTCCGGTGTTGCATCATTGTTATTACCTGGAGGCCGTACAGCACACTCAAGATTCAACATTCCATGTGACCTCGATGATACCTCTGTGTGTGGTATAAGTAGAGGGACCATGTTGTCTGAACTCATTGAGGCAACATCGTTGATAATATGGGACGAAGCTTTAATGACTAATCGTCGGGCCTTTGAAGCTTTAGATAGAAGTCTTCGGGACATTCAATCTGCTCACTTTCCTGATGCTTCCTCTATCCCGTTTGGTGGAAAGGTTGTTGTTCTAGGCGGCGACGTCAGACAAATATTGCCTGTCATTGAGGGTGGCACAAAGGCCCAAATTATTAGCTCCGCTATATTCAATTCGCCTCTTTGGTCAACTGTTAAAGTACTTGAGTTAACGCAAAATATGCGTTTAACATCATGCCAAACTGAACCTATTGTGAGTGAGCAGCTTGCTGAATTTAGCAAGTGGATATTAGATATTGGTGAAGGAAAAGTACCTTGTGTAGCTAGAGAAGGAGAAACTGAACCTTCATGGATTAAGATACCGTCAGATTTGCTTCTTATGAATGCTGAAGATAAAATGTCTGCTATAGTTGAAGCAACTTACCCAGATTTCTTGAACAATTATAGAAGTGAGCTATACCTCAAAGGCCGAGCTATTCTTACACCCACAAATGAATCATCAGAAATGGTTAACGATCATATTGTTTCTTTAGTGCCGGGCAATTGCAAAGAATATTTAAGCTGTGACACCATATCTAAATCTGGAGGTGGTCATGAATCTTATGAATTATTGTACCCTGTTGAATTTTTGAACTCTTTAAACGGGAACAATTTTCCGCAGCATATCATACGTCTAAAAATAGGCGTTCCTATTATGCTTCTACGCAATCTCAATCAGACAGAAGGGCTTTGCAACGGCAGTAGGCTTATTGTTACACATTTAGGTGATAAAGTTGTGGAGGCAAGATTAATGACAGGCAGTCATGCAGGTCATGATGTTTTGATACCTCGCATTACTTTAACATTGAAATGCAATAAGTATCCATTCATACTTGAAAGGCGACAATTTCCAATCAAAGTATGCTATGCAATGACAATCAACAAAAGTCAGGGACAAACCCTTTCCTATGTAGGTGTCTATCTAAAAAGACCTGTTTTCTCACATGGCCAATTATATGTTGCGATTTCCCGTGTTACATCAAAGAAAGGTCTTAAAATTATCATTGAAGATGAGAAAGGCAACTGCACAGATGAAACAAGGAATGTTGTATATCGTGAAGTCTTTGCTTCATTTGCTACGATGCAGACTATTTAGTATCATATATAACCTTATCTGCTGAATAAAAAATGGTCAGTATTTTGACTATTTGTACATACATTTTATTAATGATGGATTTTAGAATACCACTATAGCGTTTGCCGATGTAATGATCCTTATGTTGGTTTCTGCATGCGAGCCTATATATTATGTTTTAAGTTCATACTTTTTTCTATTGTTTGTAAGTTTTGTTGTAATATAGTTACTAATTATATTCTATTTTTAATGTCAGATTTCATAGTAATGCAACTAATTTATATTCACTATTATGCAGATACACACAATGCAGAAATCCAAGCCGCGCAAGCTGTACCTCTCAGACCTCACACATGGACCAACAGCAGACGCAGTGTGTGTTCGTGTGATGAGGAAATGGAGTTATGACGGTAATGAACCTGGTGGTCCAATCCGTTACATAGGTCTTGTGCTTGCAGATGAAAAGGTAAATTTCAATGTTTTTCTGAAACAATTATTGACAATCAAAATACACCCTGAAAATTATAAGTATGTTACAATGCAACTATATTTCCTAATATTTTTTCCATACATTTTCCTATGTTATAAGCACATTTATGTAGTATCTGTTTTCCTTAACATTTTTAATAGTAAATATTCTGTATTATGTAGGGAAATTCCATTTATGGTCATATTATAGAGAGGGATGTTCAAACCAAAGGATCTTTGCTTGAGGTTGACAGCACATACCACATCACAAAGTTCTATGTAAAGACATCCAAACAAACATATGTTCCTTTTGATAAGGAGTTGATGATTGAGTTTACATCTTTCACCAATATAAGTGTGATGAAAAATCCGCCAAATGGTTTCCCACAGTATGTCTACACCATCACTCCTTACTCACAGATAAATCCTGTCTATCCATCATCAACAAAATACATCGGTATGTTTACAAAGAAATACTTACGATATTACGACAACTCATGTTACCCAAAAACGTACAACACACAAATTCACATTTAATTTTTGTTTATTTTATATATACAGATATATTAGGCATCATCACTTCAGTTGAAAATGTGGTGCATCAACGAATCAGGAATAAAGAAAAGGTGGTTCCAATGAGAGAGATTCTCATAAAAAACCTGAGGTACGACGTACTCACCAAAAAATATATCTATTGTATGAGACAAAGAAAAAAGAAAGAAAAAAGAAAGAACATTGAAAACACACCATACATACACAAAAAAAAAAGTAATATGGCCTATTCAACTGGGTTAGCACCTACTGATCCTATTATATTACAGTGACGAGGAACTTAAAATTACGCTGTGGGCTGAACATGCAACAAGTTTCAAGTTACCTGAGACATCAACCTCAGAACCAGTTCACTCTATTGTCGTTCTCTTTGTTGGTTGTTTACCAAAAACCATGGAACGTATGTTCACATATTCTTCACAATGTTACTATATTTACACCATATACCTAATATTCCATTGTATAAACTTTTGCTCTTATTTGACCAAAACAGGCAAAACTCAGGTAAGTGGAGGAAATGGTTGTCGCTGGTATTTTAACCCAGACATCAAAGAGGCACAAGCTTTTTACAAGAGGTAAACTAGAGCTTTTTCCCTTAAATTAGTTGATTTATATAAATGTTTTACTTATGATTCGCAAACTTATAATACCATCTGTCTGCTTTATCTTCTAAATAAATAGTCTCCAGAAGAAGCCTGTGCCAGTATATCAAGCACCTCCACCAGATCCCAGTTTACAGGAACCAGTACTTCCAATTATATTAGAACACAAAAAGTTAAGCGAACTTAATGATTTGGATCCATTTGAGTTCCCAGTAAGTTATCATAACTTGCGCTTCTTAATATATTTTTACATTTTCAGCCACCAGCAGTATTCTTTATGATTTTTTATAACTATCTTATACACCACAAAATTAAAAAGTATAGAACAACAAAAAAAAACTCAGACAAAATAATATCAAATTAATACATAAATCCTGATAAAAAAAAGGATACATGAAGATTTCAAACCTGTAAACTCTAATTATCTATTTTTTTCAAATTCATGTAGGAACAAGGTTGTAAATGCACTGTCACAATCACCTCAATTCCTCCAGAAAAGAAATGGTGGTATATTGGCTGTGCAAAATGCAAAAAAGCTCCCAAGGAAGAAACATCAACATTTTGGTGTGGACCATGCAAATGTTCAGAAAGCAAGACACTGTAAGATCTATCTTAACTTATAGCACATGCAACCTTGATTTTTTTTTAAACAAAAAAAACATTCTTTGTTAAATTTAAAACATGTCTAATGTCGACAGGTACAAGTTCTCATTTAACGCTGCAGATGATACAACTGAAGCACAATTTTTTGCATATGATGACCCAGCACGTAACATTATTCATCGGAATGTAATTGCAGTGCTTAATCAACTCAGGAAAGAATCTGGTTTCCCACGTTTCCTAACAGATGTGGTCTCAAAAAAATTCACTTTCAGTATTGGTTTATCAGATGACTCATTTGGACAAATGGAAGACAGAACTTACGTTGTCAAATCAGTCATAATAGATCATCAACAGCAAGCCCATAAAGCAAAACAACAATTGCTTACTGAGCCATCTGCTAATACTTCAGCAATTGTACCTACTATGATGGACAATATGCAAACAATTAAATCTAGCACCCAATACGAACCAGCAACTCCTATACCAGATATCATTACCAATGAAGCTTCTTTGGTACATATACTAGATCTAACTTTATATATTACATGCTTATTCATTCTTGTATTTGTTTATCTACCTATTTTGGTCCTACTCTTCGATTAACAGTGTTTCTTGTTATCTGTAGCAGCAAGATACACCTCCACCAAATACTACACCTGATGCAACACCTAAACCAACTGAAACACGCAGGTAAAGTTCTTCACTGTTGCTATCTATATACAGAAATCATTGAGTTTCATTTATACTTATTATATACGCACTTTTTTTTTTCTAATAATCACATAATGCCATAGTATTAGTATGGATAAAGAAAAGACACTGGTTCAGCGAGCTTTATTTGCAGATCATGTTAACATAAGCAAGGTATGATAATTCTATCTTACTCCATTCTTAACTGTATTCTATAATGCTAAATGCATATTTAAAGTAAAGTCAAATTACAGGAACAGGCACAATCATCTATGAATGCCGCTACAAGCACTAATGAAATGCTATCCACAGATATCCATCAGGAGTAAGTATTTCCACAATGTTACCGACATTAGTGCTTTTATTTTTCATTAACAATGAATAAGTCTTGATTGGTTACTTAAGTTTTCCTGTGGTGGATATCTATGCTTATAAAATAGTTTCCCTGGTGTGATTAAGCAATCTAGAAACAGTACATCAGCTCCAAACACAGATAAGGTCTGTCATGAACTCTACGCTGTTGACTTTATGTTTATATTTGACCAATACTGAGTCCCAATATCAAATCAACATCTATCGGCTATAAAAGTTCTAACATTTCTATTTAATTACCATTTATCTTCTAGGATATGGTTACTGATGAAAACCTCCAGTCCGATGACCTCCCTTACAACTTCCTGAACCAGCAATCTCATCTGACATTAGAGCATAAAGCCAAGAAGTAAGTACAATTTTTTTTATGTTAGTTCGATAATGTTTCCATGCCAACATTAAAATAACTCCAACTATTTTCATGATTTATTTAGAACAATAAATAAAAAAAAACAAAAATGATAAATGTATTCACATGATAATCTGTGAAAGTCTTCATGTCGAGATTGAGCTCATTTTGATTTATAATCATTTATTGTCACCAAAAAAAACAGGCATAAAACTGATGAATCTATCAACCAGGGGAGGTCTTCCAACCAGAAGTCTACAACAGCAAAACCCACAGAATAGGTAATTCGAATAGATTGCCACTTATATAGATAGTGTAGTTTCAGAATTAAATTAAAGCGGCATATATATACAATTCTCAGCAATTCTTTTTAATGTCTTATTGTAGGTCTCATAACACTGCAGACGCCTGGCTCTTCCTTTTGCAGTATTGTAGGAGCTATAGCATGTTGCCCGTTGTTTATGCCCACACACAAACGCTTTAAAGCCTACGTTTGTGAAATATTAGTTGTAGTATTTGCTGAATTATCACTATTAGTTTGTTAAACAGTTGTTAAGACCGCTACAAATTATTATGTGTGAATGACCTTATAGTTTATTAAACAGTTGGTAAGACCGCTAAAAAATATTATGTGTGAACGACCTTATATAAAAATTTTCTTATTATGTGTGGACGACCTTATCTACATCATTCAGCCAACAATTATGTGTATGTGAATACGCCTTGTTGCCCTTCCACTTCCTCACGATACTTACGTCGCCGCCAACGTCACCGCGCCGTCTCCGCTCCCTGTCGAGACTAAGCTCCTGCTGCCATAGTCGCCTCCCCGCAAACATCTCAGCTCAATCATGGTCTCATGGATACTCCTTGCAACACTACCGGAGACAGGGGCTGCCGAGCGTTAGATCTTTGCCGAGGGCTTAATGTTAGGCACTCGGCGAAGCGACCCTTTACCGAGCGCAGCACCCGGCAAAATCAAGCTCTCAGTGAATAATGTCTTTGCCGAGAGCCAAACCATCGACAAACAACAACGCTTGGCAAAACATCCTTCGCCAACGGCAGCCCCTAGGCAAAAAAGGCCTCTCAGCACAACTTTCACGGCATGGTTACAAACCATTGCTCTGCCGTTCGCTTTGCCGAGCACTAGACGGAGGCTCTCGGCGAATTTCCAGTTTCAAACCCGTAACAAATCCCTTACATTTATATATGCTTTCACTAATTTGCATCCTTTATTATACAACTTTATTTCCAACCCAACATGTAAGCACAGTAAAGTCAACGCAGCTGAATCACCAAAAAACCAACCGTAATAGGATTCTGCATATATTATAGCCCAGTTTAATTTACGCGTGCATTTCTTTACTGTTGCATTCTTAAAAAACAGATTTATATTAACTCCTACACCATTTCCTTCCTTATTTACTTTCTTTTTTTTCAGGGAAAAAATTCCTAAAGACAATCAGCGACAAAAGAAAATGATCCCTTTCAAATATCCCAATCTCACAATCATTGATGAATCAGAAGTAGAACAGATTGCTTCTACTATATTAGGTCGTGTGATAGTTGCCAGAATTCCAGAATCAGCTCGTCAATCAATTTGTCATGACAACATAAGAGATGCACTTCAAGAAGAATTTGAGATAGATATAGAGATTGAAAAGATCTCACGGTTCGGTCCAGATTACCTCATCCTAGCAGATTCACCAACCATAGCAACGCAAATACTGAATAAAGGATCCCTTGCTATCAATAGTTTCACCGTTGCATTACTGCCATGGACTACAGAATATGGCTCCATAACCGTACCGCTCCACACACAATTACCAAACATTCAAATACCGCAAGCCCAAGAACAAATAGCGCCATGCAACCAACACGTAGCAATTGAGATTTCTGGACTCCCGCCACATCTATGCTATCAGTCAACACTGCACCAACTTTTCAGTACAATCTGTGCTGTTACTCACATAAAATTCATCCGAGCTGATCTTACATATTCCGTAGTCGCCAATACTCCACCCGCAAACATTCCAGACATTGCCCATATAGCTATCAAAAAATCTACCCAAGCAGGTGATATTCTAAATATCTGGACACTCTGGTATCAAGTCACAACAGCAGAGATGTATCCCTTCATAGAGCCATCAAGCCTACTGACTGATGATCAAGACATTGAAGGTAATTTTACTTCAGATACAAAATTATCATTACTTACCAAATTATTGTAATATACTGATTAAATTACTTGCACTATATACACCAAGACTAACATCTGCAGCCCTACCAAATACAGATGACCTTGCCCCCAACAACACAGATCACCACCAGCTTCAAAACCAAGCAACCAACAACACAGGTAACAAATATTTTCGTCCCTTCCTGCACACAAAAAAAATACAGAGAACCTGTCTCTTTTCAAAAACTACATGATTCAAACTGACACTATTTTTGTGTTCGCTAAACAGGCCACGGTAATGAAACTACTTCAGAACTCAAAGGTACATACTCTGTCATAAATTGAACATACATTTACCATTATCAATACAGCAACACTTATTAAGTATATATATTTCTACAGAATCACCAGACCCCAGTTCAGATTATGATGGTACGTGCATACTGCTTCCAATAAACTTCGAATCCAGTTCGTACAACATATTTATAATAATACAAACATTTTTTCAGTTACACCACGAAGAAATTCTGATTCTGATGAGTATAAACCGGGTTGGGAGTCAGACCGCAGTTACTGGAAAGCAGACTAAACAATCATATCTCCGGCGTCCCATGAACGGAAAAAAAAGGAAAAAACATCCAATCTTATGACGACCTTTTGTAACAGCAATATCGCTCCGTAAAATAGGCTATCCCTGACAGAAAACCTATGTATCATGTTATGTATAATTATGTGATCTCTCATCTATGCCTTATTGTGATGTATCAAACCTACAATGAACTCTTATAATTTTATATCCCCTCCTACTATGCAAGACATATATTTGCAGAATCCATTCTTATTATTGTTGACCTTTATTCAGAGCGCCCTGGCGCGCAAGGGCGCGCCACTCCTACTAGTAGATGAGAAGGTGAAGCTTGACGCGGAGCCAGCAAACGCCGTCGCTCCGACCTCCGCACATGAATGGTTGCCTCAGCAGACTTCCATCGTCACCGCACAGGAACAGTTCGTCATGCAAGTGGATAAGGACCAAGAAAAGAGAAAGGTAGAATAAAAAGTTAGTCGGTCTTTCACTGCTACATAAAATGTGTCATTCCGGTTTTTAACCTCGCATAACGACCGTTTAGGTACCTAGTTGTGTTATCCTGGTCTCTAAACTTAAAAATCTCTCATATAGGTCCTCAAACTTATTCAGTTGTGTCATCCTGGTCCCTAAACTTGTTTCTAAGTCTCATCGGGGTCAAAACAGGACGAATCTAATTTGAAAAATAACTCATAACTTTTTCATATGAGCTCAAATGAAGATAAACTTTATATCAAAATTATAGATAGCAACGCGATCTACAACTTTGCAGTTGAAAAGTTTTTAAATTAAAATCGTTAGGTCCCAAAATATTTTTTATAAGTTTATAGATTTTGAAATTTAAAATTTAAAATTAAATTTTATAACACTAAACGACTTCAAATAAAAAAAATTCAACTACAAAGTTGTAGATTGTGCTGAGGATTATAATTTTGGTATAAAGTTTGTTTTCATTCTAGTTCCTATGGAAAAGTTATGTATTATTTTTTGATATAGAGTTTTTAGATCGCTTTGTTTTGACCCAGATGAGATTCAAAAACAAGTTTAGGGACCGAGATTACATAGTTAAACAAATTTGAGGACCTAAACGGGTGATTTCTAAGTTTAGGGACCGGGATGACACAACTGAACAAGTTTAAGGATTGAGATGACACAGACGAATAAGTTTGAGGACCTAAATGATCGATTTGTGAGTTTAGGGACCGGGATGACACGATAGTACAAGTTTAGGAACCGGTGGTGGACTTTACTCTAGAATAAATAAAGAAATAAAGAAAAGAAAAAAGAAAAAAGGGGTATTATGGTCATTTTGTTTTTCTCATCTACAATGTGAAGCTATTTTACCAAACACTCTATCAAGATAGCTTTAGCTCTACATATAAAGTTGTTTTTAAAGCTAAAGCTAACAAAAGCTGATTCACTAGTGAAATTAAACTGTACCAAACATGCCCTAAGTCGTGTGCAGCAAATTTAGTCGTTGGAGGGGAGGTTTCACCAAGACATGATACAACAAAATTACGGGTCTGCTCCTGTTTTAATAGCTCTACTTTACCAACTCTATCTAGGGAGGTGCGGAGCAGTTGGAATTATTTGGCACACAGCCTTCAAGTCCAACAATGATTAGTTTAATGCAAATAGTCTGTTATGCTAATCCTGATTTTTCTGAGAACAACAAAAAGAAAATTATGGCTAAATAATTCCACCATTCCAACACAAATAATTGTGCAATAAATTGCAACGTGAGTCATAGGAAATCAAGGCACGTTTCCTTCATGTGGGCCGCAGCGTAGAAAGAGCCGTGTATAGGAAAACAAACTGATACAGCCCTCAATGAGTGGCAAAGTGAGCAATTTTCCTCTAACTCCATATAGAAATACAAAACTCAAAAAACTGAAGTACATTTGGATGCTCTAGAAGAAACATAGAGTTAGCCCAGCTCCATCTTTTACTTGAAGCAGAGTTCTTGGAGCTGAGCGTGTTTACAACGCTAAAAAAAAGTGTATTATCCATTATACATTTACTGTAGCGTGTCACGATATATATCTTGTAAACCCAAGATGCTGCCTGCGTAGATACGAACTGGCCCGAGACGAAGAGGTCTCAACACCACCCACGCCCAAGCGTCGGTCCTGGGGTCATATATCGCCAACCCATATCCGTGTTGCCTCACCACCAACCTCCCGTCATCTAGCACAAACAATGGTTCTGGACGGCGCAGATATGCCGGCACGTTGTTGGAGGTAGCCAGAATGCTATATTCTTTCACCCATACGCCTCTCTCAAAGTCGCTCAGAATCCAGATGTCAGTAGTCCTACACATACAGTAGTAGTTCACCAGAGCTAGACAGCCTTTCAGCTCAGCCAAAGCAAATTGGAATTGGCACAAGCGGAGATGGTCCGGCTCGAGCTCGTCGTCCGAGTCATCACTGCCGTCGTCGTCGTCGTAGCCCAAGCCCATGCTTATAGGCCCCTGGAGACGTTTCCTCCATTCCTCCCTCTCAAGATCGAACGAAGCTACACAATCTGCTGGAGGAACAACAATGCCAGCGCCTGGTGGCAGCGCCGCCGCCGCCGCCCGGCCTGTGTACACGGCATTGTTCCTCAAGAAGTAGACCACCCCGTCGACGACGGCGCTGCTGTTCGGACAGACGAACATGTCAGGATTCGGCATGTCTCTCCACCGTGCACGGCCGCCGAGGGTCAGCACCTCGAAGAGATGTCGACGGTGGTGGTGTTCGTCGTCATTCTTGAGGCGGTGGAAAATCCGCAGCACCTTGTGTTCTCCCGTGGCGGCAACCTTACCGAAGGCAAACGAGGTGGCCGCCTTACCCAGGCGGCGCCGGCTACCCCGACCCCGATGCGATGGTGCCGGGAGCAGGGGTAGACTGAAGCGAGCTCCGGCACCGGCGGCCGCCGCCGCCGGATCGAGCACGCGGCAGGTGTTGTCGGAGTTATTGGCCACGAAGACGAGGCCGAGGCGTGGGCACAGCACCTGCCCGGGGTTCATGGCGCTGGTTACTCGTTTCACCGTTTTGCCTGACAGATCGATGAGGTCGATTAGCATCGTGTGCCCTTGGGAAGGACCGGAAACGAAGAAGGTCGCCACCAAGAGCGGGTCGTCCCGTTGATGCCGGGCGGCGTGCGCGCGGATGAAATGTGGGTCGCAGGTGAGGGAGCGCCATGAGCGGCAGACGACGCGGAGGCGGCACAGCTCCTTGGCCGAGAGCAGGAGGAAGACGTCGAACAGCACGTCCGTCGCGAGCTCGGCGAAGGCCCGCCCGCTGGATCGGCGGGTCATCGGAGCCATCGTCCTTAAGGGTACATCTGATTAGATCTGCGCAAAAACATCCATATATATGTATTACGGGAGTTGTTGGTGTTACATATATATATACGTATGACCTATATATAAGATAATGAGGGAACGAGATTAACCTCTCATCAGGGATCTCGGTAGCATGTTATATAGCCGGGAAAAGCCTCACGGCGTGGCTGGAGATTGTTACAACAGAATTAGAAGATAAGCATCTTAACAAACTATAGACCGCATGCACATCTCATGCATAACTAATTAACCGAGACTATCTAACAAACTCATTTACATGACCAACACCACCACTTCGGTAAGAGCAACTCCAACAGCTTTGCTATTCTTATTATGAAGGCTTTTTACAACTTGTATAGCAGAAAAATAGGCTCCAACAGATGTGCTATTTGGTTTTGTAAAATAGAAAGTTTGCTATTCTTTGATTTTCGTTGGCCATTTATAGTCAACCACTGACACTAGCTATCTGATAGCAAGGCTGTTGTAGACCTCTTCTTTTTTAAGAAGTTGTCTATTTTACAAAATGGCTAAACATTAGAATTTGGCTACTAATTTTAGCCAAGCTCTTGGAGATGCTCTAATGAATTCAATAAATTGTACCTTTCAAACTTTCAACCTTTCGAGCTATCAAAAAAACGCGATAATGTGTCTCTATATATACGAACATACAAGATCATTGTAAGAGTCCTCTGCCCGTATATGAGAGTCCACTGCCCGTATGGTTCATGGAGTAGGATCACCTCAAGAGTAGCAGAGGCCTCAGACTAGTAGGGGTCCATCAGCCAATGGCCCACTAATACGTGAGAGTGGGATCACGGCCTGACGCGCCGTGCCTCTCCACTCTCGTCAAACAACACCCAAGCGAGCCCAAGCCGAGGAGCCAAGGTCTAATGCAAATCCCATTAGATCTTTTTTTCCCACTACTAGTAGAAATTCACATTTTTTTGTTAATTACTAGCGAAATATGTCTATATGTTGTAATGGGATAAAAATAAAATATCAAGCGAAACCACTACGGTATTAACCGAAGCGATTTTTCGAACCGCCTCAATGGAAAGGTCATGATTAATTGTAGCTTTACTTGAGGCAGTTCAAATGACCTTCTTAGTTAATCAAATAAAAAAATAAAAAAAAGCCATAGATAAGCCTAGCAAACCTATCCTGTTGTAAAGCAAGAATTTCATTTTTTATCCATTCATATGGTGCTACACTTAAATATCGAGCTCCATGACTTTCTTTGAGAACCTGTAAACATATGGAAATTTTCATATCTAATTAAAGTCAGCAACAAATTTGTTGTGCACATGTCAAGTTTGTTGTGCCAATGACGATGACAAATATTGGTTTTAGGAGGGTTTGGTGCATATTTATTTCTCCACATAGCAATGCCACATTAGCAAAAAATGCCCGCTTGGTATGTATGGCTACGTAACAAGTTTAGAGGGTCAGAAATACATTTTCAAAGTTCAAGGACCTATGTGTACCACGTAACAAGTTTAGCGGACCAGAAATACATTTTAAAAGTTTAGAGGTATATGTGGCACACGCTTATAAGTTCGAAGGTCCCCAACTCATTTAATCTAATAAGAATATCAGTTTGTGTTAGAAATTTAAACATTTTAATGTTTGATTTAATCCAGAAAATTACGCATAATATTGTGGTGGCATATATGTGCACGTGTGCAATTTTATGACTCCTTTGATTAGAGATAAACATTGCAAATACTACTGTAGACATACTGAAAATAAAAGACAATCGATTAGGATTGTACCCCGAGGAGGGACTAGTGCCGAAGGCACCGGCGGCTCCATTCGCACTAGTGGACATAGTGCGTTGCTTGCAGTAGTGGACCACAGTCGATGCAGGTAGATGATCGCAGTGCAGTCCCGCGAACGTCCACCAAGAAGAAGACGACGAAGATGAAGTAGTCGCAGTTCCAAACTCGACCGTCCACCAGGAAGGAGACGATCCCGATTCGCCGGAGTGGAAGAAGACGATCTCGCCGGTGAGCAGTCACGGAAGACGCTCCCCAAAAACCTAATTGCCCGCAACACCCGAGCAGGTGTCTCGATGCAAGGCGTCGGGTTCCGGAGGCCTGTTCTCCCGATCTCTGTGCGCGCAGAGGCTCGAGACGGGGATGAACAGAGAGCAACTCGACAGGAGATGAGAGGACTGAGTGTGTCTCGCAGGTAAGGAAAGAGTGTCTGCGTATGGAATATATAGGCCCCAGGAGGAAACGTTTGGTTAATGGCAATCAATCACAATTAATTATCATTAACGAGTCAATCAATTAGCAATTAATTGCACAACGGTCAGATCCCGTTTTCCTCCTTTTCCTTATTCACCACGCATGTGCCACGTCATGTCTGGTCTGGTCCTCGTGTGTCACGTCACGCACGTCTCGACAAGACAAGACACAGACAGCCTCGGCTCGGCGACGGCAGCGTGCGCGTGTGGCACCCCTTTTCCCTCCCTCAACTTCTCCATAGGAGCTAACAAAGGCCACCTATTTAAGTTGAGTTAACACATGGTCAATCATCAATATGGTACTAAACCGTTTTCATTATAGCATTAATTATGGGCCATTGAATTAATCATCAAATATAATTATGGGCTAAAGGCCCATTATATTCAACAATCCCCACCTATTTCTAGGGCACATAAGAAAAGCTCTCGAATTTCCATGTCGTTTCATATACCAGTCGTTTCAGTGGAGACTGTTAAGTTGAACTTCCACTTACAGTACAGACTACACTTAGTCACAACTTGAACAATGGACTATGCCTTAAATTGCAAGTTTTGTGTGATATCAGCTTCATCTAAACTCATAACTGATACCGGGTTGCATGAACATCCCCTCTGGTTGAAGCATATAAGTCATACTTCTAGCCCATTCATGAGTATCTAGAGATCACCCAAATCTCATAGACTGTGACTAGCAGTCAAACTCATATAGGTGTATTCCTTAAAGATGTTCTGTAGGACAACATCTATCGCTTCACAAGCCGCTTTGGAATACATTGAGGTGTATAATCAGCCTTCCTTAGAGACTTAGGAAAGAAGTGCAATTGAGATGAGTTAAGTAAAGGGTCTTTCCTCACAATCTACTTCTGGCTTATTTCACCATTCCACTTCACGGGATCTCCGATCATATAGAATAGGTTGCCACCATGGTAGACCTCACGTGGGTCTCAAACCCATCTCACTCGATGCACTATCTATCACATTACGTGATAGTCCCTTTGTGAATTGATCTGCCAGATTCTTAGACGTATGGACATAGTCCAACGCTATAACTCCGGAGTTTCTCAATTTTCTAACAGTCTTCAAACGCTGTTTGACATGCCTAGTAGACTTCATGTTGTCCTTAGAGCTGTTGACTTTTGTGATCACCGTTTGATTGTCACAGTTCATGGAAATAGCCGGCACAGGTTTTTCAACCACCAGTAGATCCATCAGGAGTTCACGAAGCCACTCGGCCTCAGCGCCGGCGGTGTCTAATGCTGTGAGTTCTACTTCCATGGTTGACTTCGTTAAGATAGTCTGCTTGCAAGACTTCCATGTAACAGCGCCACCTCCAAGTAGAAACACATATCCACTTGTGGCCTTTAACACATCAGCATTAGATATCCAATTTGCATCACAATAACCCTCTAATACCTTCGGGTATCCGGTATAGTGAATGCCATAGCTCACAGTACCTTTCAGATAGCACATCACTCTCTCAAGAGCTTGCCAATGAATATCTCCCGGATTTGACACAAACCGGCTAAGTTTCCTCACTGCAAATGAGATATCAGGCCTCGTGGCACTTGAAAGGTACATCAATGAGCCTATAATTTGGGAGAATCTTAGTTGATCCCTTGCTATTCTTCGATTTTTCCTCAATAGCACACTAGGATCATAAGGCGTAGGAGCTGATTGACAGTCACTATACCTAAAGCGACTTAAAATCTTTTCCACATAGTGGGATTGCACAAGTGTAATCCCACCATTACCTTCTCTTGAAAGCTTATGTTTAGAATAACATCAGCTTCTCCCAAATCTTTCATCTCAAAGTTATTAGACAAAAAGTCTTTGACTTCCTTGATCACATCAAGGCTTGTCCCAAGGATCAGTATGTCATCCACGTACAGACAAAGGATCACACCTTCACCCCAACCAAACCGATAGTACACACATTTGTCAGCTTCATTAACAGCAAAGCCGGCAGAAGTTAAAGTTCTGTCAAACTTCTCATGCAATTGTTTTGGAGCTTATTTTAGGCCATATAGGGATTTTAATAACTTACACACCTTGCCCTTTTGACCACTTGTTACAAATCCATCAGGTTGATCCATATAGATCTCTTCCTCTAACTCTCCATTTAGGAAAGTTGTCTTCACATCCATCTGATGAATGAGAAGACCATGAGAGGCAGCCAAAGATAGTAACACTCGAATTGTGGTCAAACGAGCAACAGGTGAATAAGTATCAAAGAAATCTTCCCCTTCTTTTTGGGTATAACCCTTAGCCACAAGCCTAGCCTTGTACCTCTCAATTGTACCATCAGGCCTAAGCTTTTTCTTGAACACCATTTACACCCTATAGGTTTACACCCATAAGGCCGTTCAACCACTTCCCAAGATCCATTAGATATTATTGAATCCATCTCATTTCTTATTGCTTCCTTCCACAAGTCAGCATCAGGAGAGGAAAATGCCTCTTTAATGGTTGTTGGGGTATCATCCATGAGGTACACAATATAGTCATCTCCAAAAGACTTCACTTTTCTTTGTCTTTTGCTCGTTCGAGTGACTACATTATCATCCTCCTCAGGATAGTGAACATGGGGTTCCTCAGATTGTTCTATCAGTATAAATTGCTCATGGGAATTTATAGACTCATGACTAGAAATATTAGGTGTACTTTTCATAGGGAACTCACTTTTAAAGAATGTTGCATCTCTGGATTCCATTATAGTACCAACATTCATATCTGATACTCCAGAATTTATAATTAGAAACTTATACCCTACGCTGTGAGTAGCATAACCAAGGAAAATACAATCAACTGTCTTAGGTCCGAATTTGCGTTTCTTGTTTATTGGCACATTCACTTTAGCCAAACAACCCCAAGTATGCAAATAGGAGACATTTATTCTTTTCTTTTCCCATTCCTCAAATGGTATGATTTCTTTATACTTTGTAGGAACTCTATTCAGGACATGACATGCTGTCAATATCGCCTCACCCCACCATTCCTTAGATAGTCCCAAAGTCTCTAACATGGCGTTAACCATCTCAGTTAGAGTACGGTTCTTTCTTTCAGTAATCCCATTGGACTGTGGTGAGTATGGTGGTGTCCTCTCATGAATAATTCCATGTTCTACGCAGAAATCAGAAAAATCACTTGAAAAATATTCGCCACCACGATCGGACCTTAAACGTTTAATTTTCCTCTCAAGTTGATTTTCTACTTCAGCTTTATAGGTTTTAAAATAATGTAATGCTTCATCCTTTGTTTTAAGCAAATACACATGACAAAATCTAGTACAATCGTCTATAAATGTAATAAAGTATCGTTTACCACCTTTAGTCAACTCATCATTCATCTCGCATAGATCGGAATGGATTAATTCTAATGGTGCCAAGTTCCTCACCTCCGCAGCCTTGTGAGGCTTGCGAGGTTGCTTGGATTGCATGCATACATGACACTTAGAACCTTTGACTAAATTAAATTTTAGGATTAAATTCATATTTGCTAGCCACGTTAAACAACCATAATTAACATGATAAAATCGCGAATGCTAAATATTCGACTCATTCGAAATAACAGTATGGTTCACAATTTTATTACACACATCATGCATAGATAAGCGGAACAAGTCTCCGCAATCATAACCTTTACCAATAAAAGTTCTAAACTTTGAAAGTATAACTTTATTGGCCTCAAAGACTATTGTGTAGCCATCTCTGCAAAGCTGTGAGCCGCTAACTAGATTCTTTCTGATGGAGGGGACATGCTGCACGTTCTTCATCAGCACCGTCTTTCCCGAAGTGAACTTCAGAATGACCGTACCAACACCAAGAACACGCGCATGAGAGCCGTTCCCCATCAGTAAGGCTCCAGTGTCGCTGGCCTGATAAGAAGAAAACAAAGAGATATCAGCACATACATGAACATTAGCCCCAGTATCCATCCACCACTCAGGTGAATGACAGACTGAAAGAATAGTGGGTAAATAATTACCATACCCAGATGTTTCTCCTTCAGCCTCGTTAATGACCATGTTCACTGACTTTTTCTCTTCTCGTTTGAATTTGCGGTCTGGACAAGCACTTACCCAGTGGTCATCGCTACCGCAAACAAAGCAGCCTCCATCTGCCTTTTTCTTCTTAAAAGTTTTAGTTTGCTTTGGCTTCGGATTTGTCCCTTGCTTGTTCTCTTGCTTGTTCTTTTTCTTATTACGGAATGCGAATTGCTTTTTCTTCTGCACCACATTGGCACTAGAAGACTCAACGCCTTTCCCATGTGTATCTTTTGCTCTCGCCTTCTCCTCAACATCAAGAGTTCCCATGAGTTCGGCAAGACCAAACTCTTTCCTCTGATGTTTTAGAGAAGTAGCAAAATCCTTCCAAGAAGGTGGCAACTTAGCGATTATACCGCCGGCCACAAACTTTTCAGGCAACACACAAGGGAAATGTTCTAGTTCCTTAGCTAATGCACAATCACAGAACGGTTATCCACCATCTTGTAATCAAACAATTGCTCCATGAGGTACAGCTCGCTACCAGCATCAGAAACCTCGAACTTGGCCTCAAACGCATCCCATAATTCCTTAGCAGTGGTGCAAATGATATAGTTATCGACGTACTTTTTGTCGAGCGCACTAATCACGGCGCCTCTGAAGAGGTTATCAACAGCCAGGAACGTTTGCTCCTCCTCAGGAGTAAACTGTTCTGGCTTCCCCTTTTGCGGCGTGATAGTAAATCATAGCAGTCAACCACAATATCATTCTTGTGCGCCACCGCTTATAGTTTGAACCATCAAATGGATCCGGTTTTAACGCAGCAGTAAAACCACTAACAGAAAAATGCCTAATATCAGGTTTTTGGATTGTTAGAAATTTAGATATTTTAATGTTTGATTTAATCTAGAAAATTACGCATAATATTGTGGTGGCATATATGTGCACGTGTGCAATTTTATCACTACTCAGATTAGATATAAACATTGCAGATACTACTGTAGACATACTGAAAATAAAAGACAATCAATTAGGATTGTACGGATTGTACCCCGAGGAGGGACCAGTGCCGAAGGAACCGGCGGCTCCATTCGCACTAGTCGACATAGTGTGTTGCTTGTAGTAGTAGACCACAGTCGATGTAGGTAGATGATCGCAGTGCAGTCCCGCGAACGTCCACTAGGAAGAAGATGACGAAGATGAAGTAGTCGCAGTTCCGAACTCGACCGTCCACCAGGAAGAAGACGATCCTGATTCACCGGAGTGGAAGAAGACGATCTCGCCGGGGAGTAGTCGCGGAAGACGCTCCCCAAAAACCTGATTGCCCGCAACACCCGAGCAGGTGTCTCGATGTAAGGCGTCGGGTCAATGACCCGAGCAAGTGTCTCGATGCAAGGCCGCAACACCCGAGCAGGTGTCTCGATGCAAGGCGTTGGGTTCCGGAGGCCGGAGGAAACGTCTAGTTAATGGTAATCAATCACAATTAATTGTCATTAACGAGTCAATCAATTAGCAATTAATTTTGCACACAAGACAGGCACGGCTCGGCGGCGGCGCACGCGTGTGGCACCCCTTTTCTCTCCCTCAACTTCTCCATAGGAGCTAACAAAGGCCACCTATTTAAGTTGAGTTAACAAATGGTCAATCATCAATACGGTACTAAACCGTTTTCATTATAGCATTAATTATGGGCCCTTGAATTAATCATTAAATATAATTATGGGCTAAAGGCCCATTATATTCAACAGTTTGTTTATAATCAAAACTGTTATAGTGAAAGACCAGGTAAAAAATCAGACCCAAAAACAGTGAGCAACAGAAAAGTTGCAAAGAGAAAACCTAAGTGGAAACAAAAATAAATCTGAAAACAGAAACCGAGCCAATCACCACCGATTTGAACAGGAAGAAACGTAAATAAAACAAAAAAAAAACCAGAGCCAATCAGCTGAACAAAAAATAACGATAGAAACCGAAAAAGAAGAGAAGGGGAAAACACAATCAACGAGCGGACAAGTAACAGATATTAAGACGGGTAGAGAAAAAGAACATAGGAAAGTACTAGTCTGGACGAAAAAATTTATGACAGCAATTTTATCACTTTAATATTAGAGTAGCAAAGGTGCCTGTGAATGGGAGAAAAAACAATACCTCTATGTTAATGGACTTGATTCAACTCAAATGTTTATCTCATCTTTCTCCGTATCTCATTAGTGACTCGACATTGCTATAGTGACTCAAAAGTTGACTCGACATTGCATAGTGATAAAAAACATGAAGTATAGGTGATACGTACAAGAAAATAGCCGGACACAACAATAGTTCAGTCAAAAGTTCATCAAGTATGTAATTACTAACTAGTGGCTTCAACCTAGTTGGTAGTTGCAGATCAACCATTAGCACACTCTAGACCTAAGTACAAGTTTACAAGTCTAAAGAACAACAACAAGATCATAGCCACACAGACAAATGAGCATTAATTATATTACCCTGAACATGGTGCGGCCACTGCTGAGCTCTGAGAGACGGCAACATCAGCAGGCAATGGTGGTGGTGGCTCGATCAATCACGCTCGGCATACCAAATCTAATATCCAGCCGGAGGCATTGTCAACTAACAACTCAATGGATCCGTTGATGCCTGGACAGGATGGACAGAAGGCAAACAAGTTAGCGCCGTCGGCTGCTGCATAGAGAGGTGCAGGAGCTCACCGCCCGAGTTCGTTTGCGTTCGTGGCTATTACAGGTGCAGCAAGGACCAAGAAGCAAGTGATAGGGTGATTGGCTGATTGCCTTCTCATTATACATATAATATAATTTCTATATAGATAGTTTCTTAAAAAAATATATATTTGCCTTATGCCGTTTATGTGCTTGCAGCTTGCGTGAGCACTGGGGAGATGTGTTTCTTTGAAAAAACAAATATTTGCCTTATGTGCTTGTGTGTGGGGATGCTAATGCATTTTACATTCTATAAATAAATTAGAATTTATTAATTAAAGGTCTTTGAATCGGTAATTACCAACGGTAAATTACCAGTTAAATACATGAATCTTTAAAAACAATTGGAAGAGGACAAAATCATTTTTGCTTTTGCTTGCGATTTTTTTTATCGTTATCGTTATCGTTTTTGTTTTTTCAGTTACCGCTACTGTTTTTGTTTAGGCCAAAAATGGGAAAATACTCGAAAACAATTTCAAAAAATCAGAGATTATTATTTTCATTTTCATCTCTAGATATTGAGCTGTCATTAGCGAGACCAGCTCTGCCCTGTAGGAGTACTACAGATGAGCAACCATATTGGTACTTTGGTCTTGTTCAGTTGTGAAATTTTTTTAGATTTTGCTATTATACTATTTTTATTTGTATTTGGTAAATATTATTTAATTATGTACTGATTAGGCTCAAAAGATTCGCCTCGTGATTTATAGATAAACTATGTAATTAATTATTTTTTCATCTACATTTAGTACTCCATGTATGTGTGGTATAAGATTCGATGTGACATAAAATCTTGAAAAAAAAATTTGAATTTTGGTAGGAACTAAACAAGGCCAAAGTATGACCACCATTTACCCACCTGGGTCCCAGACAAGTCACATACTCGACACATGGACGATGCTGGATGATGCCATCATGTCGATGATCAACGTACGCGCAGTGTGACAGTAGTATTAACCTCACGCAGCAGTGCGACGAAATGATGGACAAAGCTGTGGCGCACTAGTACACAGAAGCACTATACAGGCGGTTTCCAACCCCATTTCACAGGCGGTTTGGAGAACCGCCTGCGCTGGGTGCCTGTGGAAATCAAGAGTTTCCACAGGCGGGTAACCTAGAACCGTCTGTAGAAATAGATTTCTACAGGCGGTTCAGCTATGCAACCCGCCTGTAGAAATGAACTTTCTACAGGCGGTTCTCATTATATAACCGCCTGTGTTAAAAATTTTAAATTTCTAAATTTTCCCACTAGAACCTTTTTTCATTTTATATTTTAATATGTACATACAACATATATATATATACACGTAATATTCAAACTACTGAAGCCTAGAGATCATGTAAACCATTGCAACATGCAATTCATTTATATATACTGTTACTTTACATAAGGTTACATTAATTACAAACATGATCACACATCAAGTTTTTTCTGTTACATGCATTAGAGGTTTCACCTCTGAAACCTCTGCTCTAATAACCGGATCGAGTTAGCTTAAGCCTACTAATCTCCCTTAGCGCTCCGTATTCAGGCTTTGCTAGGGCGCTGGTCCGATCGTGATATTTCCCTTCGCTGGGAATGACTTCTCGCAACATGAATTTGCAGAGGTCCTCAACTATGTTGTATAAAGTGGCTTCACTCATGCTCTTCGCCTTTTCAAAGTCTTTTTGCTGCACAGGAAGTTAGAAAACATCATATATTTAATGTTCATAATACATAATTAACAACCTTAATTACTTAGAGCATTAATTACCTTATAAGGGTTAGTCATATATCTTCCACCCTCTCTCATGAACTCACATACGTAGAATCCACAGTGGACCGATCCTAGTGGTTGCTTGTGACACTATATAAAGAAAAAGAGCATATTTGTGAGTTGCAACATGATGCGTATTCTATGTATATAGCTAGCGAGAATAACTTGGTAAACTTTCATACGTACCGGCCACTTATAAAAGAACCTCAAAGGCTGCCCCTGTATTCCTGACTCGCACTTTCCTCCTTTAATCTTATAATACCTATAGGCCCTATGATATCAAAAACATTCTGCAAGTTATTGTCAAACTCTTATAAAATTTTGTATGCATATTTTACTTAGCTTACCGTTCTAAGAGAGAAATGAATGGTGCATAAGTTGTTGGTTCATAGTCTGCGGAGTCTAGGACATGCACACGTCCATGCTTGGGATTAATCATTAAGCAGATCCAGTGGTCCCTGAGAGAATGAACTTTGTGATCAAAGTGCGCATTTTAACTATTAATACGATGCATGCAAACTGACACTTACCTAAAGTTATATGGTGCGAATATTAATTCCCTGTCTTGAAACTCTAGCATTGTCATGGCTAGGTAGAGGCCGTAACTAGCTATTTGTTTCTTTTCCCTTTTCTTTATTTCGTCCTCCTGCTCTTTTGGATCCAAACCTTTTAAGGAGTCATGATCTTTTCCGATCCTAAAAGTGTGCTCGTCCTCACATATCCTCATTGGGCTCATATACGCGACCCTTTTATTCGCATTAGTGCTTGGATCCGGACCGTACCGCATCTGTTGCTGTTCATATTGCATTCTGCAACGTGCACTTGTATGTTAGTATTAAAATTTAATGTAACTCACAAATAATAACTCACAAATTTAAAGCAATGTATGAGTGACACTTACAATGCAAACACAGTTATGAGCTGCACATCGAGTCTTTGTAGGTTCATCATTAACCACATGTCCTCGAAGGTCACAATTGCTCTTGTATGATCACTATTAAATGCCTCTGCTGGTATATCTACACTGATCGTGTCAATGCCAACAGAAGCTGCTCTCATATACCAGTCATGGAACCTTTTTACACCAGCTGGGACCTTTTTAAGTTTATCCCAAGTGAGTAGAGGCCTACCCAACTCATATTTCTTAGGGACATACTTATAATCATCTTTAGTGGGTGGCCTAATATTTACAAAAGCTGGTTCAGACTTCTTCGCTGCCTTCTCGTGCTCAGCCAAGTCAACTAATTTTGTCGTGCGGCTCATAGCAATTCCTGACAAAAATAGGGCAGTACCAGCAGACTTCCTCTTCTTTGGCTCGAACGGCGAAACCAATTTCGGCACCGAAAATTTTAACTTTTTTGGTGGCGGTGGTGTCGTCTCGTCATCTTTGGTTGGTTGTGGTGGTGTCTCGGCATTTTTGGGTGGTGGTGGTGTGGAAGATTCTGGTGGTGCTGGCGAAGGTTGTGGTTTAGGTGATGGTGGTGGGGATGGTGGGTGAGGCATTATAGGTGAGGATGGTGGAGCGAAGATCGGAGAGGGTGGTAGACTCGGAAGAGTTATGTTACCACCGACATCTGGAAGGGACGACTCCTGAGTCAGTGGTACTTCTTGGGATGAAGGTTGTGGTACCTCAGACAACAGGACGTCTCGTCGAGGCCAAAGAATGAAATTCTTGATAGCTTGTCCCAGCTTCTCAATACCCTCAGGACCAGGAATGTCTAGCATGTCATCCTCATATCCTTGGACAACTGTCTGCACTTCCACCCTACAATAGTCCTCTGGAATATTGCTACCATGAAACTGGCGCCCCGGGATTGCAAGTCCTGTGGCTACTTCCCTTGTACGATTATTGTTAAGACCGTACCTTATGACTAGGGAGCAACGAACAGGACTTTCAATCTCGTCAACTGGATACCGGTCCTTGTTTCCAGTAGACGCCACACTACTTGGGACAACTGGAGCCTGTTGTGATGTTGTCGGGGCGACCACTAGCTGCATCTGGCGAGGCTGACCACTCAATTGGCTAGACATTGCAGACGCCAGTCGCTGCATCAACTCAGGAGGAGGATCGGAGAGCATTTTATTCATCACCTGTTCGACTTCTTTCTTAGCCTCCTCCTTAAAAAAATTAGACAATTCTTCCTTGTAGCGATCGCGTTTTCTATACATTCCTTCCCACTCTGGTCCGAATCCTTCTTTCCATCCTTCCTTGGATGAGATACCTCGTACACGACCGGGATGCTCTGGGTTACCCAGAGCAACAGTAAGAACGTCCTTCTCCCTTTGTGGCTTAAATTCGCCTGCTTTCTGCTTAGCTGCCACCTTGAAAATATTCTTCGCAGCCTCTTCGACCATTGGGTCAGCAAATGACAAGCCAGAATTGGCTTTCTTTGCCGGTACCCGAGCACGAACCCACCGCGAGCCCCTGCGACCAAGTTGGTCAGGGAGCGCCGGCAAACCCTGAGCCCTCTGCGCTTCATCCTCTTGCTCCCATTGGGCAAGCTTGCGCTGGTAACCACCTGTGCCTAGGTGGTGGTGGTACTTGTTCCTTTTTGCGAGTTCAGATTTGGATTCGCTCAAAGCTTTGAACTCATCAGAATTCCTCTGCTCTAGAAACACTGCCCACTGACCAGCCGTGATTTTATACCTCTTTGTCGGGTCCAACCCTTTCTTTGCCCACTTTGAATTCAACTCAGACTTGTAATTCCTAAACATGATCCCCCATTGCTTCAATGTGTGCTCTTTTACGAGGTCTTCTGAACCCTGAGGTAAAACAAACCTCGTAAGCAGCCTGTTCCACATTCTTTTGATCTCATTGTTGTCCACATTTTTCCACTCCCTGACGGTGATGTCAAGATGGTCCCTAACTAAGAAACCGAGTGTGTTACGCCACTTAGGTAAGGTCTCCGCTGGAGCTAAGGGTTGTCCAGTCGCACTGACATCTGTAACTCTATAAGTTACTTTTGGGAACTGATTCAATCCTCTTTCACCTCGTTTCCTTTTGTTCCCGGTCTCAGTGGTCGTCTCCGTCGTCGGCTCAGGTGCACTTTCATGTGCAACTTCTTCTTGGGATAGGATTTCCTCCATTTCTTTCAATTGAGATAGCACCTCCTATTCATATAAAGACATGTAATTATGAATGAGGCGCATAAAAGTATAGAAACATATAATTATGAATGAGTAATTCACCTCTTCTATCTCTGGGTTGTAATCGGGGTCACGTGCGTACTCACGACGGGCGTTCCTCTCTATGCGAGGATCAGGAATGTCGCTTACCGAGGTCTCGTACGAAGGAGTTGACTCACGTGACCCTTCTGCCTGCTCCGTGTTGTGGGACCCTTGTTCCTTCTCTACGTGCTCGGACCCCTTTTCTTGCACGGTGGGGCTAGACCCTAGTGCCTTCTCGGTGCAGTCTGACCCTTTTTCTTGCACCGTGGGGCCGGACCCTGGTGCCTTCTCGGTGTGGTCTGTCCCTTTTTCTTGCACGGTGGGGCCAGACCCTGGTGCTTGCTCCATAGGGCCGGACCCTTGTGCCTGCTCCGTGTTTTCACTTGGAGAAGTCGTCATTGCAAGATTCTAAAGCATATATGTTATCAGAAATGTTATATAGTATAGTATGAACACTGAAGATAATACTCTAAGTCAATCGTTGACTAATAAATAGTTGACTTATAAATAATTAAAAGTGAATATTTGCTACATCTTTTCTAGAAAGCTTACTAAATTGTGAACTTTGTTCTAAACATTACTTTAAAATACTATAACTACACATGTGCAAATCTACTAAGAATAAGAGCAAAGCAACACATCTTAACTGAGTCAAACAATATAAACATGCAAATCTACTAAGAATAAGAGCAAAGCAACATAGGGCATTAGTTATTTTTATATCTCTTAATCTATTATTCCTAAATTCATGAAACAATTACTAGGCCTCCAATATCATATGAAAAGCATATCACAATAATTTCATATTTATTTGAGCAATACTACTACAGTTATGAAAAAGACAAATACAATAAGCAATTAAAACCTAACTGCCTAAATCTATTTTTAAAGCTAAAATTTCAAACTAAAACATGACATATTATAGATCTACTGGATAGACAATTTTACAAGGATTCCAAAAAGTCTATATTTGCTATTTTACGATTTTTCTAGCATTTACTATGATTTTCCAAATATCATTCCAAAAACAAATCACATGGTCACTGACGTGTGGGCCCCACACGTCAGGGTCTTCTTCAACCCCCGCAGGGGAGGGATTCTGTGCCCGTGCTGCGTAGGGGAGGGTGGGGGACCTTCTCGGTGGTGCGCAGGGGAGGGGAGGGGGTGGGGAACAGGGAGATGGGGGTCGGCGGCGGCGGCGGCGATGGGGAGGCCGTGGGGCGCAGCGGCGGGGCGGCGGTGGTGGCTGTTACCGGAGGCGGAGCGCGGACGTCGGAGAAGAGAGGGAGGGCGGGCATACCTGCTGGGCTTGGGGTCGGGCGCGGAGCAACGGCGGCGGAGACCGGAGGCGGAGCGGCGGCGAGCTCGGCGGCGGCGGTGGCGAAAATCGGCAGCCTGACGGCGTAGGTTTGAAACTTCGTGGCGCCAGGGACTTGGAAAATTTCAGGGGCTGGACGTGGCCCTTTATATGCGCGGCATTTCTACAGGCGGCTGTCTATGTGAACCGCCTGTATAAATATTTTTCAATTATATTGTTTGTACATTATTTGTTGTAACATAATGTAAAATAACTTGTATATTATATTGTTTCTACATTATTTTTAATGTAAAATATATTTGTATCATATATTTAATGTATATTATAATATGATTATAATATGATTATATTGTTTCTAAATTTTTTTT
Organism: Sorghum bicolor; assembly: GCF_000003195.3. NCBI lineage: Eukaryota > Viridiplantae > Streptophyta > Magnoliopsida > Poales > Poaceae > Sorghum > Sorghum bicolor. The sequence continues at coordinate 59,793,277 of NC_012874.2, forward strand.
TAATTTTTAGTGTTATATATTCTTTGTATATTGATATTATAATATGATTATATTGTTTCTAAATTTCTTTTTAATTTTTAGTGTCATATATTCTTTGTATATTGATATTATAATATGATTATATTGTTTCTAAATTTCTTTTTAATTTTTAGTGTTATATATATTATTTATGTATTGATATTATAATATAATTATATTGTTTCTAAATTTCTTTTTAATTTTTAGTATTATATATATTATTTATGTATTGATATTATAATATAATTATATTGTTCCTACATTATTTGTAACATAATTATGTGGCATTTGACAAAGCGTTACGAAAGTGTAGTTCTAAATCGAAATCGAAAGGTCTCACATATAGTTTCATAAATTTGAGTGAGATTACATGATGACTAGAGTTTACATGATGAATGACAAATACAATCTAGGCAGTTACTATTCTTCCTTGTCCATCAGCGCGCACCCAAGGCAAAGAACTTTGTGAGATGCTTCGCTCAACATTTCTTATCTTAGCAGGATAGTCATCCACAAAGAGGGACATGTCGCTGAACTGGTTAAAATCCTCCAGATCCGCTACACCATCAACTCCTATCGCTTGTTGCTTTCCTGGAAAAACTACATGCTTCAGCTTGTCAGTAGTTTTCTTCTCATTCTTAGAAAGGATCTGTTCAGCATAGAACACCTGTGCAGCACGGTTACCAAGGATCCACGGGTCATCTTTGTATCCCACTTTACTTAGATCAAGAACTCTGACCCCATAATTATCCACTGTGACATGTTTATCTTCTACCCATTGACATCGAAACACGGGGATCTGAAATGTACCATAGTCTAGTTCCCATATGTCCTCGATGAAGCCAAAGTATGTAATAATATCACCAGTTTCGTCGTCTATGGCCTCGCATCGAACACCACTATTTTGTGTCATGCTCTTTTTATCCTTGGATTTGGTATGAAATGTGAATCCACTTATGTCATATGTTTGCCATGTTGTCACTTGGCGTGATGGTCCAGATGCCAAAGCCTTGATGGTTTGTTCCTCAATTGTTTCCCCAGATGGAATATCCTGCTCCCTTAGCCATGTGTACAATTGTTTCTTGTGTTCCTTCATTATCCAATCATTCGTTTGCCCAGGATTATGTTCTCGAAGCTCATTCAAGTGTTGACCGAGCAAATGCTCCATAATCGAGAGCTGATGTAAGATGCTGTGATGTGCCTCAAGGACTGTATTGTAATCTGGCGGGATGAATGATTTCCGTCCAATCCTCCCACTTCCATGCAGCCTACCCTCATGCCTTGATGGAGGCAAACCTATTGCGACCTGGTCTCTTAGGACACTATTGCAGAATGGTCCTCCGGACTCAATTGCCTCTTCAGTACAGTACCCCTCTATCATGGATGCCTCAGGACGAGCACGAGTTGATACATAGCCATTTAGTATTGCCATAAAACGCTCGTACGTCCACATTTCATGCAGGTACATGGGACCCAATGCTTGTATTTGAGGAACTAAGTGCACCACAAGGTGCACCATGATATCAAAGAATGATGGGGGAAAACACATCTCAAACTGTGACACTGTCTCCACTGCGAATTGCTGAAGGGATTCTAACTCATCACGGTCAATTACCTTTTGTGTGACCTTATTGAAAAAATAGCACAATCGTGTGACTGCCATCTTCAAGAACACTGGATTGATAGCCCTTATTGCAATAGGGAGGAAAGTAGTCAGCATTACATGACAATCATGTGAGTTGTAGTTGGTGAGTGTAAGGTCTTTCATTGACACAATACTTCGTATACTAGAGCAGAATCCAGAGGGTACTTTCAAATTCTTCAACCACTCACACATCACATGTTTCTCATCTATGCTGAGGTTGTAGCTTGCTGCTGGGAGATGGTACTTTCCATTTTCTTGAAGAACAGGATGAAGCTCTTTTTTTATACCTAACTGTACCATGTCGAAGCGTGAATTGAGTCCTTCCTTTGTCTTCGTCTTGATATCTAGCAATGTGCCAATTAGGCTTTCAAACACGTTCTTCTGGACGTGCATACCATCGATCGCGTGTCGTATGTCCAATTCTTTCCAGTATGGCAAATACTCAAAGAAAATGGACTTCTTCTTGAATGTTGCCCCTGGAGTTGGTTTCACATCCTTTCTTGGTTTTCCATCCTTTGTCTTCTTTCCGAACACAAAGTTGATGTTGCTCACAATTTTGAAAACTCTCTGGCCTTTGCTATTACCTGATGGTGCATCTGAGTTCCTTTCATCATTATTGTCGAAGTACTTATCCATCTTTTTTAGGCGGTACCTGTGCCCTTTTGATAAGAATCGTCTATGCCTCATGTACACTATTTTCTTAGATGCATTAAGGGACACATAATGGGTTCCATCTATGCACACCACACAACCAACCTTTCCCTTGAATTGCCCTGACAATGTGAAGAGAGCAGGGTAATCATTGATCGTAACAAAAATAATTGCTCTTAGTGTGAATGAATCTTTGAGATACTCGTCTACCATTTCAACACCTTGTATCCATAACATTTTCATCTCCTCCATTAAGGGCTCCAAGAAAACATCCATGTCAACTCCAGGTTGGACTGGTCCAGAGATAAGTATGGTTAGCAAAAGGTATTTTCGCTTCTGCATCAACCATGGAGGAAGGTTGTAGATGGTGAGAATCACCGGCCATGTGCTGTGCTTGCTGCTCCTCTCAGCAAATGGATTCATTCCGTCGGTACTCAGTGCAAACCTAACATTTCTTGGTTCGCTGGCAAAGTCTTGATGGTTCTCATTAAAATCTTGCCACTGCTTTCCATCGGCTGGATGGCGAAGCTTGCCATCATTTTTGTGCTCATCCGAAGCATGCCAACTCATTAGTTTTGCATCGTCAGGGTTAGCAAACAAACTCCTCAGCCGATCTATCACTGGAAGGTACCACATCACTAAAGCAGGAATCTTTTTCTGCGCATAATAATCAACCTCTTCTTTATCTTTGCTGGTGGGTTTTGAACTCTGCTGGGTCTTCTTTTGGGTCTTCTTTCGCTTCTTCTCTGCTGTACACATGGAGGCAGCACAATCCTCATGTCGATAGTCTTTATTTGTCTTATACCGACTTGCACCACACTTTGGACACTTATCCAAGTCCTTGTATTCATCACCGCGATATAGGATACAATGATTCCTGCACGCATGGATCTTCTCGACACCCATAGTGAGCGGACTGATCAGCTTCTTTGCATGGTACGTGTTAGCAGGCAATTTGTTCTCCTTGGGAAGCATGTCTCCGATAATACTTAAGAACGTATCGAATCCAACATCAGACAGACCATACCTGGCTTTTGCCATCAGTAGTTTTAGCACAGATCTCAGCGTCGTGAACTCTTTGGTACAACCCTTGGACTCATCATACAGAGGCTCTTCAGCCGCCTTCTTCAAGGCCTCCATCCCTTTCATTAATAACATTGATGGTTCAGTATGACGATGCAACATTGCCTCTAAGAATTCAAAATCTTCTGCGGCTGTATCATTTGGTAAGACATGAGTTCTGTCATCAGCATTTCTCCCAGCAAAACCACCAGCAGTGACATTTGGCACAACATGTTCACTTCGGTGTGTGTCGTGCAAAAACTGAAATCCTTCATCAGGCATGTCTGGACCGTCGACATCAATATTCGCAGGGTCCCCAATTGTATAAGGTGCCGAGCTACCCTCTCCATGCTTTGTCCAAATCAAGTAATCCTTCATAAATCCTCGGCATACCAGATGAGAAATGATTGCTTCAGTATCTTCAAAAATATTAATATTTCTGCAGTCGATGCATGGACAATATATGTGCTTCGTCTTTGTTCTCAAAGCATGGTTCTTAGCAGCATCAACAAACCTATGGACCTCAGGTATGTATGATGGATCTAGTCTTGATAAGTTATACATCCAGAAGGACCGCTCCATCATGAGCTGTGCAAAAATTAGTAAATTAATTGATCTCAATGCAAAACAGGTAGTTTAGGAAAATTGTCATCTAACCTTTCAAACAACAACTTGTGAAGATGAAAACCTCGGAGCTAACATTAAAAATAAAGACAAAACCCTAAGTAATAATAAAAAACTAACAACTAAATCAAATTGACAAGGTAGAAAATCACCATTGATGGATTCAACTAAATATATACCTTGATTCACTATAATAAATTTGATAAGGAAACATGGAAATATATAAAAATACATATTGCATAATGAAATCAAATTTACATAAAAATGAACATCCTAAACAATAGAAAACTTATCTTTCTCTTTCTTCCCAAGCATGGAAACACCATTCATGGAAAGCACTACATATATATTTCTTGGATTCACTAATTAGAGAAGAAAACATAGAAAAAAAGAGAGGAGAGACATCATCTAACCATCTTAAGCAATATCATTTGAGCAAATATAGTCCATACCTAGCTATTCTACTCTCTCTCTCTCATGGTGAAACCCTAGATCCAAAAAGTAGCTCTAATTGAGCAAGGGGGCACAAAAAGAGCCTTTAGAGGCATCAACTAACCTTTCTTAGCCACCTCCTTCCAAGAAATGAAGATCAAAACCTCCCCCCTTGTATTTTGGAAAAACTGGACCTCCAAGATGTGCTCCAATGGAATGTGGCTGCTACCTACAGTTCTGCCCGAGGAGGAAGAAGGGGTGGGGTATTTATAGAAAGAATAGCACAGGCGGTTCACATAAGAAAACCGCCTGTGTTAATGCTCCATTTACACAGGCGGTTTCCTTATGTGAACCGCCTGTGCAAATCCATTAACACAGGCGGTTTTTAAATCTTGCCGTACAAATTTACAACACAGTCGTGTTACAAGTAAAACCGCCTGTGAAAATTTTTTGCCCCCGCCGGCTTAGAGCATCTGTGTACTAGTGGCGGAGCCGGAGGGTGGTTTTCGCGACTGGCGTGGCAGCCGACAAGTCAATAAATCGAGGGCTAGAGTAGGTAGACGTCCTTTTCGTGTAGTCGTTTGGTAGACTAGCTAGCAAAGGTGGTATACCTGTCCGTGGCAATGAGAGGTTTAAGTTTTGCTGTGTGGTTATCTTATAGACATAACATTTACCATTCTGTGGTTAAATGGTTTGATTTGTAGCTTGAGGATTTGTTTAGCGATCTCGTCATGAGTTTTAATTTGTCTAGGAATCGAACTCCATATAAGTTCTAATTTGCCCAGCAACCAAAAGTCGTCCATACTTTGCCCTAGATACATACACATGCTGCTCTCTCTCATATAGTATGTACAGGAGGTTTATAGATTTATAACAATGATCATTTCATATGTTACAGTTTGTTGTGGCATAGGATTGTGCAATGCTCGAATACTTAACTTGTACAGCTAAAATGGAGAGAATGATATATCATAAAAATACTTTGTATTCCATTTGGGACAGCATGGACATGCAACGAGTTTGATTTGGGCACGTGAAAGACCGAGAGTATATATCACCTCTGTCAGACGGTTGTGAGCGATGAAGGATCAAGAAACATATTGCTCTTTAACATTAGGAATATGTAGATGCATGCATGGTCGATATCGTTAGCATCAAAAGTTTGAAAGCGTATGAAAAAGCAATTTATGCATAATCTACGACTAATGCCTCGTTTGACACAACTTCTCCAGCAGCTTCACCAGTTATTTGCAGTTGTTTTATGCCAAAATAAGGTCATTTCTCAAACAGCTTCACATGCGAAAGCTCCTTAAATATGCTCTTACAAGTGCCCATCTTTTGCTCTTCTCAGTCCACTCGACCAGGCACATGAATCTAGGCAGCAAATAAGCTAGGGCTGCATACAGATGGCAAATAAAAACAAAATGGTACAGTAGCCAAAAACAAAAAATTTTACGAACTAAACAAGGCCTGAAGCTAGGTACAGTCCATGGGAAAAAATTTGACCAAAAACTTTTCAAGATTTCATGCCACATCAAATTTTGTGGCACATGCATAGAACATTAAATATAGATAAAAATAAAACTAATTGTACAGTTTACCTATAAATCGCGAGATGAATCTTTTAAGCCTAATTAGTTTATGATTGGACAATAATTATCAAATAAAAACAAAAGTGCTACAGTACCTAAGACCCGAGAATGGTTTTATGAAGCAACCATGCACACCTGCTATGAATTCAGAAGGTAAAATATGCCCTCAAAGGCATGTGCTCTCACCAAGGACCACAGGATTTACATTGAGATATATATATATGTATACTTTTTAATACGAATCTGCACTGAGATATGTGCATGCATATTTCTTAATACAAATTAAGTGGTCTATGTGATAAGAGCACATGTCCTTAAAGGAAAAAAACTGCCTTTATGTCCATACCTATAGTTCAATGATTTTCCCCAAGTGTGCACGGGCTATAGATGCAGGACCTCTAGGGGCTGCAGGTTTAATTTCTGTTGGTACTACTCATGAAATTAAATATATTTAGGTTCGCAAACAAACCCGTTTACATCTCTGACTCATCTAGATCCACACGAGAGCAGACTTTCGATTCGACGCTTTAGTCCCGGCTATTTTTGGGCCCAAACTAAAGAAAACATTAGTCCGGATTGGAGCTACCAATCGAGGCTAAAGTGCCCTGCCTAACAGCCATAATTTTTGTAGGAGGGGACCTTTAGTCTCGGTTAGTGGCGGTCCTGTTAGTGGCTTAAACCGGGACTTAAGGTGATCCTTTAGTTCCTGTTAAAGGTACAAACTAAGACTGCTGGTTGGTCGCTCTAACTGTGAACAGAAGTTCCTATATATAGTCCAAGTTTGAACCACAAAATTTCTCGAAGCACATAAAAAATAATATACAATTTTTTTTATTATACCGTTGTGTTGATATATATATTATTCATACTTTTCCTTTTATTTGAATTGAAGGTTGAATGGAGGAAGCAGAAGGTCCTGCGATGTGAACAGATCAAAGCAATTCAAAGAGGCATTAATTGTTGTTAGGATTTTTACGGACCAGCAGGTCATAAATCTCAAGGGCGTGTACTACAATGACCCTAAAGAATACAAACGACGAAAGATTAGGGTTGCAAGAAATGCTAAGAACATGAGTAGTACAAGGTTTTTGTGACTTTATTATGTACATATTCTATGGATGCAAAATCTCTTTAAAATATTTGTATATATTTAGTTCCATACATTTTAGTGAGTTATTTATGTATAATGCTCGAATGGAACCTTATACCTACATATATTAGTAGCATAGAATTAGTATACGAAAAGCTAATCGAATCCAAAAAGAATTAAATTGAAAAGAAACCATAAAATGAACAGAAGAAATAGAGAAAAAAGTTTGAACCTTTAGTATCGATTGAAAACACCAAGGAGGACTAAACATAGGCACATTTAGTCTCGGTTTGTAGTAGAAACTAGGATTAAAGGTCCATTTTCACTTCCGTTTCCAAGAACCGGGTCCCAGATTAGGGGGTTTTCCAACCAGGATTAATGCTCAATAATCCTGCACTAGTGCCACCGTGCCATAAAGAATTGACAGCGTTGCCCCATCATCTGGCGAGCCATAATGCATGCAATGGGGACATGCCAGACACATGTGATGCCAATGGGCCAGTTCGGCCTTTACTATTATGTGACAAAGGAGCAGGCGACGATGATGGCTGTACCTACCATGTTAAGAGAGCTGAACACAGCTGCCCGAGCTAGCGCTCAATGCAATCGGAGACGACTCAACTACAAATAAAGTCGGGCGCGCGGTGTGAGGGGATCTATAATGGAAGAGGGTTCGGTTTTGACGGGGGCAGGCGATGGGAAGGCGAGTGACAGCCGCAGCAGCTTGGTGGTGGAGATCGAGACGATGGACAAGATGCCGGAGCACTATAGTGGTGGTGAAGCCAACGAGAAGCTGCTGGAGGTGTCAGCAGGGTTTGGCTTGTCGAGAATCATGGAGAAGGGCAGTTGCGGCAGCTGGGTGATGGAGATGGAGGAGATGCGCGCGGACGCCAACCCCTTGGTGGAGAGCGCGCGGTGGAGTCGGCACTCCATCTATCGGGTGCCGCAGTTCATGAAGAACATGACCAATAGCGAGGCGTACAGCCCTCGGTTCGTGTCACTGGGGCCCTTGCACCATGGCGAGCCCCATCTCCTGCCCATGGAGGAGCACAAGCGCCGGGCCGTGCTGCACATGGTCAACCGGTGTGGGAAGCCTGTGCAGGAGTTTGTGGCAGCCATCGATGAAGTCGCAGATGAGCTCCAGGCTGCCTACAGTGACCTGGATGATGAGAAATGGCGTGGAGCAAACAAGGGTCGCTTTGTGGAGATGATGGTTATGGATGGCTGCTTCTTGCTGGAGTGGTTATGGTCAGGATTAGCCGCCGCGCTAAATGTAAATGTTCAGGCGCTTGATTACGCGACCAACGACCCGGTCTTCAGTGTGGGAGGGTTTAATAAATTGTGGGCAACTATACGGAGAGACATGATCGCTATGGAAAACCAACTACCTCTAGTCATTCTGCAGAAGCTTTTAGCTGTTAGTGGCAAATTCCTGGTATGTACTTCTCTTCCCGCGTATATATCGAGAACCATACTTAGCTTATAACTGTGTCATTCCCTACTCGCCGCAAAGAGTGCTCTGTTTTTTGTTCAAAGATAGTATATAGTTGTACAGTCCAAACAGCTATCACTGCTGCAAAATGATTTCTAGAGACCAATGTGTAGTTGGATGAAGACAAACTTATACTAAAATTATAGTTTTCAATGCGATCTACTAGTTTGTATTTGAGACGTTTTTTTTTTGAAACTATTCATAGTCCAATAATATTGTCTTAATTTCATAGATTCTGAAATCTAAAACTAGAATATTCAAACAAACTTGGATGAGTGACATGGACATATTATATCAAAGTTGCATTATATTACATCATTTGTGTAGTTGTGAGACTTTCATTATAGTTTTAGTTTTCTCTTCTGTCCTTTGGTGTCACAGTTGTGCGACAACCTTAATGTTGTTTGTTCTCGTTCTCATTCTGATCAGTCACAACACTTTATATCTTTCCATTTTACGAGCACAAGGTTGATATATGTTCTTGTAGTTCGATTTGTGATGAGTGATTGTCAACGTGATCTACGACCTAGGTTGAGTTGGTGATTAACATTAGCGTGAGTTGGGTCGTGCAATATGTCTCATTGTTTGTGGTGTGGAGGTGTGGAGGTCGGAGGCGGTGGTTGACGACGAGGAGAAGGTCAAGTAGAGACGTGTCATGCCGATGGACCTGGAGCAGTGAAGGGCAGACGTGAGACTTAGACCGAGGGAACCAGGAGGCTGGCTGACCAGTCGCAGCGGTTGACATTTGGGACATCGACAACTGCAAGTGTACATGGGAGTGACCGTGTTGACTAGGTTAAGACGGCGGATGTGCGAGTCGAGCGAGGCTTAAGAAGACTTGGCGGGCCGACCGGTCAAGGACGGCGGGGACACGTGTCGATCTGTGAGGGACGTTTATGGAGTAGGCTACTCGCGGCAGGTTTCGCGGGTTTAGGCCTCAAAACTCGGGTGGAGGTTCCGAGAGAAACAGACGGCACGTGGCGGTATCGAGGAGTTGGCATCAAGGCTAATCTACCTCATGAAGGGCACGTTGGCGGTGAGATAACAACTATGTCAGGTTGGACTAGAATGACTCTGTGGCTAACAGGTTTACTCTAAAATATCCAAGAGCAAATGGGAAATGTGTAATAGCCCTAAATAAGAGGAGGCTGCCTCCAAGGCATATGTCTCTCTCCAAGGCATATGTCAGGTTGTTCTGTGTTCGTCGTTCTTCCCTCTCCCCCTTTCTTGCTCCATCTTTTTAGTATGAGATGTTTTGGGGAGCTTTGGGTTGATCCATGATGAGTTAGGACCTGTGCTGAACTAATCCATCCACTATTTCAAATCAATTTGGCACGAGCTCGTAGATCTATCCGATTTTCGTTTTTGAGAGAAAACCTTATTCTTGGCCTTAGTCTGATTTTTTTCTGGAGTTTGGATTAATTTCAGGCTATGATTTCTTGAGGTTGAATTCGTACTGGGTCGATTTTCTTCTTTGCTTTTTCTGAGATTTTTTTGTTGAGTGTTTTGTCTGATTTTCGTAGGATTTCTGAGCGGTCCCTTTTCAGTTCCTAGAGCTCGGGCTCTTGTTCATCCACCTAGCAGGAGTGCAGGTCGCTTGGACAACTGAGAGCTGAGCTCTGTATGTGAGTAATTGTTCTGAGCTGCTTGGAGGCGCGCAGCAGCACCACCAAGCCTTCTCTGTTCATCGATTTTTTTGTGTGCTTCCATACGGCTTCAGGTCAAAACGTGACCGTGAGCAAGTGCTCACCGTGAGCTACTGCCCAGCACCTAGCGTGCAGTTGAGTGGACCAATTTGGATGGTTGTTGGTGCTCAAGCTAGTGTTGTCCCAGATTTGTCGTGGCCGGTAAACTCGCCCAGGCGGCAGCCTTTGCCAGTGCTCGCTGAAGCCAGCGTACAGAGCAGAGCCAGAGGCAGGCACACCACCGTGTTGTGCAGGCCCTCTGGGTTGAATATTTTTTTAGGAGATTTTCTAGTGAATTTTTCGCAGCTCTGGTTTTCTTTTTGCACGCAGCTTGGTCATTTGTACTTGGTTTTGAGTTTCGTGTGTTGTATTGGCCTTCTAGGCAGTACACACGGTTCGTAACCCCTTTTTACAGGCGGTTTGACGAACCTCCTGTGTTTGGTGGCCTGTGGAAATAAATTTTTCCACTAATCCAGAAAATATGAAGTCGCGCATTTTTTTCACATAAAATCGCGTGCTACGCGGTCGGTGGGATTTGAACTTGAGACCTCACCCTCGTGTGTACCCTCCTCTACCACTCCACCTATCACTTAGTTGTGTTTGGATTAGAGTTTAGTTCCCCACATACTATCATAAATCAAACATAAATTGATTATTTGAGGCCCTAAACGGATTCAAATGAAAAAGTCATCAACTACAAAGTTTTACAACTTTTTAAGATCTACAACTTTTATATTGGTAGTTCCTTCATCCGAGGTCATTTACAAAATTTGAATTTCAAATTTGAGAAATTCAAACGTAGTTTTCAATGACAAGATGATTTCAAATGAAAAAGTTATCAACTATAAAGTTTCATAACTTTTCAAGATCTACAACTTTCATTTTGACAGTTTTTCAAACGAGGTCATTTGAAAAGCTCAAAAAATTCAAGTTCAAATGTATTTCTACAGGCGGATTTCTTAAGAAACCGCCTGTAGAAATTGATTTTCACAGGCGGTTTTGTAGTCGGGTAAGCCAATTTTTTTCCACAGGCGTTCTTTAATTAAAACCGCCTGTAAAAATTATATTCGAGCGCTGGCTTTGAGCAATTCTGTACTAGTGACGGTTGCGAGGATTTTATCTAAGTGCTCTTGTCACCGGTTGGCTTAAGTAATTTAGTTTCGAGTACTTGCTTGTGTTTGACGGTGATTTGGGACAGCAGCCAAATATTTTTGTAAAAATTTGAGGTCTCATTCACTCTCCTCTGGTCGCCATTTCTAGTCCTTCACATTTAAACAAAAAATCACATGTAATTACTGAATATTTCTATGCTTGGGAAATTTGAGGTCATAAATAAGGAGGCTGAATGCATGTTGTTACAAATTACAAAATATCTTTGTGGGGGGGGGGGGGTGTTGGGGGGACTAAAAAACTGCATTTCGTTTGTGTCTTGCCTCTAACTACAGCTTTTGTTTTAATGGTGAGCACAGAAAGCTAGAGAGATCAACGGTATGCTGCTAGCTCTTTCGGGTGTCGACCCAAGCTTTGGTGAAGGCATGGACGAGCTAGGACTTCACTTACTAGACATTTTTCACAAAAGCTACTGTGGCACCACTCCACCATGGAAACCATCCGATAAACATGAGACTCGCATGCCATGCGCGGTTGAGCAGAGCGAGGCAGGAATCCAGTTCAGGAAGAGTAACATGGAAAACATCCATGACGTTGGCTTCAAAAACGGCGTGCTGAGCATGCCCCTGTTCGAAGTTAACGACGATACGGAGGCAGAGTTGCTCAACCTGATGGCATTTGAGTGGCTGCACCCTGATGCCAATTCCTACATGCGGTGGTACATAGCCTTTGTGGATAAAATTATCGTGTCAGAAAGAGATGCGGCTCTTCTAAGATCCCAAGGGATCATTGCAAACATGGTAGGCAGCGACAAGAAGGTGGTCGAGATGTTCAACACCCTCACAAAGTTAGCAGTGGCGCCAGAGCCAGACAGCAAGCTAGGCGAGGTGATTTGGATGGTAAACAGCCACTGCGAGAAGCGACGGAACAAGTGGCGAGCCAGCTTCATGAACACTTACCTGAGCAACCCTTGGGTGTTCACCTCCATGGTGGCTGCCTTCATTTTACTCGTCGTCGCCCTCCTGCAGACCGTCTACACGATTGTTCCGTTCTACACCAGAAAGGGTTGACAAGAACTCTGGACACATATTATTGCGTGCAATCTGGTGAGTTTGAACCTATGTCTTTGGCTTTGTATATGTGTCGATCTTGTTGTGTGTAAAAGTTTTGGACAGAAATTATGTTACGGGAAGTTTGAGCTCTGCTTAATTATGTGACTCTCTATTCTGTATATGTGCGGACCTCTAAACTGTTTCTATTGATGGTACAATTTATTTGATGAAAGGATTACTGTATGTGTTGGAACAAATTGAGGGAGAGCAAAGATTCAGGTATTCCTTTTTACTCAATCCATCCCAAATGATAAGTCGTTTGACTTTTTTAATATCAAGTTTGACCACTTGTCTTATTCAAAGTTTTGTACAAAATATCACTTTTTTTTTGTTGTGTATTGGTTTATTAATAAAAGTTTTTCAAGAATGACTTAAAATTTGACTATATTTGCACAAATTTTTTGAATAAGACGAGTGGTCAAATTTGGTGTAAAAAAAGTCAAACGATTTACAATTTGGGATGGAGGGAGTACTACTTAACTTGTGGTCATAAGTATAGCTATAGTGCCTGTTTCTGATCGGCTCAAACTAATTATTAGTTAGAGTTAAAAATTACCAAGCTAAAAATTAATAAGCTAACAGCCCATTCATATTTGGATCCCCTAGCATGCCTAGCAATGAGCTATTATATTGGCCCTTTACTCTAGCTAGTTGTTTTTGACTAATGGCTGGTCCATTTTCTGCTATTTTCTGTCCGAGATGGCTTCCGATGCAGGTTTGGGCTATACCTCTGAGCTTGAGCTGCTAATTTCAATTTTGAGGGAACCGATGGCTTGATTTCTTTCATAGATTTATACTATAATTTCCATTCCGCTGCCAAGTACACACGGAGCAATATGCTATACGATAGAGGTGATGGCCATGTTTTGATGCGTTAGCCGCTAATAGTTATCCAGCGCTCATAGCTAGTAATATTAGCTAGCCAACTAGTAGCTACTGTTATTTGGTTGACACAACTAGTGAGTATAGTGAAACTAATAAAACCGTCACTTTAGACGACATTCATGTGTGTGTATGCATATCTAATGTACGACTACGAAAATATAGCAATCACAAATGACACAGCACGTACATAAAGGAAAAAGTTCAGATTACATGATGGCAAAATGCCAGCCTATTTATTCTGGCGTTTTATGGGGTCGAGTGTGACTTGAGCCCACACGAATTTTTGCTGGATCTGTTCCATATATGTCATCGTGGCCCAAAAAGGGACAACAGATAGGCCCACTCATTGCAAGTAACCTGCACGTGCACAACATGCAGTGAATTGTGTCTTAATTGCCACCATTACTACTACAATTACTACTACACAAGAGGTCTTTAGACGATTGCCAAAATTACAAATAATCTCGGCAGTTTTGGTCTTCGAGACTAAGACCTCTTTAGTCACGGCCTGTAACACGGTCCGTGACTAAAGGGTCCTGCCCAACGGCTACTGCGCAGAGTTGTCGGGGCAGGGACCCTTTAGTCCCGACTCGTGTTACGGGCCGGAACTAAATGGGGGACTTTAGTCCCGGTTGGTGCCACTAGCCGGGACTAAAGCTTTAAACCCGGTTGGTGGCTTGCCCGAGACTAAAAGAACCCTTTTTAGTCCCCGTTTTTACTTCCAGCCGGGACTAAAGGTGCACGGGTTATATCTTTCTCCCTTCTTCCTCTCTGAGACCGAGCCCGTTGAAAATTCAATGAGCTTTATTCCCTCTCTTCTTGCTTGTTCTTTGTCTCCAGCACCAATTGGTGATCTTCTTCGACGCCATCATCGTTTCCTCGAGTCTAGAGGTAACTAACTTCATCCTCTCTTATCTTTTTGATGTTATTTTTTGTTTTTATGATTCCTCCTCCGTTTGAAGCTCAAAATCAATGGTTGTAACACCCAAAATTTGATTTCGAATTAATAGGACTTAATTTGATTTATACAAGTATTTTTTTTTGTGAACATTTAATTTAGCATGTATAAATTTTATTGAAATTAAAATCCATCATAAGGTTAGGAACATGTTTGTGCATACATGCTGCTGCATTTATTTTGTATTGATTTCCTTGTTTCAGAACTCAGAAGAAGATTAAAAGTCCTTTTGAAATAGCTTTGGAAAAATTCATTTTTTTTGGCCTGCTGGCTTTTGTTTCCTGCCGTGGCCACCTTCGTGCTTGTGCCTTGTGGCAGCAGCCCCTGCCGCTTCTAGCCTGTGCGTCAAGAAACTAAGCAACACAGGTGCATACTTCTTTTTTTTCCTCTCTGTTCGGCTGCCAACCCGGGCTCACTTCTTATCTGGCTGACGCGCAGGACCAGCAATCTTACTCGGCAACGGGTCATATGCAACTCAGCTTCGTGTGCAACCTATGCAACCACCAATTAAGGCCACAGGATCTAGATCCAACGCCTGAGGTTTTTTCATTTAAACCTCTCCACTTGTGGGTTTAAATCTAACCCATGTGTATCCAGATAGGAGGGTTTAAGTGAAAAAAACCTCAGACGTTAGATCTAAATCTTGTAGTATTAATTAGTGGTTGCATAGGTTGCACACGAAGCTGGGTTGCAAAGGAGCCTATATGCTATAAAGACCGAGCCTCATACATGTGTCGCACTTTTCCAACCCTAATCCAAGCAGCCGCCTCGCATCAAGTTTGTCGCATCGCCGCTGAAAACCCTCGCTGCTGCGGCCGCATGCCGACCCGCTCATCCGCAGTTTCCTTGTTGTTCTCGACTTCGTGCCGTAGCCCAAGCCCTAGCTGCGCTCTCCATCTTGGTTTGTGCCTCACCAAGAAGCTACGCCGCCGTAAGCGCCGCATCCATCTGCTATTTCCTGACGAGATCAAGTATATCATAGATCAATTCCAGGTGGTGGTTGATCTCCATGCACCGTTTATCCTCTAGTTTCTTTTTCTATCGTGCTCACGATTTATTATTGAACTCTCGCAGCATGCCGAATCGAGCAGTCCACCATCGCTATTGGGCTCCAGTCCGTGGATTCGCTCTAGGTGAACACTACGTTGACGATCTCCTCTTTCATGCTCTTGGCTCGCTTTTTCGTGACCAAGAAGATCGATAATGGCCTGTGTTTTGCTAGCTTGATGATGTAAGGATGATGTCGTGATGACAACACACAGACTTATGCCCGTTTTTCTTTACAGAAATAAATCTAGAAATACAAAGAAAATACACTAGCTTGTTTGGGCCATATCTTCTCAGTTTTAACTCTATTTTGGCCCATTCAAATTGCGTTAGGTTCGTATTAATGAGCTCTACATGTTAGTAATACTATTTACTCAGTTTGAAACTTTTTAATTTCGTGACCCTAATTAATTAATTACTTTTCTATGTAAAATCTTAGGAAATTCATAACTTATACGTTTTAATTCTGATTTTCGTAAACTTTACGTTTGTGTGATCGTAGTGTTGCGTAGAATATTTTTATAAACTCTTATATTTGTTTTACCATGTATTGTTATAATTATTGTTTGTTTGCTTTGTGTATGATTGTTCATTGGAATGCGTGTTGTTGATTGATGTTGGGATTAGATGGTGAGCTGTACGTTGGTGAGCAAGACCAAGCCTTTGAAGACCAGCAGGCTCAGAAGAGCTTTGATCAAGGCAAGTATAACTTGGGATCATCCTTGTTACCTATACACAATTAATACAATATATCATATGCATGTGTCCACCTTGACAACCTTAGTAAAATCATAGATGATTGTTATCCTGAATTCCTTGTGACCTATTTGGATATACATTTGGGTAGTTCTTGCTAGTGCTTGATTATTAATTCATGATCTTGTAACATGAATATTTGGATATACAATAAACAATAAATAAGCTTTCTAGCAACTTGAATCTAAAGGGTGAAAAGAACTCTGGCTTTTGCTAGATTGATCTTAACCCTCCATAAGGACTTATCCCTTGGCAAAAGCTGGGACAATTCGTACAACCATGAGGGCTATATGGCTCTGGCTTTAGCTCAGTATGAAGACCTTATCTAGCTTGTTAGAGGCTACTCGAAAGGGCGCTAAAGGTGCCTAACCGTTTTGGTTATAGTGTGGCCTCTGTCTGTATGTGTATAGGCTGCGCGCCATTGTGCCATCGGAAGGGGGGCTTTATATCTGCGCGCCCGGGAAACCTTGCGGCCCTAATTGTTAGATGAACTTTTGAAAGGCTTCATAGTGAACCCTGCCAACCTCCCTAGGAAGGGGGTTTAGAGACTCATGACCTCGGGCGAAAGAGTAAGTCACGACTCATGGGTAAAGATGTAAAACCTCTGCAGAGTTTTAAATCTGGTATACTAGCCGTGCCCACGGATACGGGCGGCCCGGAAAACTGACGGAATAGATGGACACTGATGAACATGATTAATGATGATAAATGATGGTTTATTATGTTGTTTATATGTGTTATTCTTAATTCTTGTATACATTGATCATGTGGTTATGGGATTTAATTATGCTACCTTGACATTTGCTATCCAATGATAAATATGCTATCTACATATAAAAGCTAAATGCAGTCAAACCAATGTCAGCTTATTGAGCCTCATGAACCCCTGGTTATACTTGTTGAGTACGATATGTGCTCACTCTGGAGGAGTTTTGGGCTTGTGATCAACCAATCAGTTGGATCCTGTAGAGAGGAGTTAATACCCGAAGTTTGGAGTTGGCTATCCATTGTTTGCTATCAAAGGTTATCTCTTTTATACTAAGTACGTTATATATTTATGCATTGTCCTTTGATATTACCCCTTATTTGTAGCTATATGTGAGATTTGACTCCTAAGACTCACATATGGTGCATATCTAGTTTTATCCGTAAAATCAGGTATTACAATGGTTATAGTTTGAATCGACATGGCCAGGGCCCATTGGTGATCTTCTTCGACTCCGCCATTGACTCTTCGTGTTTAGAGGTAACTAGCTTCATCCTCCCATGTCATTTTCATGTTGTTTTTGTCCTTGTAATTTCTCCACCACTTTGAGCTAAAATTTACTTGTTAGTTTGAATTCATAGCTTAAATTAGTATCCATAGCTTAAATTAGTAACCATATATGTAATATTTCATGGTTTAGGTATAGATTAAAAAATTATAGTGTCTTTTTTAATCTTTATTCTATATATAATTGAGATCATAAAAGGAATTTAATTAATAGGGTTCATCAAATCGACTTGTTAGCTAGACTTGTTAGTTTGAGCATGTAGATTTTGAGCATAGAGTTCATCAAATTGACTTGATATTTTTTATTGCTAGATAGTATCCATTATATTTTTCATGGTTAAAACAAGATAAGTATAGAATTTTATTATTAGTGTCTTTTTAATTACTTTTCTTTAGAAAATATTGTGTTTATAATAGTTTGCAACAATGAATATAGAGAATAGACAAAAATTAAAATAAAATCAATGCATAGTTTAAAGAAATGAGTATGGATATAGTAGATGGCAACCGTGACCGGGTCCTCAGTCTCTCATCACCGGGATCCAAAGTGGTTGCGGCTGGATCTTCCTCTCATTGCTTGCGGCAAGTGTAAGCAGAAGATTGTGAAAGAGTACCGAGTGAAAAAAGAGGGAATCAACAAGGGTCGTATATCCTACAAGTGTTCGAACCGTGAGGTGGGTTATTATTTCCCCACATTTGATTAATATGGTTAGTTTGTACTAGTTTTGCTTGATGATGTTGTTTAAATTCCTTATTTTTTCTTCTAATTACAGTAGGAGGGCACCGGCGGATGTAAAGATTGGTACTGGGAGAAAAAGTACGTTCAGCACGTACGAAATTTTGTTGCACAGGAGGTTGCCGTTGAAGGTGATGAGGCAGTGAGCCAGCGGAAGAAGTCCATCGATGTTGATCCAGCGGATGTGCAGCTGTCTGTTTTAGTTGGGATAGGACAAGAACTAATTATGTTGCTTAAGTGCATTTTAGTTCTATTTTTTTATTGCTAGCTACGGTTATCTTTGTTGTAGTTAGGCTTGCTTGAATTAATCAATCATGTGATGTCATGCGTGTTGTGCAATAATATGAGGAACTAATTAAGTGCATGGTTGTAATATTTAATACAGATGTCGTCACGCAATTGGATGTATAATGTTGATCGCCGCTCCAAAGAGTTCATTGCTGGCGTGCACTATTTCTTAGGTGTGGCTGAGGCTAACAAGTAGAATGGTTTCATGTGCTGCCCATGCGCGGTCTGTAAGAATTTAAAGGAATATTCATGGTCAAAGACTCTTCATACGCACTTGTTCAAGTTAGGTTTCGTATCCAACTATATTTGTTGGACGAAGCACGGAAAAAGAGGATTGTAATGGATGATGGTGAAGAAGATGAAGAATTGGAGCACGCCGATATTATTGCTCAGTATGGTGCCTTTTATGATGATGCAATGTGAGCAGATGATGAAGAAGATGTGGCAGTGACAGAAGATGTGGCAGCTGATGCTGATGTTCTTGGTGATGCCATTCACAATGCACAAAGAGAGTGTAAAAGTGAGAAGAAGAAGACCAAGTTCAAGCGCATGCTAGAGATCACATGAAATTGCTTTATCCAACCGCTGAAGATGGACAAAAAAGCTAGGTACAACACTGGAACTGCTGCAATGGAAGACAAAGAATGGTACATCTAACAAGGTATTTGGGTAGTTATTGAAGATCATGAAAAAGATACTTCTGAGAGCAAACGAATTGCCCACCACTACGTATGAAGCAAAGCAGGTTGTCTGTCCTTTGGGATTAGAAATCTAGAAGATAGACGCATGTCATAATGTTTGCATCATGTACCGTGGGGAGGAATACGAGAATTTAGATGCATTCCCGGTATGCAAAGCATCGCGGTATAAGATCAGGCGAAATGATCTTGGCGACGTTGAGGATGAAGAACGTCCAGCAAGAAGAAAATCCCTACCAAGGTCATGTGGTATGCTCCTATAATACCTCGCTTGAAACGTTTGTTCAGAAATAAAGACAATGCAAAGTTGTTGCGGTGGCATAAATAGACAAAGTTAACCATGGTTAATTTGTTCATATATTTGTAGGGTACTAAAAATCTTAGAAAAATCATAGATTGCTTACATCACTAAATTATGACTAAAAAATATCAGCTCAAAATAATAAAGTTTCATATATCAATTAAGCATAACTTCCAATAAATCTATGACTTAGTTATGTTAAATATACCATTATGAATTTTATTATTTTGAGCTGATATTTTTAACATAGTCATGATTTGGCGATGTACATATAATAATTTTTTTCAAGATTTTTAGTTTCCTACAAATACATGAACAAGTTAACCATGGTAAACTTTGTTTATTTATGAAGAGAGGCAAAATAATCATTTTCAGTGCAAGACAATATTTTACCGTGTGGTTCTCATCATGTAGAGTCTAGAAGATTATATAGTATAATTTTGGGGCACTTATATGATTTTATATCTATTTTATAATAGTATTTTGTTAGGCATGGTGTCTACCAACCAATTTGTCAAGAACTAGAGTGTCTTTCAGAAATCACTCGAAAATAGGTGTTCGCGAGCAAAGAGCCATCACTTGGCATGTCTAACAGCAAAAATTGCCATCAATTTATTATATTCTTACAACTATTATTTTATCCATCTTTTCATATAACTGTGTTTTATCTATTTGAATTTTGAATTTCAAAAAATGGTAACTTCAAATGTCATTGTGGATCACTTAAATGATTTTACCTAAAAAAGTTATGAATACAAAAGTTGTAGAACTTATCAAGACCTATAACTTTTATTTTGATCATTTCTTTATCCAAAAAGTGACAGTAACGTTGTTCATAAAATTTACATATCTCTTATAGTTTTAAGAGGGATATGTAACATTTGTGAATAATGTTACCATCACTATATCAGATGAATAAATAACAAAAATAAAAGCTGTAGATCTCAAAAAGTAATGAAACTTTGTAGATGATAATGTTTTAATTCAAAATCATCTTGTCAAGGAAAACATCTTTTGAATTTATAAAATTTAAAATTCAAATTTTGTAAATGACTTCGGATAGAGAAACTACCAAAATAAAAGTTGTAAATCTTAAAAAGTTATAAAATTTTTTAGTTAACAAATTTTTTATTTAATTCAGTTAGGGTCCCAAATACTTATTTTAAAATAAGATGGACATAAAATGGCTAGAACAAAAATCTCATTTAGACACAAACAACTATAGCAGGTGGAATGGTTAGGGGTTGAAGACGCTAAGCTGACCAATGGGGCCTCTCCTAGTATTAAAATTCTTGTTCCTATTTTTTAGTCTGGTAGTAATATAAACCCCTTATCATTACTGGTACACCACTGTCGGTTCAAAAATCCGGCAGTGAAGGAGAATTTTGAACTGACAGTGATGTGAAGAAGTGCCATTTAAGTCCTAATAGGACACGTCTCTTGAGTTATATTCCAACTGTTCTTTGCCGACTGCCAACAGCAGTCGGCAAAGGCCCTAAAACAGGTGGCAAAGACTTTGCCGACTGCTTTACACGTGACAGTCGGCAAAGAACACGTGGCAAAAAATTCGTCGACAAAGAAACCTTTGCCACCTGCCAAGAGAAAAGCAGTCGGCAAAGGGAACGAGCGTTGTCGTGAGATGACGGAGCGCATCCCCTTTGCCGACTGCCGAAAGCAGTCGGCAAAGGCTTTTCTTATTTTTTTATAATAGAATTTCTTTGCCGACTGCGTTTTTTGGCAGGTGGCAAAGGGCTCTTTGCCGACTGCCTTTTTTGGCAGATGGCAAAGGGCTCTTTGCCGACTGCCTTTTTTTGGCAGGTGGCAAAGCTGGAATAAGTAAAATTTCAGCCTGTTTTTTTTATTTTGTATCACAAATATGATTATATAACTAGAATTCACATATATCACACAGATCCACATATATATCACACAAATCCACATATATAGCACACATAAACCATAATAAATGAGTTCAACAAGTCCATCATCCAACAAATCATACTAAGTGTGCAAAACCAACATCAAACATCCAACATGGTGTGCTAAACCAACATCCAACATCCTGCAAAGTAGAAGAACCACATAGCTAGTCACGCGTCCTGCGACCCGTCGCCACCGTGGTGTGAAGAGCTCCCAGATGGCCACAGAGGCCACGAAGACGGTCCAATCTGTGGCGCGCTGCTGTACACCCATCCAGATCCGACCTGCTGGGCAGGCGGAGGGTCGCTACCCCACCCGGAGGCCCCCGCCTGCGTAAGCCTAGGAGGAACGCCACCTGGTTCCACCAGGCCTGGAGAAAGGCCATGTGGAGTCGGGTTTGAACCTACCAACGGTGGCTGCACAAAGAAGTGATGTCATTAGTACATGTGGGATAGCCGTACAAACGAAAACAATGGATAGACTGCTAGAAACTCATCGGAGTCCCTAAAGTGCTAGGAACAGGGGGTGGAGCAAGAACAGGGGGTGGAGCGAAGAAAGAAGCTGGCAACTGAGGACATCTGAAACCAGGGATCTCCAGGCCCTGAAAGAAGCTGGCAAACTCTTTCATCTGACGCGCCGAGTGCTCCTGCATAGCCTCCAACTGCCGCCGATGGGCCTCCAGCTGCTGCCGATGAGCCTCCTCTTGGGCCGCCAGCTGCTGCCGATGAGCCTCCTCTTGGGCCGCCTGTTGGGCCCGTAGCTCGGCCAGCTCGGACTGCAATATTACACTCGTGATGTTTAAATAATGCATAAGGAAAGCTACATATGTAAATCCAATAAACGATAAATAGTTACCTGAACCACCGCCATCATCTGCGTAGAGCTTGGCCGCCGAGGCTGTATGGGGACGTCCGCTGAGGTCGTGCTGTCTAATCGACGAACCTCATGAAGGGTGGGAACGGTGGCCGGGTCGATTACGCTGTGGGCAAGAAAGTACCGCCCATGCTGCTTCCCTCCTCCCGTCCTCATCAGGACGTCTGTGTCAAGGGGCTCGGTGGCCGGATCATAGGCCTCACCATGGCGCTTGCGAACTGCCTCGGTGTACTGGACGACCTTCTCGTAGGTGTTCGGGTTGGTGAACGCGTCGGCCCCCTTCGCTGGGTCATAGACGTTCTCCGGATCTGTCGCTTTGCCCTGGTGAGATAGGACATAGCCCGTGAACTCGTTGATCACCTGGCCACCATGCGACTGGGTCTACGAGGAAAACACAAGAATGATTACACGTAATGAGAATGAATAATTAAATAAATAAATAAATAAATAAAGTAGTGTCAAGAGTACCCATGTGTCCATGTAAGCTCCAAGGGGGCGGCTCCCTTGGTGGTGTGCTGCACCTGTCCTCCCCTTGGCATGTCCGGACTTCTCCCTGCGCTTCACGTATGCCTCAGGCATTGTCCACGAGTCCACAATCGCCTCCCAGCAGTCCATGTGCATTTTGCACCAATCAGCAGGATGCTGTAGAACAACATGCATTTGGGTGAGTAAGAAGATGAATTAGAATGGAATCAAAATTAATGTTTCCTACTTACCTGGAGGTAGATCTCCCTGGGGAGGTCAGTTTCGGGCGAGAGGATCATCGCCCTGGCTTGCGACTTCGGCAGCGACTGGCCAAGCACCTCGGCATGGTAGTTGATAAGGACCTGGAGGTGCGCCTCGTAGTACATGTCCTTCAGTCTCTCCATGCAGACCCTGTCCTGCACTCATGACGCCTCGATCTCGTGCCCCGGCTCGCACGTGTAACACTCCTGCATACAGATATCTTGTATCATTTCATTATTTCAACTATGTCCAACAAATGCATTCACATTAACAAAGCCATGCGATGAAGACTCACCCAGAACTCCCTCTTGATCACGTCAGCAAGGGGAACCTCATCTGCATCCTTGACCTTGTAGAAATCCGGCCACTTATTGGGTGGCTTTTGGATCCCATCTATGGTGACAAGGCCAGGATAGTGCTTCTTAAGCAGGAGGCCCAGCATGCCATTAATATGGCGTGAACTGCCCCCATTCACAAGCTTCCAGTTGCTACACGAGTCATTAAGAACAACTGTTAGTCCAAAGTTCAATTTTCAACATGTCATATGAATAAATTGTGAAAACATGAATGGTTACTTACTTTGGACCCTCGGGTCGAATCAACGGACGGTGGGCTACCGCGAGCGGGGTGGAAGGGAGGCGCGTGATCCCGCGCTGGTAGGGCTTCCTCGAACCTGAGGAAGACGTCTCCGCTGGTGTCGCCCCGCTCCCGCCCTGGCTGCCCCCGTCCTGGCAACCCCCGCCCTCACCGCCTCCGTCCTCGCCACCCCCGTCCTCACCGCCCCCGTCCTCGCCGCCCCCGTCATGGTCATCGTCTAGGGGAAAGAGCTCCCTTGTTGACGAGCGACGTGTGCGAGACCTCACCGAGAACTCGACCAACGGCAGCTCGTCCTACGCCTCGTCGTCGACGCCGGTCGACATGTAGATCGAGGTGACCTTTCGTAGCGATCGTCGCCGTCTACCTCCGCCTGGCATTTTGTCCTATACCTGCAATGACAAAGATTAAACCAATTAGCACAAATAATAATAAGAACAAAATGAATTAGAAACATAATTGCAAAGTACTAAGAAGAACAAAATGAATTAGAAACATAATTGTAAAGTAATAATAAGAACAATATAGTATTACATGAATTAGAAACCGAAGTCCTCATCATCATTATCACCATTGTCATCATCGCCGCCACCGTCATCACAATCACTACTATCATCATCACTATCAATATTGCCGAAACCTAAGTCCTCATCATTTTCATTCTCGTCACCACCTCCATCGTCCTCAACACCTAGTTCGCGCCGAGCCCTCCATCGCTCAAGTATCATTAGGTCCTTAGCATCTTGCACCACTTCACCCTCATCCTCATCGATGTTGTTGTCTACTTCCATGCCCATTAGTGAAAGAATGTCTATCTCCAAACGCCCTTCTAGCCCCTTAGGTTGATAGAACTCTCCGCTATCTGCCTTCGGGTCGAAGTTGTAATCATCATCGTTTGGGACAGGCGCTTTACCATGTGGCGATACCAATTGCACAAGGTACCATCCCTTAAGCCTCTCGTCTTTTTGGCACGCCCACAGAAGATAATAAACTTGTGTGGCCTGTTGAGCCACAATATAGACATCATCTCCACTATAGATAGAATCCTGTCGAATTTCAACTTGTCCAATGTCTTCGGCTCTTCTCGTGACATTAGGATCAAACCAATGGCATTTGAAGACGACTGGTTTTAGAGCTTTAGGGCCCGGGAACTCGAGCTCGTATATTTCTTCCACTATGCCATAATAGTTGACACCATCGTTGCCGGGCGTACAAACTCCTGTGCATGTGGTCTTTCGACCAGGCCGACTCTCCTCCTGGCTTCTCGTGCGAAAGCGATAGCCATTGACATCATAAACGGTGAATGCATTGACCCTACTACTGCAGCCGCATGCAACTTGTTTCAATTCAGGACTCATTTGTTTATCCGTGCGTGCCTGCAAGGTGAGGCTAGGTAGAGCGTTACATTACTCGCTCATAGGTGCAAATTGGAATCTCAAAGTTGGAACGAGGTAAGTTTGATGGTACCTTTGTATGGAACCATGAAATAAAATCAGGCCTGGCATTTTTGAGGAAATCATCTTCTTCTTCGACGGTAGGAGCCGTATTCCTTCGCCAGTATTCCTTAAAAAACTCTCTAAAAAACAAGAGATGAAGGTGGTCGGAACGATACATGGAGGATATTGACTACGTATGTAACAAGTCCAGAACTGAGAACTTACATTCGATAAGGAACCACTTCTTCAAGGTTCAACAACACGTAGAGCATGATAGTGCGAAACTCAAGTTGTTGCAACGTCTTGGGGGTACCTGCGCTTCCCCTTCCAAGTTGCCCCGTGAAAAGGCTCAGGGTCGATAAATTCTCGTCCTCATTGTAACGAGGGAGTGGTTTCATGTTCGGAAGGTTGTCAGTATAGTACGCCTTTGTGAAGTTCGACACCTCCTCCACTCTTGCTGCCTCTGCCACGGAAGCCTCAATTTTAGCTTTATTTTTACACTTTTTTCGAAGAATCTTTAGACACCTCTCTATTGGATAGCACCAATGGGCCTGCATAGGACCCCCCAGCCGTGCCTCACGTGGGAGGTGCAAGATCAGATGCTGCATTGGCAGAAAGAAGCCGGGTGGAAAGATCATCTCCAACTTGCAAATCAGCAGCGGTGCAAGACGCTCTAGGTCACGAATCACTTCTTGAGATAACTCTCTGGTACAAAGTTGACGGAAGAAATAGCTCAACTCTGCCAGAACACGCCAAACTGGCTCGGGGAGGTATCCACAGGTCATCGCAGGAAGAAGTCGCTCAATCCATATGTGGAAGTCATGACTCTTCATCCCTAACACTTTCATAGTATTAAGGTTCACTCCCTACTCAGATTCGTCGCATACCCATGAGGAAATAGTAACATCTTCATCCACTCCAGCACTTCCTTCCTATCGCTCCTTTTCAGGATGTAATCGGCTGGCCCTCTTCTCCAATTCTTGCCCAGCTTAGGGGTCTTCATCACAAGCTTTGGTCTATCGCAGATCGCCTCCATGTCAAGTCTAGCCTTAACGTTGTCCTTTGACTTCTGTTTTATGTCCATGAGGGTTCCCCAAAGTGCCTCGGCGATATTCTTTTCTGTGTGCATCACATTGATGTTGTGTGGAAGCAGAAGGTCCTTGAAGTAGGGGAGCCTAGTCAACCCCGATATATGGGTCCACATGTGTTCCTGACCGTACCCAATAAAACCATCAGTGTCTTTGTCGATTTTGAGAGCCTGTAACTCGGCAAGGACCTGGGCACAGCTCTTAATCTTAGGAATAGGGTCGGTGACTTCAACACCTTTAGTGAAGTGTTGGGTGTCTCGTCTGAATTCATGGTTCTCAGGCAGGAATTGACGATGTTTGTCAAACGAAGAGTACTTGCCATCCTTCTTCAGCCAGGTGAACATCACAGATTCCATACATACTGGGCAAGGGAACTTCCCGTGAACACACCACCCACAGAATATGCCATACGCTAGGAAGTCATGCATTGAATACTGATACCACACATGCATTGTGAAGTTCTTCTTCGTAGCTCGGTCGTATGTCATTACCCCCTTTTCCCAAGCATGTTCCAGTTCATCCCACAGTGGTTGCATGAACACACCCATATTCTTGCCCGGGTGTCCAGGTATTATCAGTGACAATAACACGTTCTTCGGTTCAAACATGACGCCGGGGGGAAGATTGAGGGGGATCACAAATACGGGCCAACAAGTGTACGGGGCCACAAGTGTTCCATACGGGTTGAACCCATCTGTTGCTATGGCTACACCTACATTTCGAGCGTCCTTAGCTTTGTCAGGATACTGCATATCGAAGTACTGCCATGCCTCAGCATCCGATGGGTGCACCATCTTGTCACTGTATCTTTTGCCATCTTTGTGTCATGTCATCTGCTTCGCGGACTCCTCTGTCATGAACATCCGTTGGAGCCTTGGGGTGAGTGGAAGGTACCGGACGACCATCTCGGGGATCTTAGACTCCACCTTCTTGCCATCACCACCATCTACCTCCACATACCTCGAGGCCTTGCACTTTGGACAGTGCGTTGCAGCCTTCAGATCTTCTCCCCTAAATAGGACGCACCCATTAGGACAAGCATGGATCGATTCATACGACATCTTTAGTGCACGGAGGAGCTTCACTGACTCGTACGTGTTCTTCGGCAGCGTGTGATCCTTCAAAAGCATTGTGCCCAAAACTGTCAACATGAGATTGAAGCCGTCTCGACTCAGGCTCAACTGCGACTTCAACCCTAGAAGGCGACCAACGGCATCCAGTTGCGACATTGTTGTCTTCTCATGAAGAGGCTTCTGTGCCGAAGACATCATTTCATAGAAAGCCTTTGCGGTTTCCTCTGGATCCTCCTCCATCAATCCTTCATTGCCATGTGCCTCATTATAGTCTACCACCATGTCGGCCACCCCAGCATCTCCATCATACTCCTCGAGGCGTGCTCTTACCTCCTCCTCTCTAATACGTGTTTTTGCTTCACCATGGAAGATCCACCTCTTGTAGTTTTCCACAAATCCGTACTTGAAAAGATCTTTGTAGACCTCCCTCTGTACTTTTCTTTTATGGTTCTTACACTCTTTGCAGGGACACCACGTCCGATGCGACCCGTGAGCATCTGGCCCAAATGCTTGCTCCAGGAAGTTATTGGTCCCCCTAACCCATTCATCGCTCTTCCTCTTAGTTGTCCAGCCAGCGTATATCCACTCACGGTCATCCATCCTCTATTATGCGACAATGTAAGCAAGTAATAAAACCAGCATTTACATCTACAAGGCGTTCCTACCATCTAATAGGTGAAAGATAGGTCCTAATCCCACCCTAGGATGCGTAGATGAGGTTAGCTTCCATGCTCCGCTCCCGTCCGAGACGGAATTTCGGCAGCACCTCCCCGCTGTTCTCCCGATACACGTCCTGGTGGGGAGAGTGTGTATCCGGAGAACAACGGAAAGGTGCAGCCGAAACTCCGACTCGAACAAGAGCAGAACATGGAAGCTAACCCATCTACGCATCCGCAGGCTATCCAAAAAACGTGGACAATCCGAAAGAGATACTGTCGCAGATATGCACTGATCAGCATACCAACGACCATATATCCCTTTCGGACGGGAGACACCTAACTTGGCTGCGTAATCTATAACTACTATAAGGATGAGAGGTGAATTATACCTAGGATAGCGACACAAAGGCGAGTAGCAGGGCGATGGAGAGTCGACGCGATGTAGGAAGACCCACAGCACCCACGAACACGATCGGAGTCACCAAGGACCTCCCACAGGTGATCCTACAAAAAGGACAAAAAAGGTTAGTAACCACTCAAAATTTCGGCAGCACCTCCCCTAAACGGGGAGGTTCCAAAACCTGCAAAATACAATGGCGCGAAGGCCGATAACCACAACGGTACGAAGGCCAATAACCATAGTGGCACGAAGGCCGACATCACAATGGCACGAAGGCCAACAATTAGAAGGATTAATTACCACACCTGCTCAAATGCAAGATGGATAGATAAACTTTTTTCAGAGAGCTTGTCATACTTTATTATTATTATTACAGTATAAACAGCTGCTAATTCAAACTTTACTGGTTTTGCTAGGATTCTTGCATTTTAATACGTACAAAACACAACATTTCAGGGTCCATCACTGGAGATTCTATGGACAGAACACATGTGAAAATGCAGTGTCGCTGTTAAAATTTAGCATATGCTCACACCATTCCACTACCACTCCACTAAGGCAGCAAAAGCTGTTCAGATTATTATACCTCAAACTAAACAAGGAAAACAGTGGCTTCTAAATCCAAACGTGCTCCCTGCGGTAGTCTCTTTACAATGACTGGTACACTAGTAGGTGGGAGCTGCGACCAAAAACAAGTCATCAATTCAATGGACCAAATGGCAGAAAGTTCAACTGAAATTGCTATCAAATTATTTGTTTGTTTTCACATAAGCTCGTACAGTAAATTTTTATGGTACTTTCAATCGTAACAATGCATCCTGAAGCTCAACTCTTAACCAGAAACTGAGAGATAAAAAAAATTGTGTGAGGTTTTTGCTCTAAACATCCCATGAAATACACGTCAGATCGACGCTAACAAGAATTCATAATCTCAGTGGAACTGGAAGAGAAACCCGCTTCCCACCCGCAACAACTAGCTACCAACTAGCTAGTAGACACCTTGATTTGCTCCCATCATAACAGAAACTGCGATTGAGTAGCAAACTGCAGAACCATATTCTTTTTTTTTTTGTGGCTAGGAGTGATCTGAAAATTACCAAGCTCATGTATTTAGAATACACATAACACGACCATGAAAATTACCAAGTATTTCAAGCCACGCAAGATAATACCTTAGCAATGAAATACACAAACCATCTCCAATCACAACTATGCCTAAATATATGACATTGACTATCAAACAAAACAATTTCTCATCTTTAGCACTTCTGTAGGTAGCAATAGCTCGTCTCCTACATTACACTATCCTAGGTTGTACACAAATCGGAATGAAGGAGAGGAAGGCCTCACCTTGATGGGGACGTGAGTATCCTTGTAGGGGCGGTGCTGGTGGCCTAGCACAGATCGATGACGAACGGTGGTTCGGGTTCGGGGTCGAATACTCGAACTGCGTGATCTCAACGAGGGTGTACGCGGCGCGAGCCCGCCTGCGCCTTCGCCCTTCGCCCTTCGAGCTCCGCGCCCAGTCGCGCACCACTGTACGCGGCGCTCAGCGCTCAAGCCGAGCACCGGAGGCGGCGAAGATGCGGACGAAGACGACGCTGTCGATCCCCGCGGCGGCGAGCGTCGCCACGCCGCGGCGAGCCAGGGCGGGGAGGGCTGCGAGGGGCGGGGAGGGCTGCGAGCCAGAGCGCGGTCGGGTGCCGGGACAGGGCGCGGCCGGGAGGCGAGCGTGGCGCAGGGGAGAGGGGCGGGGCGTGGCGCAGGCGACAGGGGCGGGGCGCGGGGGAGAGGAGTGTGGCGCAGGGGAGAGGGGTGGGGCGCGGCGTAGGGGAGCTGGGCGGCGGCGCTGCGGGCAGGGGAGAGGGCAGCGGCGCTCCAGGCAGGGGAGTTGGCTGGCGGCGGCGCTGTGGGCAGGGGAGGGAGAAATGGGCCTGCGGGTTCGTTTTTTTACAAGTCACGGTGGGATGGGGCCTTTTAGGTTTAAGTCCTTTGCCGACTGCCACTTGGCAAGGCAGTCGGCAAAGGCTCGGAATATTTTAACTACGAATATCCTTTGCCGACTGCCTGGATCTAGGGCAGTCGGCAAAGAACTTTTTTCTCTAATTTATTTGCAGCCTCAACTTGCTTCAATTTTTTTCTCCAAACTTTTTGAAATTATTATTATAGGCTCTAGATGTGATAGAATGACACCTCAAAAAGTTTCGTGATTTTTTTACCTTTTTGGGTATATTTTGTTAATTTATTTCATTTAATTGAATTGTCCATCGCATAATCCAACTTTGAACTACAGGTGCATGAAATAACCAAACTTAGGAATTAGAAAAATGATATTCATATTGGAGAGTTTATTTTGAGGCCGTGTCAAGAAACTCATCCAAAATTTTGAAATCCTTATCCTGGGAACACGATCATCCAAGTGTGGTAGAAGTAATTTTTAATTATATAAAATTTAAACAAAATCAAAAAATTACGAAACTTGTTGAGGTGTCATTTTATCACATGAGGAGCCTATGATAAATATTTGAAAAAATTTGGAGCAAGTTGTGACGTCAGATGTACAAAACTCAAACACTTGCGCATGTGATGATCATATTGGAAATGTTTGGTTTTTTTTCATCTGATACTGCAACTTGCTCCAAACTTTCTCAAATTTTTTCTATATGGTCTACATGTGATAACATTAAACCTCAAAAAGTTTTGTGATTTTATGACTTTTTTTGTTATATTTCATTAATTAATTTCTTTAAATTGATTTTTCCACTCAATAATCCTACTATGAACTATAGGTACATAAAATAATGAAACCTAGGCACTCGAAAAATGATATTCATGTCGAATAATGTATTTTTAGACCATATCCAAAAACTGACCCAAAATTTTGAAGTCCTTGTCCACAGAACATGATCATCCAAGTGCGGTACAAGTGATTTTTAATTATATAAAACTCAATCGAAATCAGAAAATTACGAAACTTGTTGAGGTGTCATGTTATCACATGGGGAGCCTATGCTAAAAATTTGAAAATTTTTAGAGCAAATTGTGATGTCAGATGTACAAAACTCAAACACTTCAACATATGATCATATGTGATCATATTGGAAATGTTTGTATTTTGTTCATCTGATACTGCAACTTACTCCAAACTTTCTCAATTTTTTTCTATAGGGTCCACATGTGATAACATTAAACCTCAAAAAGTTTTGTGATTTTTTGACTTTTTTTGCTATATTTCATTAATTAATTTCTTTAAATTGATTTTTCCGCTGCATAATCCTACTATGAACTATAGGTGCATGAAATAGTAAAACTTAGCCATTTGAAAAATGAAATTCATGTTGAATAATGTATTTTTAGTCCAAAAACTAACCCAAAATTTTGAAGTCTTTGTCCACGGAACATGATCATCCAAGTGTGGTAGAAGTGACTTTTAATTATATAAAACTTAAACGAAATCAGAAAACTACGAAACTTGTTGAGGTGTCATGTTATGACATGAGGAGCCAATGATAAATATTTGAAAAAAATTAGAGCAAGTTATGATGTTAGATGTATAAAACCCAAACACTTGCTCATGTGATCACACGTGATCATATTGGAAATGTCTGGGTTTTGTTCATCTGATACTGCAACTTGCTCCAAACTTTCTCAAATTTTTTTATAGCTTCCACATGTGATAACATGACACCTCGTCAAGTTTCGTAATTTTCTGACTTTGTTTGAATTTTATATAATTAAAAATCACCTCTAATACACGTGGATGGTCATGTCCCGTGGATAAAGACATCAAAATTTTGGGTGAGTTTCGGGAAACGACCTTCAAATAGACTCTCTAACATGAATATCATTTTTCGAATGGCTAAGTTCCATTATTTGATGCACCTGCAGTTCAAAGTAGGATTCTGCGGTGGAAAATACAATTAAAAAAATTATTTACAAAATATAGCAAAAAGGGTCACAAAATCACGAAAGTTTATAAGGTTCACTTTTATTGCATGTGGAGGCTATGAAAAAAGTTTGAGGAAGTTTGGAGCAAGTGACGACATCGAATGTCTAAAACCTAAATTCAAATTTCAAAAATAAAAAATTTTGTCTTTATCGACTGCCTAACGGCTTGGCAGGTGGCAAAGGGGACGAAGATGGAGGCCGTCAGCTGGCCGCCACCTTTGCCACCAGCTTTTCTTTGCCACCTGCCAGGCAGCCACCTTTGCCGACTGCCTTTCTTTGCCACCTGCCAGGCAGTCGGCAAAGGACGTCTTTGCCGACTGCCTTTCTTTGCCACCTGCCAGGATTGTTTGGCAGTTGGCAAAGAATCCTTTGCCGACTGCTTTTTAAAGCGGTCGGCAAAGAAAATCTTTGCCGACTGCCCTACCTTTGGCAGGTGGCAAAGGATTTTAGCAGTCGGCAAAGCCCAGTTTTCCTGTAGTGCAAGTAGGATTTGAGTCGCATACAATAATCTCCACATAACTCTAATCTTTTGAAGTTAGCATGCTCATCCGAGAAACAACAACAACAACAACAACAACAACAACAACAACAACAACAACAACAACAACAACAACAACAACAACAACAACAACAACAACAACAACAACAACAACAACAATAATAATAATAATAATAATAATAATAATAATAATAATAATAATAATAATAATAATAATAATAATAATAATAATAATAATAATAATAATAACTGAATAGTTCCTATCGAGGCTGCATTTTGAACTTTGATGGATATTAACAGTTCCTATCTATGCGACAGTGCCTTAAACTGCTGCAGCCGTAGGCTGATAAGCCATGATAAAAGGTATTGCTGACTGATTTGTTGTGAGAGAAAAATACTCTGTCTTATTTAGCTGATAAACTCAAGCGAACACACATGCTGATCTCGTGACTGAGTGACAGTGAGCTGGAGCCAGATGCTACTGATTGTTTTCTACGACACTATCTTAAGGACAGTTGTACACTTTTTACTTAGAAGAAAGTAATATTTTAAATAAATCTGAGCAGTTGATTTTATGAATTTTTTGAATTAATTAAAAAATTAAAAATCTAGGAAAACAAATAAAACTCTTCTCACTTCCCATAATGACGTGAGTAAACATGGTAGGGAATCCTCCTTTCTCGAAAACAAGTGATTCTTCTCTAATACTGGCAGCAGCGCATGATTTCATGGAACTAGCCAGCTTGACACGTTATAAAATATGTTTCAAAATCTTTAACACTCATAATTTAAATCTTACTTGCACAACTATAATTTGTTCTACTAAATAATCAATAAAGCAAATAGATATTGCATTTGTTGTCTTCAAAATCAAAGTTGATATTAGAATGTAAGTATAAATTCAAACTATCTATATCGGTATTGAAATTTGAATTAAACTCCAGCTTAATAAAAACATGCCAAAATACAACCTCGAAAAAAATTAAACTAAAATAGAGTAAATAGTCTATCTGAATTCAATTTACACGCATTTAATTTGAATATAATCACGGTCTTAGACATGCACATGCACATGCACATGCAAATCATTGAGGTTAGCACACATCAATCAAATCAAGAAAAAGATTGTTCATATCTAAACTTCCCTTAATTGTCTTATTTTACAAAATAAAAAAAATATGTATTCCACATATTACCTCCTATATGAGGTATAATAGATGATTGTAACCATCCAATCAAAATAAATGAATGGCTCATAGTTGTTTGTGAGTACTATAGCAAAGCCCATTGATCAACAAAACAATTTTAGAATCGGCCACTTTACTATATGAACTGCTCCTAGGCCAGAACAATTTCCATTTTCTAAATAAAGTTGATCTGAAAATGATTTTTAGGGCAGCATGCTATGTAGAATATCAATTACACTACTACAGAATGAGGCATTGGTTGATGCCTAAAATGGCCAAAAACCTCGGCCATTTTGCGGCCCGGGGTTAAAGACCCCTTTAACACCGGTTCGTAACACGAACCGGTGCTAAAGGGTCCTGCCCAACGGCTACTGACAGGTGCTGTCGGGGCAGAGACCCTTTAGCACCGGTTCGTATTACAAACCGGTGCTAAAGGGGTCCCTTTAGCACCGGCCAGAGCCCCGGGCCGAGGCAAACCCTTTAGCACCGGTTTGTGTTACAAACCGGTGCTAAAAGGTAACCCTTTAGCACCGGTTGTTGCTCTGAACCGGTGCTAAAGGTCCGGTTTATAGGCCGGCTCCCTCCTCCCCTCTGCCCATTTGAAACCGAGAGCACCATTGTTGTTCTTGGAGCTTCTTCTTGCTTGTTCTTCATTTGTTCTTCATCTCCAACGCCCATCGTTGATCTTCTTCGACTCCGTCATCGTCTCTTCGCGCTTAGAGGTGACTAACTTCAGCCTTTCTTATCTTTTTCATGTTGTTTTTGGCTTGTGATGTTCCCATCATATTTTAGCTCAAATCCACTTTGTTATTTTGAATCATTCACATGAATTAGTATCCATATATATATATCATATTTCATGGTTGACCTAGTTTTAATATATTTTGCAAGAATGAATTATAGTATATTTTTATGATCATAGAAAGTAGGATAGTTCAAATTAATTGGTTTGTTAATATCACTTGATTTATTTTTATTACTACATATAATGTCCATTGTATCATACATGTTTACTAGTAAATGTGGAATTTATAATTGTTTTAAAATTGAGTATGGATAGTAGATGGCAACCGTGACCGGGTCTTCCGTCTCTCAACGGGTTCAAAAGCGATACCGTCCGGAACTCCCTCTCATTACTTGTGGCAAGTGTGGGCAGAAGATTTTGATGGAGTACAAAGTGTCGAAAGAGGGAGTAAACAAGGGTCGTATATTCTACAAGTGTCCAGATCGTAATGTGAGTTATTTCCAGACATTTGCTTATATATGTGCATATTTTTTTAAATGATATTAATTAAACTTTTGATTCTCTCTTTTAATTTCAGTGGGACGGTACCGGCGGATGTACAGGTTGGTACTGGGAGGAAGAATACATTGAACACATTAAGAAATCTTTTGCACAGGTGGTTGAGGCTGAAGGTGGTGAGGCAGTGAGCCGACGAAAGAAGTTCAATGAAGTTGATCAAGCGAATGATCTATCTATTATAGT
Organism: Sorghum bicolor; assembly: GCF_000003195.3. Classification (NCBI taxonomy): domain Eukaryota; kingdom Viridiplantae; phylum Streptophyta; class Magnoliopsida; order Poales; family Poaceae; genus Sorghum; species Sorghum bicolor. The sequence goes on from NC_012874.2 coordinate 59,828,621, forward strand.
TGGGATCGGACGCGAACTAATTATGTTGCTTAAGTGCATTTTAGTTTTATTTTTTTAATGCTAGTTGCGATTGTATTTGTTGTAGCCAAGCTTTTCTAAATTAATCAACTATGTATCTTAGACATGTTGTGCAATAAGATGAGAAACTATATGTGTGCATGGTTTTCATAATATATATGTTATCTTTAATGCAGATGGTAACACGTAATTGGATGTATAATGCCGATCGGCGCTCCGAAGAGTTCATTAATGGCGTGCACTATTTCTTAAGTGTGGCCGAGTCAAATAAGAGGGACGGTTTCATGTGCTGTCCATGTGCCGTGTGCAAGAATTTGACGGAATATTCTAACTCAAGAACTCTTCATTCACACTTATTAAAGTCTGGTTTCGTACCAAACTATATTTGTTGGACCAAACATGGAGAAAGCGGGATTATAATGGATGAAGGTGAAGAAGAAGAAGAATTGGACCATGCCAATATTATTGCTCAGTACGGTGGCTTCAATGATGTTGCAATGGGGGGAGATAATGAAGAAGAGGTGGCGGCAGAAGATGATCGGGGCGATGATGCTTTTGGTGATGCCATCCGTGATGCACAAAGAGAATGTGAAAGTGATAAAGAGAAAGCCAAGTTCGAGCGCATGCTAGAGGACCACAGGAAATCGCTATATCCCACCGCTGAAGAGGGGCAAAAAAAGCTGGGTACCACACTAGAATTGCTGCAATGGAAGGCAAAGAATGGTACATCTGACAAGGCATTTGGGCAGTTATTGAAGATCATAAAAAAGATGCTTCCGAAAGGCAACGAATTGCCCACCACTACGTATGAAGCAAAACAGGTTGTCTGCCCTTTGGGATTAGAAATCCAGAAGATACACGCATGTCCTAATGACTGCATCCTCTACCGTGGGGAGGAATACGAGAATTTGGATGCATGTCCAGTATGTAAGGCATCACGGTATAAGATTAGACGAGATGATCCTGGCGATGTTGAGGGTGAAGAACGTCATAGGAAGAAAATTCCAGCCAAGGTTATGTGGTATGCTCCTATAATACCACGATTAAAACGTCTGTTCAGAAATAAGGACAATGCAAAGTTGTTGCGGTGGCATAAAGAAGACCGTAAGATAGACAATATGCTGAGACACCCTGCCGATGGATCCCAGTGGAGAGCGATAGACAGAGAATTCTCAGATTTTGCAAATGATGCTAGAAACTTGCGGTTCGCCTTAAGTACAGATGGTATGAATCCTTTCGGTGAGCAGAGCAGTAGTCACAGCACTTGGCCAGTTACTCTATGTATCTACAACCTTCCTCCATGGCTATGCATGAAGCGGAAGTTTATTATGATGCCGGTGCTTATCCAAGGACCGAAGCAACCTGGCAATGACATAGATGTCTACCTTAGGCCATTAGTTGAGGAACTTCAACTTTTATGGAGCAAACCAGGAGTTCGCGTGTGGGATGAGTACAAACAAGAGCACTTTGACCTACGAGCATTGCTGTTTGTAACAATCAATGATTGGCCAGCTCTGAGTAATCTTTTAGGCCAGTCAAACAAGGGATATAATGCATGCACACATTGTTATGAAGACCTTGACTGTGTATTTTTGAAAAAATGTCGAAAGGTCGTGTACCTTGGCCACCGTCGGTTTCTTCCTGTGAACCACCCAGTACGAAAGAAAGGCAAGCATTTTAAAGGCAAGGCAGACCACCGGACCAAACCTCTCAATCGAACCGGGGATGATGTACTCGAAATGGTCAAGGATATAAAAGTGGTATTTGGAAAGGGACGAGGCAGCGAACCTATTCCCAAGGATGCTAAGGGACACGTACCCATGTGGAAGAAGAAATGCATATTTTGGGAGCTACCTTACTGGAATGTCCTAGAGGTCCGCAACGCGATCGACGTGATGCACCTGACAAAGAATCTTTGTGTGAACTTGCTCGGATTCATGGGTGTCTACGGGAAGTCTAAGGATTCACTTGAAGCACGACAAGACTTGCAGCGCATGAAAGAACGAGACAACCTGCATCCAGAAAAGACAGATGATGGACGTCATTACTTAAGCCCTGCTAGCTACACTCTGAGCAAAGAAGAGAAGGAAAGCATGTTTGAATGTCTTAGCAGCATCAAGGTCCCATCTGGATTCTCCTCCAATATCAAGGGAATAATTAATGTGCCAGAGAAGAAATTCCTGAACTTGAAGTCCCATGACTGTCACGTTCTAATGACGCAATTGCTGCCGGTCGTTTTAAGAGGAATTCTACCTCCACACGTACGTCTAGCCACCGTAAAGCTATGTGCATTCCTCAATGCAATTTCTCAGAAGGCAATCAATCCAGAGCAACTAGCTACTCTGCAGAATGATGTCGTTCAATGTCTCGTCAGCTTTGAGTTGGTGTTCCCTCCATCCTTCTTCGATATCATGACACACCTCCTAGTTCATCTGGTCAAAGAGATTCGTATTCTCGGTCCTGTGTTCCTACACAACATGTTCCCCTTCGAGAGATTCATGGGTGTCCTAAAGAAATATGTCCATAGTCGTTCCCGGCCAGAAGGAAGCATTGCCAAGGGCTACGGAACAGAGGAGGTCATAGAGTTCTGTGTTGACTTTATTCCAGACCTTGACCCAATTGGCATTCCTGAATCTCGACACGAGGGCAGACTCAGCGGAAAGGGAACACTTGGGAAGAAAACATATATTGGTACGGGAAACGATTACTTCAATAAAGCACACTACACAGTTCTCCAGAACTCCTCATTGGTGGAACCATATGTTGAGGTACACAAAGATTACCTACGGTCCCAGTGGCCCGGGAAGAATGAAGCTTGGATAATGCGTCAGCACATGGAAACTTTTGGCGATTGGTTGCGCAAAAAATGTCAAGGTGATGAAAACATTGATGAGCAGCTTTATTTGTTGGCCAGGCAACCATCATGGCATGTCCTCACATACAAAGGGTACGAGATAAATGGTAACACATTTTACACAGTTGGCCAAGATAAAAGGAGCACCAACCAAAATAGTGGTGTACGCGTGGATGCCACGGATCCAAATGGGAACAGGCAAACATATTATGGACGCATAGAAGACATATGGGAACTAGTCTATGCAGCTAATTTTAAAGTTCCTTTGTTCCGGTGCCAATGGGTGAAGATGACCGGAGGTGGGGTAACAGTCGACAAGGAGTATGGGATGACAACCGTGGACCTTAACAATAGTGGGTTCAAAGACGAACCATTCGTCCTTGCTGCAGACGTGAGTCAGGTGTTCTATGTCAAAGATATGTCTACGAAACCAAAGAGAGGAAAAAATGATGACCACTCAATCATCAATGAGCCAAAGCGCCACATTGTCCTTTCTGGGAAAAGAAACATTGTCGGAATTGAGGACAAGTCAGACATGTCAGGCGATTACGAAAGGGATGATCGAATTCCGCCCTTCATAGTCAACAAAGACCCAAGCATTCTGTTAAACAATGAGGATACTCCATGGTTACGGCAGGATCATAACCAAGGGTCATACGTCAAGAAGAAGTTCACTGTTGTGTCGGCTTGACTGTTCCATTTGAGACAATCTAGGGTTCGGTCAAAGGGTGTGTTTGTAAAAACCAATGCTTTGACTTTGGTCAAACTTGGTCAAATAGCCCATTTGATGACTTGAAATGAAAAAAGTTTGAATACAAAGTTGTTAGAGATCATCAAAATCTATATTTTATATATTGTCCATTTTTCCATTTGGATAATTTTGAGCCAATTCTAGTTACATTTCTATAAAATCCAAGACGGGTTTCGGTCAAACTTGGTCAAATGACAAACTAAATTACTTCAAATGAAAATATTTTGAATACCAAGTTGTTAGATATCTTCAAGATCTAAACTTTTTATATACACAACTTTTCCATTTGAGAAAATCTAAGTTAACAATACCCACCAATTCTAAGTTCTCACACAAACTATATGAAACTATATGTGTCAATTGTGGATTTTCAACTACACCTTCCCAAAACTTTGTCAAATGCAAAAATGGTCTGTATATGAAATGTAGATTTTGATGAGTGGAACAATATTGGTATTCATGACTTTTCCATTCGAGACCATCTAGGGTTCCGAAACCGCTGCGTGGCTATGAGTTCTATGAAAATTCAAAATTTAGTGGTCCAAACTTTTCCAAATGAAAAGTTGACCATTAGACAAAATGTAGAACTTGATGAGTGTAGCAAACTTTGTATTCATGACTTTTCCATTTGGGACAATCTAGGGTTCGGTCAAAGGGTGTGTTTGTAAAAACCAATGCTTTGACTTTGGTCAAACTTGGTCAAATAACCCATTTGATGACTTGAAATGAAAAAAGTTTGAATACAAAGTTGTTAGAGATCATCAAGATCTATATTTTATATATTGTCCATTTTTCCATTTGGATAATTTTGAGCCAATCCTAATTACATTTCTATAAAATCCAAGACGGGTTTTGGTCAAATTTGGTCAAATGACAAACTAAATTACTTCAAATGAAAATATTTTGAATACCAAGTTGTTAGATATCTTCAAGATCTAAACTTTTTATATACACAACTTTTCCATTTGAGAAAGTCTAAGTTAACAATACCCACCAATTCTTGAATCTCACACAAACTATATGAAACTATATGTGTCAATTGTGGATTTTCAACTACACCTTCCCAAAACTTTGTCAAATGCAAAAATGGTCTGTATATGAAATGTAGATTTTGATGAGTGGAACAATATTGGTATTCATGACTTTTCCATTCGAGACCATCTAGGGTTCCGAAACCGCTGCGTGGCTATGAGTTCTATGAAAATTCAAAATTCAGTGGTTCAAACTTTTCCAAATGAAAAGTTGACCATTAGACAAAATGTAGAACTTGATGAGTGTAGCAAACTTTGTATTCATGACTTTTCCATTTGGGACAATCTAGGGTTCGGTCAAAGGGTGTGTTCATCAAGATATATATTTTTATATTTTTTATTTGATGAAAATTATACCCAACTAGCATTCCTAGTAATAAATAACAAAAATAAAAAGTTTTACGTCAATATGATGTGAAAATAAATTTCCAGTTCATTGGATATAGTTTTTGTAAATTTATTGGAATAATATATTTTTGCATTAACAAAATACTAAACAATTCTTACAAAATCATTGCAAATTATAAAAATACAATAAGATATTTAAGTTTAAAAGTTTTCATGTGTATATTAAAACAAATTACAATATATGTCACTGTTTAAAAAACATTATGCAAAATATTTAATTTACTATACAATTTATAATATAAACTGTATATATAAAACAATTAAAAAACCCTAAACTAAAAAAATGGGCCTTTAGCACCGGCCCATAGTGGGAACCGGTGCTAAAGGGTCCTGAAAATTTCAGGAGCCCGCCCTAGCGCGCGCTGGACCCTTTAGCACCGGTCCGTGTCTGAAACCGGTGCTAAAGGGTCCGCCCCTATATAAGCAGCCGGCTCCCTGGATCCGGCAGTTCTTTCGTCTTCGTCTTCGTTCCAGCGCCGCCGCGGTCGTTTCGTTCTCGCCGCCGTCGTTTCGTTCTCGACTCCCTCGCCGCCGCGACCACCGTCTCCACCAGCGCCGCCGCGGCTCTCCACCAGCGCCGCCGCGGCCCTCCTCCAACGCCGCCGCCGCGGGCCACGGCCAGATCGAGCGCGCGGGCCACACATCATCCAGGCCACGTCGATCTTCCCTGATCTCTAGCTCCGGCCGGCCTTGCTAAGTATAGATCGAGAACGCCATTGATTAATTATGTATTTATATAGACTAGCTAGACCAGAAATATATATACAAAAAATATTACATATATATACATAAATTAATACTACAAATCAAAACACCATATACATATATATATATATGTATATATGGTGTTTTGATTTGTAGTATTATTTTTTTATATATTTTTATGTATATATGGTGTTTTGATTTGTTGTATTATTTTTTGTATATATTTTTATGTATATATATATATGTAATATTTTTTGTATATATGTATTATTTTTTGTATGTATGTATATTATTTTTTGTACATATATATACACACACATATATATAGTTTGTATGTATGAATTATAATTGTTTGTATGTATGTATGTATGTATTATTTTTTTAATATATTATTTGTAGTATATATATAGTATGTATGTATGTTTTATTTTTTGTATATATGTATTATTTTTTGTACATATATACACACACATATATATAGTTTGTATGTATGAATGTATTATTTTTTTAATATATTATTTGTAGTAGTTTTTTTAGTATATATTTGTTGTATATTATTCTTGTATCATATTTTATTTTCTAGTGTTTTGTAAATATTATTGTTTGTACTATATTATTCTAGTATTGTTTTTATTCTAGCGTATTACTTGGCTTAAAAGATTCTAGTATTATTTTTAGAGCACTCCAACACTTTAATTTGTAGTAGTACTAGTAGTAGTATATAAGTCTCTAATATATGTTCTAGTAGTGTTTAGCCACTAAATTTATTCTAGTAGGGTTTTGTATATATTTTTGTTTGTACTATATATTATTCTACTTTTTTTTATTAATGTATTACTTGGCTTAAAAGATCCTAGTATTATTTTTAGAGCACTCCAACACTTTCATTTGTAGTAGTATTAGTGTATTTCTTATCTTATATAGAATATATATATATGTATGGTTGCAGACATAGAAATGGCTGACCATCCTCATGATGATCCTGATTATATGGAAGCTGCCATTCAAAATATAATCGACGACGGTAGTCAGTACTTCGTTGATTACCACGACATCATGCAAGGCAATCGTACTGAGCAACAAGAGGGCAATGCCCCTGAGCAACAAGAGGGCAATGCCCCTGAGCAACAACTTGTCGTGCAACAAGAAGAAAATACTGGCGAGGTATGTAAATGTAAACATATATAAATAATGCATCTCTTACATTAGGTTTTAGACTTATTACTTGGTTATTAATTTAGTATTTTTGTTTCTATATGTACGTGTAGCCTTCTGGATCGACCTCTACGGGGAGAAGCGTACCTCCACGAGGACCAAAGAAGCCGTTGGAGGGCCGCTATGTAATCTCTGAGTTTGAGATAGCTACAGGCAGACCACTTGGTGAGCATGCAAATAAATATGTTAATCACTGTGGATATCTTGTGAGAGATCAAATACCGATCAGTTGTCGTGAATGGAGAGAGAAGCGAGGTGCTCCTGAGATCAGTTTTGTCTCTGATCGTGACAAGGAGTTAGTTTGGAAAGCCGTCACAGACGTTTTCACCTTCGACACCAACGATGAAGAGTTGAAGGTGCGAATTTATGACTGGACTATGAAGAAGATGGCAGTACTCTTCCAGAATTGGAAGAAGTCTTTGTACAATAAATATGTCAAGAAAAACGAGACTCCAGATTTCAACCTCAAGCAATATGTAAAGCTGAGGGCCTTCTGGGATGACTTTGTGCAGTACAAAACATCAGAAGAGGGCGAGGAACGAGCCAATAGAAACAAAGAGAATGCCAGTAAAAAGGCATACCACCATCATATGGGATCAGGTGGTTATAAGAGTGCTGCTCCCAAGTGGGACCGAATGGAACAGGAGATGCTTGCTAGGGGGGTCACACCCGAGACAATAGCAAAGAATTGGAGCGAGCGCTCCAAGCATTGGTTCTACGGTCATGGGGGAAGCGTGGACCCAGACACCGGGGCGCTAGTTTGGGGCCAAGAAATCTCAAGAGCAGCAGAGAGACTAGTCCGTGCACGTGAGGCGGTTCAGTCTGGTGAGTTCAGGCCTAACAGGGAGAAGGATGAACTCACCTATGCGCTTGAAAATCCTGAGCACGGTGGGCGTACGAGAGGCTGTGGGGCAGTTCCGTGGCTGCAATCATTCCAAGCCGATCAAGATACCTACAGAAGCCGCCAGAGAAAGAAGGATGAGGAGGCAGAGCGGATCCGCCGCCTGGAAGCTTTTGTTCTGCAGTCACAAGAGCGCGAGAAAGCTCGTGAAGAATGGATGCAGGCAGAGATTCAAAGGCAAGTGCAAGCAGCACTTAGTCAAATGACGAAAGGGCAAGGTACATCACAGCCCGAGGTCAATGTTAGCCCCCCAGGCCAGTTGAAAAGCAGCTGCGCATCCACGGAAGTACCAACCATTCAGGATGACACGAAGCTACACTTCCCCGTGGATGATGTCACAGAGGCTTTTACTACCTGTGAGCTGCATGTACCAGATGGGAATGCCACCAAAAAGGTGGCTATCGCTGTTGTCAACCCTATCGACCGAACGGGCACTCCAAGAATCCATAATCGACCAGTACCTGGTGGATATGCTAGCGTCTCGGTTGATAGGGTTGAGAAAGGTTGTGGCAATGTGCCACTAGACATAGAAGGGGGAGACGGAGAGAAGACCTTAGGTGAAGCTGAGAAGACATTTATTTGTTGGCGCAAGCGCTTCATAATTATTCCTCAGCATAGGTTTGTGTGTGATTTTACTTCTTATATTATTTATTATGTATTGAAATTTAAAAAAAGTTTACTCACAAAACTTGTAATTGTTTTCTTTGCAGGGACTCCTCCAACCTAAGTCCAGTTCTCTCCCCAGCGCATCATAGTGCTGCGGGCGGTGACAATGCTGGATCTCCTCCAACACCTGCGGCGGCCACACCGACCCCGCCACCGCCTCCACCACGGTCTCCACCTCCTCCACCGAGGTCTCCAACTCCTCCACCGCGTTCTCCAACTCCTCCGCCTGCACCGCCCTCTCCAAAGAGTGCACGGTCGGTCCCCTCGCCTCCAAAGCGAGGTAGTAAGAAGCGGTCCGTCCAAGAAGGACCGAAGTCATCGGTCTCACCTCCAAAGAAGGCTGCCTCAGCAAAGAGAGCTAAGACGCCAGAAAAATTACCTTACGAAAAGAGTGAAGAGGAGGTAATTGCTACATCTAAAGCTGAGGTCCAACAATTTTTTGATAAAATAAAGGAGGAAAGGAAAAAACGGCTTAACCCAGAAAAGCCGTACTTTTATGTGAAGCCATCGGAACTGAGGCAGAAGGTGGCGGACCATCAAAAGAAGCAACGCGAAGCTCAGAAAAAGCCAGCACTTTCAGACTATGAGCGGTCTCTGGTCAAGTCTTCACAGCCTACTAAGAAGAGAGTAGGAAAGGGGGTCCCACAGCTCGGAGAAGTATCAAAACCGGTGCCCCCTTTGATTGTGCCAAATCAATACGGCTCAAATGAAGACTTGATGCCAAAGAAATCCTTAGCGTTGTCTGAGCTAGACTCGCTTGAGAGTTACTTTGGACAGAGCGGTTTAAATATAGAAGAAATTACCGCCATTCTTGGATGTCATACATTTGAAAAAGCCGAGGTAGTTGATCAATGGAGGGCAAGATATGAACCGGGCAGGAGTCTATTCGACCCTAAGCGTTTACACGAGCTCGGCACACAAATGTTTGCAATAAACAAATGGTGCATTGAGGCGTCTAAAAGGGGAGAGAATTGGATTTCTGTTCGTATTAGACAACATCACTACTTCCGTGGAGATGACCTCATATACGTGCAGTTCGAAGAATTGCACCAATTATGCCACCTCGACGCTCTTGACAAATCTCTTGTCAGCTGCTTTTGTCTGTAAGTATTTTTCCTTTTTATTATACTTCTAACTTCTTTAATTACATGTATATAATCCTTACACACTTAGGATTTGTATGTATATATGCAGGCACCAAATGAGAGAGCTCAGAATGAGAAATGACAATAGTATTGGGTTCGTTGACCCTTATATTGTTTTCAAGGCTCCGCAGGCAGTGTGGACAGCAGATTATGAGACAGAAATCTGCACCAATCTTATGAGGTTCTTTGTAAACCAAAAAGAAAAACAAAAAATACTCTTCCCCTTCAACTTCGAGTGAGTTATATAGTTATTAAGTGCATGCATATTTTATTTTACATTATAGGACTGACCCTATATATGTGTGTGTAAACAGATTTCACTGGATACTCATTGTCATTGAAATTCCCAAGAACCGATTGATAATCTTTGACTCAATGAGAAAACCACAAGAAAATTATCAACAAATGGTAAACATTATTCAAAGGTACGTAATGTCGATCTCAGCTACAAAAATATCATAATATGACTCTGTAATTATTAGTTCACGATCCACAATGGCTGTGTATAGGGTTTGGGAAAGATTCATTGACCGTGAACATCTCAGTGGATGTAAAGCGCCGCTTAACATAATACATCCACAAGTAAGTTCTACTAGCTAACAAACTTTCGCTAACTTTTAGCCTTCTTATTGTCGTGGTTATGAATATTTTTATATATATATACATCGTACAGTGGTGTTTAAGACAAGAAGAGGGAACAATCTATGTGCATATTACGTGTGCAAATTCATGATGGCACAAGTCAATCAAACACCCACAGAGACGCTCAGAGTACGTTACATGTCTCTTTTCATTATCTCCTGAATTATATTGAATAACTTAGATAACTAATACCTTTTTTTATTTATTTCAAATTAAAGACGGAATGGCTGAGGGAAAAGGTCCTACAACAAGACCGAATCAAAGCTATCCAAGAGACGATAGCAGGATTTCTCCGCGACCAAGTGATCAATCCAAACGGCGAGTTTCACTTCAACGGCAACGAAACTCTTATACCAAACAACGATGATCATTTGTATCGTTTGTAGACATTGGGAGAACAAACTCTATGTATATATGTGTTACGAATTTTGTACATATAAAACTATATATATATAAAGCTTTTTACATATCTATTTAATTTTTGATGTGGTCTATTCATTTTATTATAGGCAAAGCTTAACTATTAAGCTTAGCCTATAATTTTCATTTATATATGCTTAATATGCGTGTAATATAAATATATTATTGTATCAGCAAAACATGTATTGAAAAACCTATTATTATATATTATATATAAACAATAAACAGAACCGAAGAAGTGAACTAAAAAAAAGAAAAAGAAACCCTTACCTGCAACGTGGCAGCCCTGGCAGGACCCTTTAACACCGGTTGGTGTTACCAACCGGTGTTAAAGGGGGGGCCTTTAGCACCGGTTGGCCGAACCGGGACTAAAGGGTGGGCCTTTAGTCCCGGAAGGGCAGCACCGGCTCGGGAACCGGGGCAACAGGCCCTTCCCGACCGGTGCTAATGCCCGATCATGCAGCAGTGTTAGTTAGTAGCATAAGAACAATATTATTCAGATTGGAAACAAAATGGCACCCTGGCCCGTGGTACATAGTCGTAGACCCATAACTACATAATTGTAGCTTCAGTTTGAGACTTTGAGTAGCTTACTCAAACTCTATAGGTTCAACATTCACATTTCAACAACTGGTCCTTATACTCCAGCATCGCCGGTAGTGCCTGCTAACTCTATCCATGGAGCTGAAATTGGAAAAGAGAAAACACAACAGACAAGAACAGCGGAAAGCGAAGGAGCTATCATGCCTGGCTTGCAGGTCGGAAATAGGTCCATTTGGTGACCACTATATGATATGGAAAAGCCTTCATGGCTCCAATTTCTCTAGTTACAAAAGCATTTGGTAAAAGTCCTCTTAAAAATAGTGAAATAACTACAAATAAGCCTCTATTTCTTTTATTTTTGTCCTCGGGTGGCCAATCAACCAGGTTTTTTTCCCCTCAGAGGCAGCCGATGTGACATTGTTTAATCGACCGACCTGGCACCACCTCCAAAAAAAAAAAGAGAATGGGCTGACCTAGTTCGGAACTATGTGCTCCATCATCCAAAAGGTACATCTTCCAAAAAAAAAGAGTACCTGGATTCAAGTAGGATTGCCAAAAAAAATCAGAAGCCAGGTGGTTGCCTCTGTCTATTCATCTTCCAGATAAACGCATTATCTAAAAAAAAAACTTCCAAATAAACTTCAGAAGCTATGGTGAATGAACCTTTGCAGAAGAGAACTCCGCAGGGAAACATCATTCGGAAGGTACATAAAGTTATATTTGGTATCCATTTGGTTATCCAACATACTGACTTACATTGATTTAGTATATATAAGGCCTTGTTTAGTTTGCAAAAAAATTTACAAAATTTTTCAGATTCCCCGTCACATCGAATCTTTAGACACATGCATGAAGTATTAAATATAGACAAAAATAAAAACTAATTGCACAGTTTGGTCGAAATTGACGAGACAATTTTTTTGAGCCTAGTTAGTCCATGATTAGACAATATTTGTCAAATACAAACGAAAGAGCTACAGTGTCGATTTTGCAAAATATTTTCGAACTAAACAAGGCCTAAGTAGGGAGACGGGGCCAATTATTGGCAACTGCTCTTTCTTGGCGGGAAGCAAGACAAGTGGAGTAGGAATAGAAGTATAGAAGCTGTATGTTCAAATCCATATATTTCGGATTCAATTTTATGGTGCCCCCAACTCATGAGAAAGCTGGAGGGTTAAGTTCACAACAGATAATACTACCTTAAAAAATGTGGTTACTAGAGCGGAAATACTCTCAGGGTATTCGCATCGGCTACATATATATACTCCTAGTTGGTGATTGGACCAAACGTGCTGGTTCCTTTATTTGATGGTAGTGCAAATGGAAACAAAACTAGTTCAAATTGCATGTCTTGCCGTAATGTCCACAACTATATTTTTTTCATTTACAAATCAAACAGCTTAAATGTGCGGCCACAATTTTGGAATTTTGCCCGCTAGTAGTTATTCAAATGCTTAGTTAAAGATAGCAAGTGTCGTGTGATCATATCCTGGCCACTGGTTCTTGATTGATTGCCACTTGCCAAGGGAGGACACTGTGCGACGCAGGCATCAACCATGCAGCATCAGATAGCTGTAGGGCGTCAATGGCGTTAAGCCGTCCGGGTCACTCTCGCTGTTTGCCTGCTATTTTCCCTTTTTTTTCTCAGGTGGCCTACTAAATGTTTGTTTTTTTTATTCCTCAGCCAGCCGATGTAAGATTGTTTAATCGACCGGCCTAGCACCTGCAAACATAAAAAAATATAGAATGCCTCCATCCTATAATATAGCGCATTCTGACATGCATTCAAAATTTATTCTCAAATATAAGACATTTAGAAGACATAAATCAGTTTTGCATTAAATACTCTTCATTTATTAATCAATCACCACTAATTGTGTTGATGATAACGTCTTATTAGGAAAAATAAAGTGAGGGCACATGCGTCTTTTGTGATCTCTTTTAATCTGTTCCAGAATACACTATATTACATGATAGAGTGAGTGTATGCGCCATCATCGAAACATACATCTTCCAAAAAATTGAGCACTTGGAATGAACTAAGAGCAACTCCAACAGATATGCTATCCATGTTGTCTAGGCTATTTTTACATTTTTAAAGCAAAAGTTAAACTCCAACAGATGTGCTATCTGGTTTGCTAAAATAGCAAGTTTGCTATTCCTAAACTTTCGCTTGTCATATATAGCATGTCGTCCTCACTAGCTATCCTATACAAAGGCTGTTGTGGAACTCTATGCTTTGAGTGAGTTTTTTATTTTACACAATGGCTAAATCTTATAATTTAGAATATAATTTTAGCTAGTCTCTTGGAGATGCTCTAAGGATGGCAAAAAAAAATTGAGAAGCCGGGGTGGTTGCATTTGGTCTACCGATCTTCCAAATGAACTTTAGAAGTTATGGTAAATGAGCATCTCCAAGAGATTGGTTAAAACGTTTTGTAAAGCCAAATATAGCTATTATTGACAAAAGATTGACTCCAACAGATTGTGTAAACCCTTCTCTAAATTTAGTCGCTGGTTATTCCTGAAAATTCGGTCGCTAGATTTGGACGACGAGAGTCGCTGGCTATCCGACCTTTTCCCGCGCGCGCACGGCGCCTCATCCCCCGCACGACATGCACTCTCGTTCATGTTGGCCGGCTGCTGCACCGGCATGCGCTCGCGTGGCCGCTGCCAGTGCCAGACCTAGCTAGCATGGTGGAGCTGGCGGCTTGCACCAGCTGCAGTCCGATACCCTTGAGCTTTGCTTCTTTGTCGTCCTTGACAAGCTGCTTCACGGCAGCGGCAGCGGCGCATGGAGTGGGGGTGTCGGTATTGAATGCGCTCGTCATGGTGCTCAAGCATTTGCATGTGCAGCAACGCCGGGATGCGCCGATGCCCTGAAGCAGCCACTGCTCGCCATTAGGGTCGAGCTCAAGCAGCTCGTCTTCTCCATTGCTCGCAGCTGCTCATCGTTATGGTAGAGCGCGAGCAGCTCGTCCTCTCCATCGGTCGCGTGGCCCAAGGAATGCTTACATGAACCCTCGACTCGCAGCCGCTGCAGGTGGCAGCAGAGACGACGCGCACAAGGTGCTCGACGCCATGCTCAAGCCGGCGCGCCACAACCAGGTGCCGAAAGATGACTAGGTCCCATGTCGTGGCAGATTTAAATAGCCACAATGGAATTTTTTTACAAAGGTTGTTGGTTTAGTCTAATTTTTTTGGGGTGTTCTATTTTACAGAATAGCTAAATTAGGAGATTTAAAAAATATTTTTGGCTAATCTCTTAGAGATGCTGTTAAAAAAAAAGGATAGGAGCGTAAATCTAATCTAAAACCTTTGGCCCCTCCAGTCCTGTCAAAAAAAAAAAAACAGGAGGCCGGCTTTTGTTTTACAGTATGCTACTACGCGTTGTATGTTCAAATCCATGTAATTGGGGAAACAATTTTGTGGTGCCCCCCAACTCATGAGCAAGCTGGTGGAGCAGCCGTTATGGCTGTCGTATGTGAGCCGGCCGGAATACAATTTTGCAGTGCCACCAACTCCGGTAGGAAATTACTCCCAAAAAAAGAAAGAAAACTCCCATAGGCGAAATTAAATGACCTTGTTTGCTAATGGCGCGCGAATGCTATAAAAGACGGCAGACACCGTGCACAAGACACACCAGTCAAAGGCTCGTCGAAGCTAGCAAAGCTCATTTTGGTTTATAGAATTATAAGCATAAAAGAAACAGTTACCGTAGGCGTGGAAACGACGACAAGATGGTGGCATGCCAAGGCGAGACGGCGACGACGACGGTTTGCGTGACTGGCGCTGGTGGCTTCATCGCGTCGTGGCTGGTGCAGCGCCTCCTCTCCAGCGGCAGCTACGTCGTGCACGGCGCCGTGCGCGACCCGAGTAAGCAAGACCACCGGCGGCCACGCGATACGGCCGGCCGGCCTAGCTTGCCGTACGTGCAAGTTGGCTAGCTAGCTAGCTAGAACATTAGTGATATATATGACGGAGATGTGTGCTCGTACGTATGCAGGCGACCCGAAGTACGCGCACCTGATGGCGCTGGATGGCGCCGTGGAGCGGCTGCGGCTGTTCAAGGCGGACATGCTGGACCACGCCGGCGTCGCGGCTGCCGTGGCCGGCTGCGACGGCGTCTTCCACGTTGCCAGCCCCGTCCCGGCGTCGAAGCCCGCGGACCCGGAGCTGGAGGTCGTGGCCCCCGCGGTGGACGGCACGCGCAACGTGCTCAGGGCCTGCCACGAGGCTAACGTCCGCCGCGTCGTGGTGGTCTCGTCCGTCGCGGCCATCGCCGTGAACCCCAACTGCCGCAACGGCGTCGTCCTGGACGAGGAGTGGTGGTCCGACGAGGACTTCTGCAGAACCATTAAGGTATATACGTGATCTATCCAATGCATCCAAAGACAACTTGCATTTCATTATATATTCTTTTTCTTACAAGATCCAGTTAAAGACGCATATTGCTCGTAACACGAGCAATTGATCAACTTTTCTAAATTAATTAAATGCATGGATGCGCTAGGGCTGGTATTTTCTGTCCAAGACGCTAGCCGAACGCGCCGCCTTCGCGTACGCCAAGGAGACCGGGCTTGACGTGGTGAGCGTCTGCCCGTCGTGGTGTCTCGGACCTCTGCTGCAGCCCACCGTGAACAACAGCAGCTTGACACTCATTGACTACCTCAAAGGTAAAATTAATGCATCTATATATGGTTCGCGCGCGCGCATGTCACAAACGTGCACTGCCCAGCAGGTGACCGCGACACCGTCGACGACAAGATGAAGAACGTCGTGGACGTCCGCGACGTCGCCGAGGCTCTCGTCCTGGTGTATGAGACCCCGGAGGCTTCCGGGCGCTACATCTGCAGGTCATATCCAATGAGCATGACTGAGATCCTTGACATCATCAAGAGCTTCTATCCCAACCTCAGCTACCCTAACAAGTAAGCTTCCAATTCATAGAATCATTAATATATCCAATGTATCAGCTATACTCCCTCCATTCTAAATTATAAGATATTTCAACAATTTTAGAGAGTCAAAGCATCTTAAGTTTGACCAAAATTATATAATAAAATAATAATATTTATTATACTAACTAAATATTATTATATTCTTTATTAATTATATATTTTCATAATATATCTATTTGATGTCTTAAGTTTTTGTAATTTTTTCTATAATTTTAGTCAAACTTGAGATGCTTTTACTCTCTAAGATTTTTGGAAAATATCTTATAATTTAGAATGAAGAGAGTAGTTATTAGTTGACTCAAACTAGTGATGCATGTCTTCAACTAATTATATATGATGCTCGCAAAAAAAAATTAATTATATATGATGATTAATAAAATTTGCAGCTTCGTTAAAGTGCAAGACGAAAGGATGTTCACATCGAAGAAGCTGCAAGCGCTGGGGTGGAGCTACAGGCCGGCAGAGGAAACCTTCAAGGACACAGTAAAATCCTACAAGAATGCAGCCATCCTCAACTTTTAAGCATGCATGCATAGTTGCATATATACAAAGGTTGTGAAAAAAATGAACGTGACGTTGGTGTATGCCTGCTGGTGTGTTTGCGCTGATGACGTTGAAGAAGGTAGTGACGAAGGTCTCATCCTCAAGTTTGAATTCAAACAGAGAAAATGCGGGAACAGTTGACGCCTGGAGGCTGGTGACGGCGGCCACGACGTCGTGCATAGCAAGCAGTTGCATCTTACTCCTATGTATCTTGTTTTAAGTTGTTTTTATTTACAGTGTTTAATGGTGCTTGTAAGCTATTGGGATAAATAGCTGGACCTTTGAGGTGTGTGTTAGCGCTTTAATTTGTAACTGATGTTATCACATTTGTACGGCAAACCAATATCAGTGGAAATCAACACTGTCATCCGACAGTTTCTGGATTGTGTTCATCTGTTCTTGCACGATCTGTGTTCTTAGGTTAGCCACCATGTGATCATTTGTGATTGTTGATTCTTGAATCCAACAATTATCATCGGAGCCATTTCAACCCTAGCCTGGCTACAGTAGTACGGATGACCAGGCCTAGCTAGGCTACAGCCCATTTCTAGACAACCAAACAAGTTAAAATTGGTCCCAAAGAACCATTGTTATGACTAACCAACTAACCAAACACACCCTATGTTACCCCCAATCAAGCAGCCACACCGTCCCACAAACTCTATGCTCGATCGATGCCATGCGTCTTGCTTGGCTACCCAGCAGATCATCGCGGCTATAGATGTCTTGACCTCCATTCTCCCCGGGTGATGACCTCCTGTCATGTCATTTTCAACAAAATACAATTTCCTTTTCTCTCCTCCCATCAATTGGCAATGCTGACAACAGCTCGCCGTGCATAGTGTCTGACGACACAGTTCTGCTGCAACCTCAGCCGACACAGCAGCTCCACATTTCTCCTTCTAGGCACGCACACTATTCTTCACCCATCTCCATCTGCTGCTGAACACCCTGGTCATCATCTGCCGACGCACTGATCGGTGCCGCGATCTCCCCAACAATCACCGTGAGCGGCACAGTTGCGCCACATCCTATAATAACTCGGGCATGCTCAAGCATTCATAAACCCAATCCCAAATATGCTCCAGCATCATCCACTATAGTGATTTCCCCTCTCCCATCATCTGCTCGCACCGCTCTCAAGGATCCCAATTGCGCACCGCCATGACTGTGGAATTCGATGCAACCGAACATGGTGCCTTGACAATCGGCCACGGGGCGCTAGTGTTGTGTCTGACAAATGGGTGTTCAAACATAAGCTCAATCCTGATGGCACTCTAGAGAGGTACAAGGCTCGTTGGGTGGTTTGGGGGTTCACCCAACGCGCTGGCATCGACTTAGATGAGACCTTCACTCTAGTCGTGAAGCCATCGACGATCCGAACAGTTCTCACCATTGTTGTGTCCCGTCGCTAGCACACCAAGTAGCTCAATGTCTCCAACGCTTTCCTCCACGACCATCTAAAGGAACACGTTCTGTGTCAGCAACCCATTGGGTTCATTGATGCCGAATGGCCATCTGCAGGCTGCCTCCTTGACAAATATTATACGGGTTGCGCCAAGCACCACACGCGTAGTTCACACGATTCGCCAACTTCGCCATCATGCTGGGCTTCTAGGCAACACGGTCTGACTCGTCGCTGTTCGTGCTTCACCGCGGCACCGACATCGTATATCTCCTCTTGTATGTCGACGACATTGTTCTCACCGGCTCTAGCACCGGGCTCCTGTAACATGTTGTTGATCAACTACGCATTGAATTCATCGTCAAGGACATGGGAGAGCTCGAGTTCTTCTTGGGCATCAACGTGAAGCACACTGCCGATGGCTTCTATCTGTCCTAGAAGCACTGAGGACATCCTGGAGCATGCCGCCAAAGGCAAACTCTCCACCGATGGTGCACCGGTCGATGATGCCTCCTCCTACCGAAGCTTGCCACTACAACACTAACACACCTCTACCAACATATGCCTAGCAACAGAAATAGAACCCGTGACTATATGACATATTCTGCTTCTCACACGATGCACACGGCAGCCCACTCGCCTAATAAACTTTTTCTGTGCAGCCCACCAATGCGGATAGTCCAAGTGCCCCGTAGGGATTACCTTGATTAGGGAATTAACCGTTCCTTCATCTACTTGAGGCGGCGGCCGCTGCATACTCCTGCCGATCCACACCATTCTCCTCTCTCCTATATCTTCCTCCAGTGGGCAACTTCCTTCCCTCAACAAGGTGCCTCAGATCCGATGGCGGTGAGTATACACATGGAGGCGCTGGGATGTCCTCTGGTATTCAATCCAACCTAGACCGAGACTTGTATTCGATCCAATATAGACTGAGCCTCTGTCTTATGGTATTTGATCCAACGTAGACCAAGCCCGCATCTCCTTGTGAAGACGAGAATCAGGTATGATCTCTCCCTTTCTCTCAGTTTATTGGAAGATTATTGGTTCTATATTTTATAATACATCACATTGTTGCCATGCGACAATTTCTGGCGCTGTGACCTGCAGAGGACAAGCTGAGAATTGCGGTAGCCATGCCAACCATAGCCACCTCGTCTCCCATATTGGACTCTGTCAGCAACATGACGTTAAGTTGTTCCGCCTGATCTACAAGGTCACATCCAATCTCCCCTTTTCTGATTCTTTTTTTATCAGCACAATAATCTGTCCAATCATCCCCATTCTGATTTTTCTTTTACCAGCACAACAATCTGTCCACTATGTTTTTGATAGAATGCTTCATAGAGATAAAAACAAAAATGTCTTACTAATTTTTGTGATATGATACCTTGGAGATTATCAAACAAGTCACACTATCAGGAGATCTGAGAAAAAAAATCAGTAAGAAGAAATTTACTTGTCTGGAACTCATTCAATTTTTTTTAGTTCCAGTCTTCTTTTTTGTACACAACAAATTGGATGCTACACTACGGAAATTCCAATAGGCAGGGCGAATATCTCAAGAAAAGTTTCCATTTTTTTAAGAAGTTATATGAAAAATATATATGCTCTAAGTCAGCTGTACATTTGCTGCATCTGCAAGTTTAAGAACTTGAGTGATTCCAAGGAACTTCGTTGTCATGTCTCTTTGATTTTGAAGCTACATGTGCTCTGATTTCCAATTCTATGAATAAATATTTGCAGTGCTGTTTAGGAGGTTAATGCTACTGAAACTGAACATGGAAGACTACTAGTGCAAGTTGAATTTCTCTATGAGGTAATTTTAAAACAGTAGGTATACTGTTAAATGATTCTCAATCAGTTCGAAGGCAAAATTGATTATATTATATGGATATGGTGTTTCTAGCTTATTCTGACTCAGTAGATTAGTTCTTCGGTTCTGAAATTAATAAGTATTTGGTAATAATTCAGTTATGCTTGATGTTGTCTTTTCTGAACTTGTGCAGACAAAGGTAAATCTTCTGAGTTTTGTACTGTGATTCTGTGATATGCAACTATGAGCTATGAGGTGACCGAAGAACAGAATCTAAAGGTATCCCTTCTTCAGTTACATACAGAAGTTCTCTGGCAATCTAAAAATTTCCTGACTTGTTTCTGATGACAAGTCAGTCACATGTACAGGAGATGGATATCAGGCATATGACCCAAGACATGTGGACGTTATTCTTCTATAATTTTAATATACATATATGAATGTAAGATGATGCACACTAAATGCTTAAGCTATACAAAACTAAGGAAGACAGTTGGCTTTATCTGCACTTCAGATAGAAAAATTAGAGTACATCCACCAGTTTCAATTTATTTTTGCATGGTTTTATTGGTTCTAATTTAGCTCAGCTTCTTTTATGTTATGGCCGTTGTGCCACTATAGACATACACAAAGGGTACTAATGAAACCATAAGTCTAGAAGAGCTGCTAGGAACAGGTATATATGCCTTGGCTCAGTTATTTTCCTAATTAAATATGTTCTTAACGAAGCACTATATATTTTCTTGCAGGAAAATATATGATATTTTGGATGTCACTATACCACAACCAAAGTATAGCGTCAAACAACGGTCGCTAAAACATAATATTAACGTTGAACAATCGGTCGCTACAAATTGGTAACCAATGATCGGTCGCTTTTATTCCTCCTACCGACAAGACATCAGTCGCTATATATTTGCGTCAAATGATCGGTAGCTAAAAACGAATACTAGCGTCAAATGATTGGTCGCTATAGCCCATTTTCATTTTCGCCAAAACTTGCTGCCATTGCCGCCAGCCCAAACATCCGGCGCCAAACCAAAACCCAAAAGCAGGCTTTCAGCGCCAAAAGAAAAAAGATAGAGCCCACAAGCGTGACTTAGGCTAAAAAAACTCCCTGATAAAGGGCCTAGTTGCCCCCGTGAGGTGTGAGAACGCAGCTTCACCCACATGCGGCCGTGCCTCCCGTCCGTGAGGTCGCGTCTTCCGTCGCGAGGTCGGTCCTCCCGTCCGCGTGCCGCCTCTCTCCGGTCCACGTGCCACCTCGCTCCTCAGGCCGGAGTCCGCCCAATCCTGCGCCTCCCCTCTCCTGCGCCGCTCGAGCGCACTTCGCCAGGTGCTTGGCTGCCAGGCCTCGCGCAGCCCCAACGGCCACGCTCCGACCTGGCGCCGCCATTCGCCTCAAACGTCGTCCTCGCTCTGATCCAAGGCGACGGCTCACTCCCCTACAGCTACAATTGAGGTATTATCCTCTTTTTCGATCTGTATACTTGGGATCCTTACTCCCACAACCAAATCACCGAAACCCATAACCCCAATCCCCAGATCTGCTTGTGGAGGTGCTTCCGACCGTGAATCTGTAGCAAGAGAAGCCTAGAGGTGTCTGTGACGGAGGCTAGGTGGAGGAGAAACATAGCAAGGGAGTCGAAGTAGCCCGCAGCAAAGCAGCCGTAGCAGCCTGTAGCATCGACTCAGATTCTGCTACTTCCATCTCAAAGGGTAAGCATTGTTTCTTTCTCGTTTTGCTGCAGTTGATAGTCATTAACCCACTGCACAAAATTCTGAGGTAGCTTCTGAGACTGAATTCTCAGTTGATAGGTTCGCAGGCGTGCTAGTTGCAATAGACCTGTTCCAACATAGTTGACCAAGAAAGTTGAGAAAAGTTTCCTGACCGGTGGAAACCCTCTTGTGCGCTAATAGAAAGTTTCTTGTATACCGGTGGAAAGGAAAGTTTCCTGTGCGCTAGTAGAAAGTTTTCTATAGACCAGTGGAAAACCTCTTGTGCGCTAATAGAAAGTTTCTTTGTATACCGGTGGAAAGTTTCTTGTTTACCAGTGGAAAGTTTCCTGTGCAGCAGTGGAAAGTTTCCTGTGCGGCGGGGCACACCTTCAGATCGAGATCTCCGGCTGGAGCACCTGGTCTCGCGACGGTCCTTCAAACGACGCCGGTCTGGGAGGAACAACGAGGGCGACATGAAAGACGACGGGCCAGAAGTTTCACTTGCCGCGTGGGAAAGGGAAAGAAGAAGAGGGATCGCGCGTTGTCAAGCGAGTCCGCGCGGCGGATAGCTACAAGCGCGGCTCATGAATTTGCCAAGCGTGTCAATTTACCAAATGTGTTTGCCAAACTGTTGGAGATGCATTTTTGCCCCTTTTGCCAATTTTTCAAGGATGCCAAGTGCTTTTTGCCAACTGTTGGAGATGCTCTTATTAGTTGGACCATTGGCAGGTCTAGGTTCTATATTGGAGCAGACGTATATCATACATGATAGATACTATACTGGCTTATCTGAATCTTTTTGGTCTGTTCTGTGAAAAAAATTCTGAATTTTTTCTTGCTTCATTTCAGTTCAGCTTTGTTTCTTTCCAGACCTGCTACAGCTTGTCAAGTGCTTGCTCCTATATGTCATGTTATATCCTAGTTCCATTCATCTGTACCTATGTTTTGAGATATATATGCATTGGTCTGATCTCACCGTATTGTAATTGCAGCTGCTCCACATGTAATTGGACACCTCGGGAAGGCATTTGAACGTGCTCTTGGCAGTTGCTTTACTTGTTTGTCTCGGTAGGTTTCTATGTCCCTAGTATGTGACTGTTTCAATGGTTGTGATATTTTTTTTCATATTGAAATCTAGTCGATGTCTTGTGTGAAGGTTGACCATGGATAAAACATGGATTGATGATAATGCTAGGTAAAAACAATTACTTTACAAATATTGAAAGTTATATATACATGTCAAATGGTATTTAACCTAAAACTTTCACATAGGCACACCAAGAGATATTTGCAAGGAGTGAATGGTTTCTTAGCTTTTGCTTTTAGTAATTCTGCAGTAGGCAGCAAGATATTATGCCCTTGTAGAAAGTGTGTGAACTCATTTTGGAAAGAGGCGAGTGAAGGCCGAGGCCAGCGTTGGCACTCTTTTGTTTTTGCTGGTTCATCACTTGTAAGCATTTACTTGAGGTCATGTTCTTTTTCCCTTTGCAAAAACAATATATTGCTGCTACTTATGCTCTAGTCATGTTTGTCTTTTTATCATGTGCTCTCATCTTTAACTTCTTGTGTGTACTATGTTGTTGTGTTCAGGTGGAGGGTGGCCTTCACCAGGAAGCCAACATGACATTTTGCTTTTGATGAGATAGAGATGAGGTATTCTGTAATGAATCTAGTTACATTGTGCAAGCAAACATATAACTTGTGCTTGCCATTTGACCTAGCAAGGTTGTATGTGTGTGTGTCCTTTTGTAATGATGACATCATGGATCAAGATGATCTAGAGCTTGATCTATTGCTAAACGTTGGCTCCAATGAAGACTTGAGAGATACCTTTATCTAATATGATGTGGTTAGTGTTGTGGGCAGCTACGGTTTACATATGTATGTATGGTTGATGAATAATGTGACATGTTATGTATGTTTATTAGGTTTGAAATCTGGTTAATATGAAATTATTATTATACATAATTGTGTCAGTTTATAGTGACTGAGTATTGGTAGCTAAAAAGTTTGATATTGTCAAATGATCGGTCGCTAAAACATGTGACAGATGATCGGTCGCTATAAATATTAGTATCCAATCATCGGTGGCTATAAACCCTATCCGTCGCTATATATTTATAGCGACGCCACTTACAGCGACTTATACATTGGTGGCTATAAATTTATAGCGACCGATGATCAGTGGCTATAACGGCTTATAGCGACCATTTTACTGACGCTATACTTTGGTTGTGGTATAGTGTGTTCAGATGATTGAAGGATTAAGAACAAGATTTTACCTCAAGATTAGTTGTTTAGGAGTTGTGCTACAATCAGTGTATTTTTATTGTTAGTATGGAACTTTGTAGTGAATCATTGTATACAATTATTGGGAGAACCATTTTTTTGTATCTATAAAATCATTCATTTAATTTAAATTATTTAATATATCTTGAGATCAAAGATAGATTGTTTAATGCATCTGGCTGCTGGATGTAAGTTATCCAATTAATTTATCAAGCTATTTATACTATAATAAAAATAAAATATATACAAATTTAATAACAAATTGTAAAACCATATGACATATTCTACTAGCAACACATATATATGTTGCTGCATATTCGTTGCTAGCATCCAACGCTTACATACCCCTCTTACCAACACATATATATGTGTTGCAATTGATCCTTGCAACGCCACTTTAAGCAACACATGTCGGATGTGTTGGTATAGATCCTACCAACACTTATTCGGGCTTGTAGAAACACATATATGCGTTGCTAAAGGGGGTGTCCTTTTGTAGTAATTGGCCAGCGCGCTCATGTACTTGACCGTGACAAGACCGGACCTTGCATTTGCAGTGTAGCAAGCCTGCCTACATATGCACGATCCACACGTGCCATATTTCACCATGCTCAAGCGAATCCTGCGGTATGTCCATGGTACAATGTCGCTCGGCCAGCATCTCTGAGCTCTGCCAGCCTCGACATCACGACATACTCCAACGCCGACTGGGTAGGGTGCCTGGACACGCGTCATTCCACCTCAGGCTTTTGCATGTTCCTCGGTGAAGCCCTTGTCTCGTGGTTCTCCAGATGGCAGCCTATGGTGTCCCACTCAAGCGCCAAAGCTGAGTACCGCGGCGTGGCCAACACGGTCGCGGAGTGCATCTGGCTGCACCAGCTACTCGACGAGCTGCTCTGCAGCATCAAGCAAGCAACGTTGGTGTTTTGTGACAATGTCTCCCCGCGGTCTACATGTCCACCAACCCTGTCCACCACAAGCGCACGAAGCACATCGAGCTCGACATACATTTTGTCAGAGAACACGTTCAACTCGGTGACATTCATGTTCTACATGTTCCCACTCCCACCAACGAGCAATACACGAGAGTTAATGAAAGATATAAGCACGAGAGTTTTAACTTAACTTCTTGACGAGAGATTAGAATCTAAAGCAGTTGATAAGAACAAATTTGAAGAATCAAAATTTAGATTCATGACTTCATAAGATACATGATGCAACAAGAGCCACCATGTTTAATGATAATCTTTCAATGTACTTGCATATTTAAAATATATAGAGGTGCCATGAAACGGAAAACTATGAATATGGATAATGAAATTGATAAATTTATGATAACAAGTATAGGCTATGGAGTATCTATTATGTCCCTTACGTTAGAAAATAAACAAAGGAAAAACATACATTTTAATATAAGTAACTCTTTATTAGTCAGATGTACTCCATTCAAAAATTATTAGACATTTCAAATTTTCCAAATACATAGCAAAAATGCTATAGACTTAGATGTACTGTCTAGATACGTAGTAAAAAAATATTTTTAGAAAAATTCAAAATGTTTTATAATTTGAAATCAAGGGATCATTAAATAGTATGCTAGACTTATACCTTCCAAAGTTCTAGCTTTTGCGAGGGCACGGGTTGATGGAGTAGTAATTACAAATTGAATTGTATTTTCATAGACCCTTACGTTGCACAACGGCAAAGAAAACAGTAGTCCCCTCCTTGCTGTGTGCCGTCCGTACGTGTTTGTCGTCGTCGTCATCCAGACTCCGATCGACGGACAAGCACATGCATGCAGTGGCGTCGATCGTATTCGGAGTTCGGAGAGCGCGGCGCCTTTTGCTGTGACACCGTGCATGCATGGTATCCGGCCGGCCGGCAAGCCAACGCTAGCCAGCTAGCTAGCTTTTGCGGTAGAGCCGCAGTGGAGTCCGGCCGGCGAGTGTATGTAGGTGAAAGACGCAAGGACGATCGATCGAGCACCACCAGTAAATTAGCGAGATGCACGCACGCATGCACTGCTTGTTGAGGAAATTAAAGTCCTCAATCAATCACAGCGCCTTGTGTCACTCACACTCGCTCTCGATCGCTCTCGTTCGTGTTGCATCGACCACGGCCTCTATTTTTCTTCACGTGGGGCCGCGCGCGCGGACTACGCACACAGTAAGCAGGAATAGGACAGGCGCTCCAATCCACACGATGCACGACACGTACGCCTGCGAAGGTCGATAGATTGGGCAGAACAATAGCGCATGCATCCTCCCCTGCTCGTGCCCATGTCGCGTTGCAGCGTGAGCAGGTAGCATGCACTATCGCTCGTCCACCAAGGAAAGCCGGAAATAGAAACCACGTACGCGCTCGGATGCGAGAGGGGCGAGTAGCTAGAAAGAGAGGGATAAAGTATCCAATGCCTTTGCCCGTGCCGTTCTTAATTAGGCCGCGGCTGAGCTGATTATAGTACATCTCAAGACAAATTTGTGTTCACTATCAAGATCACCCTTGAAATTAAGTGACATCAAGGTCGTCACAACGAACCGCGGGCCGGTCGATCGCGTTAGTCACGTGGTCACGCTATATATATCTAGTGCGCCACGGGTAGCATACACTGTATGGTACACGACTTTGCATTAATTTTCAGCATTATAATTTGCATAAATTAATAAAGTAATATCTGATGAATAACAACTGGCTGAAGCAATATGCTTATTACTAACATTAATTAGCAACCTACATCAACACATGAGTTCATGGTACTTTGTAAGATAATCATAAGTAACAGGTAGTATATTTACCTAGGCACGATGCCGGTGCATCATTTGGTTACAACATATATGCCCAGTACAGTAGTAAAAGATTCAAAGCCCTCTGGTTGCTTCTGTAGTGCAGGTTTCTTCTTCCGTGCGTGTGCACTGTGCACACAGCCAGACCACTTATTAAATCCGCCTACACCGTACCAGTCAAACCACAGTCACATCGAAGTATTGGTTTAATGGCTTGCCTGCCGCGTACGTGTGCCCGTTGGGACTTGGAGGGCAAGCACGTACAATAATTGAAAGCTAGGGCAAACTGGTACTCTAAAAGTCTCCAATGACGACAACACAGAGCCACGGTAAAGCACCACATTCCAAAAACAGCAAGTGTATAGACAGCACAGGATGTATGCAAAGCTGGCCTCATGATGCGCATGGGCATGGGTATCGGCCGCATCTGCTCCACAAACCAGGGCACGCCGCAGTGAGGAGAAATATTTGCTTAGGCCTTGTTTAGTTTGCAAAAAATTGTGTAAAATTTTTCAGATTTCTCATCACATCGAATTTTTAGATGCATGCATGGAGTATTAAATATAGACGAAAATAAAAATTAATTGCAAAGTTTGGTCGGAATTGACGAGACAAATCTTTTGAGCCTAGTTAGTCCATAATTGGACAATATTTATCAACTACAAACAAAAAAGCTACAGTATCAATTTCTCAAAAAAATTTTGAACTAAACAAGGCGTTACTCCCTCGTCCTCAAAGCTCATTCCCTCAGCCGCTGCCGCAAACCTAAGCTCAGGCCTCAACATATACTCCACGCAGGTGATGGATGGGAAGGAAGAGGTGGTGGCCGAGGGTGTGAGAGCCGTGGAGGAGAGGCAGCGCATCCCCTGCCCATGTCGCGTTGCAGCGAGACGAAAGCAGCTAGCTAGCATGCACTACTCTTTTGCTCGTCGATCAATGAAAGCCGGAAATAGAAATCACGCCTCGGATGCGAGAAGGGAGCAGCGGGAAGCGTACCTAGCTAGACAGCAGAAATCTCACGGGGATAAAGTATCCATTGCCTTTGCTTGTGCCGTTTTCTTAATTAGTAGGCTGCCTGCTGAGTTGATTGTATACATCTGAAGACATTAATTAATGAAGAAGGAAGGTATACTCTATGGTATGGGATTTTGCATTAATTTTCAGAATTATAATTGGCATAAATAAAGTAATATCTGAATAACAACTGGCTGAAGCAATATGCTTACTAAGATTAACTAGGTCTAGCAACATCAACACATGAATTCCTGGTACTTGTTATGATCATAAGTAACAACATGTATAGTATATTTAATTACCGCAGGCATGATGCCGGTGCATCATTTGGGTACGTACAGCATATTCTGTGCTTCTCTAGTGCAGGTTGCTTCTTCTGTGCATGCATGTGCACTGTGCACATGGCCAGAGCACTGAAATCCGCCTTCACCTACCAGTCAAACCACTGAGCAAAAATTGATGTCACATTCACATACCATAGATATATACAAACATCTCGCGAAAACCAAAACTTTCCAACCAGATGCATACTACTTTAATTTTTTTTTACTCACCAGGTCTCTTTTCACCTCACCTGTCGGTTTCACGGCTCAATTTCTTCTCTCTCTAGCACATGCATTCCATTTTCTCTTTCCCGCGAGGCCACTACAGCCTCTACTACATGCTATTTTGAAAGCAAGCTGCAATCCATAGAATACGACTTTATTAGTACACGTATACCATCCGAGTCTAAGAGCTAATTGGCAAGCCGGGACTAGAGGCAAGCAGCACTATAGGATGATATATAGCACCCTGGAACGCAGCTTTCAGGTTCTCAGGCCTCAACAACGTAGAACGTACACTCCACGCAGGTGATGGAGGGGGAGGAGGAGGTGGTGGCCGAGGGTGTGACAGCCGTGGAGGAGAGGCAGGACTCCGTGGTGGAGATTAAGGGAGAGGAGGAGGAGGAGCAGCAGCACCACCACCTCCACCACCAGCATGAGGTGGAAGAAGAGGAGGAGCAGCAGCAACAGCCCCATGTGGAACAGCAGCATCAACAGCCCGAGAATGTCGAGCAGCAGCAGCAACAACCTGTGGTAGAGATTGGCGAGCAGCAGCGGCAGCAGCTGGAGCAGCTCCATGAGGAGGAGGAGGAGGAGGAGCAGCAACAGCCCCATGTGGAACAGCAGCAGCAACAGCCTGAGAATGTCGAGCAGCAGCAGCAACAACCTGTGGTAGAGATTGGCGAGCAGCAGCGGCCCGTGCTGAACAATGTCCAGCAGCAGCAGCAGCTGGAGCAGCACCAAGAGGAGGAGCAGCAGCAACATGTGTTGGAGATCTACCAAGAGCAGCAGCAGCAGCAGCTGGAGCAGCACCAAGAGGAGGAGCAGCAGCAACATGTGGTGGAGATCTACCAAGAGCAGCAGCAGCAGCACCATGTGCAGGAGATTGTTGAGGTGGAAGAAGAGGATGAGATTAACATGGGGGAGGCCATCAGAGTCATGGAGGCCGGGTGTACCAGTTGGATAATCGAGATGGAAGAGACACTCAACAACAGCCGCTGGTCGGTGGTTACGGGGCGTGGGAGGAAGAAGCAACCTTCCATCTACTGTGTCCCGGATCGGATCAAGCGCGGCAACACCGAGGCATATCGGCCAAAGCTGGTGTCCATGGGCCCACTGCACTACGGCGAGGCTGACCTGATGCCCATGGAGCATCACAAGAAGGAGGCCGTCTTGCAGCGCATCAAGCGCTTTGGGAAGCCTCTAGTGGAGTACGTAGCATCTATACAAGAGGTTGTTGATGAGTTGCTTGGTGAGTACGACAACCTCGATGAAAAATGGCGCACTGAACGTAGAGATGAGTTTGTCCAGATGATGGTGATGGATGGATGTTTCTTACTGGAGTCGATAGAGCGCTACTTCGATTACCCACCAGGCAACCCCGTCTTCAGTTATCACGGGTGCCTCACCCTGTACACAGCTATCCAATCAGACATTGTCGTTATGGAGAATCAGCTCCCGCTGCTTGTTCTGTATACACTCCTAGCCGTTGAGCTGGACACAGCCCCGGTAAGTAGATTCAAATACTTGCAGTAGTCCTACTTGGTAATTCTCTACTAGGGCTGGTATATTTACAATTTTTCTAGTTTTCTGTTGAGGAAATAATAGATTCAAATATGGGTTTAGCAGAGTTATAACCATTAATTTATTCATAACGCTAGCAAATATAGAGCATAATTTATGTTATTTGTTGTACCAGGGTGAATAAAAAATATGTCGATTTAGGGTTATTTTAAGTTAATTACGACCATGATGGCAGAGTGCTAGTTTTGGTGAAGAATTGTGAGTTTATTTTCCATAAAAATTCAAAAAGTAAAGAAAATGATCAACTATGATGTTCTTAGAATAAGGAGTTACTGTTAATTTTGTAAAGGGGAAAATGGCCATTATGTTCAATCATTAATAACATGGTGCATGTGGAATTTAGATGTATAATTAGGCTATTATTTCAACTAATATTTATAGTGGCAAGAGCAAGCAATTTAGATGTAGGTTTTGATGGCTATCTTAGCACTAATGAAAAGGTGGAATTCTCCTAGTGTTTTTAAGTAGTAATAAAACACTACCACTAGTCATAGCACATGAGATCCTCACTAGGAGGCATTTAGTAGGGAAAGTTTATACTAACTTTTGAATGGTAAAACACTAGGAGAAGCCCACATCACTAGGAGAAAAAGAAAATTCTAGTTGTGTAGTTGATTTTTATAATGGCAAAAGTATAATATTTAGATGCTACAACCAAATAATGGCCAAATGTTTTGCTTTTTTGTCAAATCTAGGATTGATGCACCCTTCTAGTATATTTTGTAAGATTTGTCATGCAGTTGTAAAAATGTCTGCAATTAGTAATACTAAGTTTGGTTTCTGAGCTATAAGTAAATTAAAGGATTAGCGATGCTATATAAAACTCTAGCTTTAGGATAGGTTATATGATTGAGACTAATCTCATTGGTTTTTACAACTCTTTGTTTATGTATCATGGCTACACAGATGGTTGCAGAGGTCAACACAACAGTACTCAGTTTCTTGGGTTTCTCGTATGGGGCCAATTTGGACAGCTTGGGCCTCCACCCTTTGGACTTGTTACATAAGGGTTTGTGTGGCCCAAAACTCAATTATGTTGGCTTACAATGGGATAACACCATGCCTTCTGC
Organism: Sorghum bicolor; assembly: GCF_000003195.3. Classification (NCBI taxonomy): domain Eukaryota; kingdom Viridiplantae; phylum Streptophyta; class Magnoliopsida; order Poales; family Poaceae; genus Sorghum; species Sorghum bicolor. Next base: position 59,859,646 of record NC_012874.2, read on the forward strand.
CGCAGAGCTTTGTGATGCTGGCGTTCGTTTCAAGTCGAGCAAAACTCAGTTCATCAATGACATCAGCTTTAAAAATGGCGTGCTTAGCCTGCCGGTGTTCAAGGCGCACGATGACACAAACAAGCATCTTGTGAATCTGCTGGCCTTTGAGAAGTTATATCCATGCACTGGCCATGAGGTGCTGTCCTACATGTGCTTCATGGACAACCTAGTTAATACAGGAAGAGATGTTGAGTTGCTGAGATCTAAAGGAGTAATAAAAAACTTGCTTAGTAGTGACGAGGAATTGGCGCAGCTGATCACACTACTACAGAATGAGGCATTGGTCGATGCCCAAAATGGCCAAAAACCTCGGCCTTTTTGCGGCCCGCGGTTAAAGACCCCTTTAGCACCGGTTCGTGTTACAAACCGGTGCTAAAGGGTCCTGCCCAACGGCTACGGACATGTGCTGTCGGGGCAGGGACCCTTTAGCACCGGTTTTTAACAAGAACCGGTGCTAAAGGGGTCCCTTTAGCACCGGCCAGAGCCACGGGCCGAGGCAAACCCTTTAGCACCGGTTTGTGTTACAAACCGGTGCTAAAAGGTAACCCTTTAGCACCGGTTTTTGCTCTGAACCGGTGCTAAAGGTCCGGTTTATAGGCCGGCTCCCTCCTCCCCTCTGCCCATTTAAAACCGAGAGCACCATTGTTGTTCTTGGAGCTTCTTCTTGCTTGTTCTTCATTTGTTCTTCATCTCCAACGCCCATCGTTGATCTTCTTCGACTCCGTCATCGTCTCTTCGCGCTTAGAGGTGACTAACTTCAGCCTTTCTTGTCTTTTTCATGTTGTTTTTGGCTTGTGATGTTCCCATCATTTTTTAGCTCAAATCCACTTTGTTATTTTGAATCATTCACATGAATTAGTATCCATATATATATATATCATATTTCATGGTTGACCTAGTTTTAATATATTTTGCAAGAATGAATTATAGTATATTTTTATGATCATAGAAAGTAGGATAGTTCAAATTAATTGGTTTGTTAATATCACTTGATTTATTTTTATTACTACATATAATGTCCATTGTATCATACATGTTTACTAGTAAATGTGGAATTTATAATTGTTTTAAAATTGAGTATGGATAGTAGATGGCAACCGTGACCGGGTCTTCCGTCTCTCAACGGGTTCAAAAGCGATACCGTCCGGAACTCCCTCTCATTACTTGTGGCAAGTGTGGGCAGAAGATTTTGATGGAGTACAAAGTGTCGAAAGAGGGAGTAAACAAGGGTCGTATATTCTACAAGTGTCCAGATCGTAATGTGAGTTATTTCCAGACATTTGCTTATATATGTGCATATTTTTTTAAATGATATTAATTAAACTTTTGATTCTCTCTTTTAATTTCAGTGGGACGGTACCGGCGGATGTACAGGTTGGTACTGGGAGGAAGAATACATTGAACACATTAAGAAATCTTTTGCACAGGTGGTTGAGGCTGAAGGTGGTGAGGCAGTGAGCCGACGAAAGAAGTTCAATGATGTTGATCAAGCGAATGATCTATCTATTATAGTTGGGATCGGACGCGAACTAATTATGTTGCTTAAGTGCATTTTAGTTTTGTTTTTTTAATGCTAGTTGCGATTGTATTTGTTGTAGCCAAGCTTTTCTAAATTAATCAACTATGTATCTTAGACATGTTGTGCAATAAGATGAGAAACTATATGTGTGCATGGTTTTCATAATATATATGTTATCTTTAATGCAGATGGTAACACGTAATTGGATGTATAATGCCGATCGGCGCTCCGAAGAGTTCATTAATGGCGTGCACTATTTCTTAAGTGTGGCCGAGTCAAATAAGAGGGACGGTTTCATGTGCTGTCCATGTGCCGTGTGCAAGAATTTGACAGAATATTCTAACTCAAGAACTCTTCATTCACACTTATTAAAGTCTGGTTTCGTACCAAACTATATTTGTTGGACCAAACATGGAGAAAGCGGGATTATAATGGATGAAGGTGAAGAAGAAGAAGAAGAAGAAGAAGAATTGGACCATGCCAATATTATTGCTCAGTACGGTGGCTTCAATGATGTTGCAATGGGGGGAGATAATGAAGAAGAGGTGGCGGCAGAAGATGATCGGGGCGATGATGCTTTTGGTGATGCCATCCGTGATGCACAAAGAGAATGTGAAAGTGATAAAGAGAAAGCCAAGTTCGAGCGCATGCTAGAGGACCACAGGAAATCGCTATATCCCACCGCTGAAGAGGGGCAAAAAAAGCTGGGTACCACACTAGAATTGCTGCAATGGAAGGCAAAGAATGGTACATCTGACAAGGCATTTGGGCAGTTATTGAAGATCATAAAAAGATGCTTCCGAAAGGCAACGAATTGCCCACCACTACGTATGAAGCAAAACAGGTTGTCTGCCCTTTGGGATTAGAAATCCAGAAGATACACGCATGTCCTAATGACTGCATCCTCTACCGTGGGGAGGAATACGAGAATTTGGATGCATGTCCAGTATGTAAGGCATCACGGTATAAGATTAGACGAGATGATCCTGGCGATGTTGAGGGTGAAGAACGTCATAGGAAGAAAATTCCAGCCAAGGTTATGTGGTATGCTCCTATAATACCACGATTAAAACGTCTGTTCAGAAATAAGGACAATGCAAAGTTGTTGCGGTGGCATAAAGAAGACCGTAAGATAGACAATATGCTGAGACACCCTGCCGATGGATCCCAGTGGAGAGCGATAGACAGAGAATTCTCAGATTTTGCAAATGATGCTAGAAACTTGCGGTTCGCCTTAAGTACAGATGGTATGAATCCTTTCGGTGAGCAGAGCAGTAGTCACAGCACTTGGCCAGTTACTCTATGTATCTACAACCTTCCTCCATGGCTATGCATGAAGCGGAAGTTTATTATGATGCCGGTGCTTATCCAAGGACCGAAGCAACCTGGCAATGACATAGATGTCTACCTTAGGCCATTAGTTGAGGAACTTCAACTTTTATGGAGCAAACCAGGAGTTCGCGTGTGGGATGAGTACAAACAAGAGCACTTTGACCTACGAGCATTGCTGTTTGTAACAATCAATGATTGGCCAGCTCTGAGTAATCTTTCAGGCCAGTCAAACAAGGGATATAATGCATGCACACATTGTTATGAAGACCTTGACTGTGTATTTTTGAAAAAATGTCGAAAGGTCGTGTACCTTGGCCACCGTCGGTTTCTTCCTGTGAACCACCCAGTACGAAAGAAAGGCAAGCATTTTAAAGGCAAGGCAGACCACCGGACCAAACCTCTCAATCGAACCGGGGATGATGTACTCGAAATGGTCAAGGATATAAAAGTGGTATTTGGAAAGGGACGAGGCAGCGAACCTATTCCCAAGGATGCTAAGGGACACGTACCCATGTGGAAGAAGAAATGCATATTTTGGGAGCTACCTTACTGGAATGTCCTAGAGGTCCGCAACGCGATCGACGTGATGCACCTGACAAAGAATCTTTGTGTGAACTTGCTCGGATTCATGGGTGTCTACGGGAAGTCTAAGGATTCACTTGAAGCACGACAAGACTTGCAGCGCATGAAAGAACGAGACAACCTGCATCCAGAAAAGACAGATGATGGACGTCATTACTTAAGCCCTGCTAGCTACACTCTGAGCAAAGAAGAGAAGGAAAACATGTTTGAATGTCTTAGCAGCATCAAGGTCCCATCTGGATTCTCCTCCAATATCAAGGGAATAATTAATGTGCCAGAGAAGAAATTCCTGAACTTGAAGTCCCATGACTGTCACGTTCTAATGACGCAATTGCTGCCGGTCGTTTTAAGAGGAATTCTACCTCCACACGTACGTCTAGCCACCGTAAAGCTATGTGCATTCCTCAATGCAATTTCTCAGAAGGCAATCAATCCAGAGCAACTAGCTACTCTGCAGAATGATGTCGTTCAATGTCTCGTCAGCTTTGAGTTGGTGTTCCCTCCATCCTTCTTCGATATCATGACACACCTCCTAGTTCATCTGGTCAAAGAGATTCGTATTCTCGGTCCTGTGTTCCTACACAACATGTTCCCCTTCGAGAGATTCATGGGTGTCCTAAAGAAATATGTCCATAGTCGTTCCCGGCCAGAAGGAAGCATTGCCAAGGGCTATGGAACAGAGGAGGTCATAGAGTTCTGTGTTGACTTTATTCCAGACCTTGACCCAATTGGCATTCCTGAATCTCGACACGAGGGCAGACTCAGCGGAAAGGGAACACTTGGGAAGAAAACATATATTGGTACGGGAAACGATTACTTCAATAAAGCACACTACACAGTTCTCCAGAACTCCTCATTGGTGGAACCATATGTTGAGGTACACAAAGATTACCTACGGTCCCAGTGGCCCGGGAAGAATGAAGCTTGGATAATGCGTCAGCACATGGAAACTTTTGGCGATTGGTTGCGCAAAAAATGTCAAGGTGATGAAAACATTGATGAGCAGCTTTATTTGTTGGCCAGGCAACCATCATGGCATGTCCTCACATACAAAGGGTACGAGATAAATGGTAACACATTTTACACAGTTGGCCAAGATAAAAGGAGCACCAACCAAAATAGTGGTGTACGCGTGGATGCCACGGATCCAAATGGGAACAGGCAAACATATTATGGACGCATAGAAGACATATGGGAACTAGTCTATGCAGCTAATTTTAAAGTTCCTTTGTTCCGGTGCCAATGGGTGAAGATGACCGGAGGTGGGGTAACAGTCGACAAGGAGTATGGGATGACAACCGTGGACCTTAACAATAGTGGGTTCAAAGACGAACCATTCGTCCTTGCTGCAGACGTGAGTCAGGTGTTCTATGTCAAAGATATGTCTACGAAACCAAAGAGAGGAAAAAATGATGACCACTCAATCATCAATGAGCCAAAGCGCCACATTGTCCTTTCTGGGAAAAGAAACATTGTCGGAATTGAGGACAAGTCAGACATGTCAGGCGATTACGAAAGGGATGATCGAATTCCGCCCTTCATAGTCAACAAAGACCCAAGCATTCTGTTAAACAATGAGGATACTCCATGGTTACGGCAGGATCATAACCAAGGGTCATACGTCAAGAAGAAGTTCACTGTTGTGTCGGCTTGACTTTTCCATTTGGGACAATCTAGGGTTCGGTCAAAGGGTGTGTTTGTAAAAACCAATGCTTTGACTTTGGTCAAACTTGGTCAAATAGCCCATTTGATGACTTGAAATGAAAAAAGTTTGAATACAAAGTTGTTAGAGATCATCAAAATCTATATTTTATATATTGTCCATTTTTCCATTTGGATAATTTTGAGCCAATTCTAGTTACATTTCTATAAAATCCAAGACGGGTTTCGGTCAAACTTGGTCAAATGACAAACTAAATTACTTCAAATGAAAATATTTTGAATACCAAGTTGTTAGATATCTTCAAGATCTAAACTTTTTATATACACAACTTTTCCATTTGAGAAAATCTAAGTTAACAATACCCACCAATTCTAAGTTCTCACACAAACTATATGAAACTATATGTGTCAATTGTGGATTTTCAACTACACCTTCCCAAAACTTTGTCAAATGCAAAAATGGTCTATATATGAAATGTAGATTTTGATGAGTGGAACAATATTGGTATTCATGACTTTTCCATTCAAGACCATGTAGGGTTCCGAAACCGCTGTGTGGCTATGAGTTACATGAAAATTCAAAATTCAGTGGTTCAAACTTTTCCAAATGAAAAGTTGACCATTAGACAAAATGTAGAACTTGATGAGTGTAGCAAACTTTGTATTCATGACTTTTCCATTTGGGACAATCTAGGGTTCGGTCAAAGGGTGTGTTTGTAAAAACCAATGCTTTGACTTTGGTCAAACTTGGTCAAATAGCCCATTTGATGACTTGAAATGAAAAAAGTTTGAATACAAAGTTGTTAGAGATCATCAAAATCTATATTTTATATATTGTCCATTTTTCCATTTGGATAATTTTGAGCCAATTCTAGTTACATTTCTATAAAATCCAAGACGGGTTTCGGTCAAACTTGGTCAAATGACAAACTAAATTACTTCAAATGAAAATATTTTGAATACCAAGTTGTTAGATATCTTCAAGATCTAAACTTTTTATATACACAACTTTTCCATTTGAGAAAATCTAAGTTAACAATACCCACCAATTCTAAGTTCTCACACAAACTATATGAAACTATATGTGTCAATTGTGGATTTTCAACTACACCTTCCCAAAACTTTGTCAAATGCAAAAATGGTCTATATATGAAATGTAGATTTTGATGAGTGGAACAATATTGGTATTCATGACTTTTCCATTCGAGACCATGTAGGGTTCCGAAACCGCTGCGTGGCTATGAGTTCTATGAAAATTCAAAATTCAGTGGTTCAAACTTTTCCAAATGAAAAGTTGACCATTAGACAAAATGTAGAACTTGATGAGTGTAGCAAACTTTGTATTCATGACTTTTCCATTTGGGACAATCTAGGGTTCGGTCAAAGGGTGTGTTCATCAAGATATATATTTTTATATGATTTTTTATTTGATGAAAATTATACCCAACTAGCATTCCTAGTAATAAATAACAAAAATAAAAAGTTTTACGTCAATATGATGTGAAAATAAATTTCCAGTTCATTGGATATAGTTTTTGTAAATTTATTGGAATAATATATTTTTGCATTAACAAAATACTAAACATTTCTTACAAAATCATTGTAAATTATAAAAATACAATAAGATATTTAAGTTTAAAAATTTTCATGTGTACATTAAAACAAATTACAATATATGTCACTATTTAAAAAACATTATGCAAAATATTTAATTTACTATACAATTTATAATATAAACTGTATATATAAAACAATTGAAAAACCCTAAACTAAAAAAATGGGCCTTTAGCACCGGCCCATAGTGGGAACCGGTGCTAAAGGGTCCTGAAAATTTCAGGACCCCGCCCGAGCCCGCCTAGGACCCTTTAGCACCGGTCCGTGGCTGGAACCGGTGCTAAAGGGTCTGCCCCTATAAATATGCGCAGGAGCCCTGGATCCGGCAGTTCATCGTCTTTGTCTTCGTTCCAGCGCCGCCGGGTTCATCTTCGCCGCCGTCGTTTCGACTCCCTCGCCGCCGCGACCACCGTCTCCACCAGCGCCGCCGCGGCTCTCCACCAGCGCCGCCGCGGCCCTCCGCCAACGCCGCCGCAGCGGGCCACGGCCAGATCGAGCGCGCGGGCCACTGCACAGTACATCATCTTCCCCACGCGCGATCTTCTTCGGCCGGCTGTGTGCTAAGTATAGATCGAGAACGACGCCATTGATTAATTACGTATTTATATACACTAGACCAGAGAAATATATATATATACACACAAAAAATATTACATATATATACATAAAAATATATACAAAAAATAATATTACAAATAAAAACACCATATATATACATATATATATATATGTATATATGGTGTTTTGATTTGTAGTATTATTTTTTGTATATATTTTTATGTATATATATGTAATTTTTTTTGTGTATATGTATATTATATATATGGTGTTTTGATTTGTAGTATTATATATAGTATGTATATTATATATAGTATGTATATATTTTTTTTATATATATGTAATTTTTTGTATATATTTCTAGTATATATAGTATGTATATATGTAATTTTTTGTATATATTTTTTTGTATATATATGTAATTTTTTTTGTATGTATGTTTTATTTTTTGTATATATGTAATATTTTTTGTATGTATGTATATTATTTTTTGTACATATACACACATATATATAGTTTGTATGTATGAATTATAATTGTTTGTATGTATGTATGTATGTATGTATTATTTTTTTAATATATTATTCTAGTATATATATAGTATGTATGTATGTTTTATTTTTTTTATATATGTATTATTTTTTGTATGTATGTATATTATTTTTTGTACATATACACACACATATATAGTTTGTATGTATGAATTATAATTGTTTGTATGTATGTATGTATTATTTTTTTAATATATTATTCTAGTATATATATATAGTATGTATGTATGTTTTATTTTTTGTATATATGTAATATTTTTTGTATGTATGTATATTATTTTTTGTACATATACACACACATATATATAGTTTGTATGTATGAATTATAATTGTTTGTATGTATGTATGTATGTATTATTTTTTTAATATATTATTCTAGTATATATATAGTATGTATGTATGTTCTATTTTTTTATATATGTATTATTTTTTGTATGTATGTATATTATTTTTTGTACATACACACACATATATATGTAATATTTTTTGTATGTATGTATTATTCTAGTATTGTTTTTTATTCTAATGTATTACTTGGCTTAAAAGATCCTAGTATTATTTTTAGAGCACTCCAACACTTTTATTTGTAGTAGTATTAGTGTATTTCTTATCTTATATAGAATATATATATGTATGGTTGCAGACATAGAAATGGCTGACCGTCCTCATGATGATCCTGATTATATGGAAGCTGCCATTCAAAATATAATCGACGACGGTAGTCAGTACTTCGTTGATTACCACGACATCATGCAAGGCAATCCTACTGAGCAACAAGAGGGCAATGCCCCTGAGCAACAAGAGGGCAATGCCCCTGAGCAACAACTTGTCGTGCAACAAGAAGAAAATACTGGCGAGGTATGTAAATGTAAACATATATAAATAATGCATCTCTTACATTAGGTTTTAGACTTATTACTTGGTTATTAATTTAGTATTTTTGTTTCTATATGTACGTGTAGCCTTCTGGATCGACCTCTACGGGGAGAAGCGTACCTCCACGAGGGCCAAAGAAGCCGTTGGAGGGCCGCTATGTAATCTCTGAGTTTGAGATAGCTACAGGCAGACCACTTGGTGAGCATGCAAATAAATATGTTAATCACTGTGGATATCTTGTGAGAGATCAAATACCGATCAGTTGTCGTGAATGGAGAGAGAAGCGAGGTGCTCCTGAGATCAGTTTTGTCTCTGATCGTGACAAGGAGTTAGTTTGGAAAGCAGTCACAGACGTTTTCACCTTCGACACCAACGATGAAGAGTTGAAGGTGCGAATTTATGACTGGACTATGAAGAAGATGGCAGTACTCTTCCAGAATTGGAAGAAGTCTTTGTACAATAAATATGTCAAGAAAAACGAGACTCCAGATTTCAACCTCAAGCAATATGTAAAGCTGAGGGCCTTCTGGGATGACTTTGTGCAGTACAAAACATCAGAAGAGGGCGAGGAACGAGCCAATAGAAACAAAGAGAATGCCAGTAAAAAGGCATACCACCATCATATGGGATCAGGTGGTTATAAGAGTGCTGCTCCCAAGTGGGACCGAATGGAACAGGAGATGCTTGCTAGGGGGGTCACACCCGAGACAATAGCAAAGAATTGGAGCGAGCGCTCCAAGCATTGGTTCTACGGTCATGGGGGAAGCGTGGACCCAGACACCGGGGCGCTAGTTTGGGGCCAAGAAATCTCTAGAGCAGCAGAGAGACTAGTCCGTGCACGAGAGGCGGTTCAGTCTGGTGAGTTCAGGCCTAACAGGGAGAAGGATGAACTCACCTATGCGCTTGAAAATCCTGAGCACGGTGGGCGTACGAGAGGCTATGGGGCAGTTCCGTGGCTGCAATCATTCCAAGCCGATCAAGATACCTACAGAAGCCGCCAGAGAAAGAAGGATGAGGAGGCAGAGCGGATCCGCCGCCTGGAAGCTTTTGTTCTGCAGTCACAAGAGCGCGAGAAAGCTCGTGAAGAATGGATGCAGGCAGAGATTCAAAGGCAAGTGCAAGCAGCACTTAGTCAAATGACGAAAGGGCAAGGTACATCACAGCCTGAGGTCAATGTTAGCCCCCCAGGCCAGTTGAAAAGCAGCTGCGCATCCACGGAAGTACCAACCATTCAGGATGACACGAAGCTACACTTCCCCGTGGATGATGTCACAGAGGCTTTTACTACCTGTGAGCTGCATGTACCAGATGGGAATGCCACCAAAAAGGTGGCTATCGCTGTTGTCAACCCTATCGACCGAACGGGCACTCCAAGAATCCATAATCGACCAGTACCTGGTGGATATGCTAGCGTCTCGGTTGATAGGGTTGAGAAAGGTTGTGGCAATGTGCCACTAGACATAGAAGGGGGAGACGGAGAGAAGACCTTAGGTGAAGCTGAGAAGACATTTATTTGTTGGCGCAAGCGCTTCATAATTATTCCTCAGCATAGGTTTGTGTGTGATTTTACTTCTTATATTATTTATTATGTATTGAAATTTAAAAAAAGTTTATTCACAAAACTTGTAATTGTTTTCTTTGCAGGGACTCCTCCAACCTAAGTCCAGTTCTCTCCCCAGCGCATCATAGTGCTGCGGGCGGTGACAATGCTGGATCTCCTCCAACACCTGCGGCGGCCACACCGACCCCGCCACCGCCTCCACCACGGTCTCCACCTCCTCCACCGAGGTCTCCAACTCCTCCACCGCGTTCTCCAACTCCTCCACCGCGTTCTCCAACGCCAAAAAGATCGGCCCCACCCCCTCCACCGCCTGCACCGCCCTCTCCAAAGAGTGCACGGTCGGTCCCCTCGCCTCCAAAGCGAGGTAGTAAGAAGCGGTCCGTCCAAGAAGGACCGAAGTCATCGGTCCCACCTCCAAAGAAGGCTGCCTCAGCAAAGAGAGCTAAGACGCCAGAAAAATTACCTTACGAAAAGAGTGAAGAGGAGGTAATTGCTACATCTAAAGCTGAGGTCCAACAATTTTTTGATAAAATAAAGGAGGAAAGGAAAAAACGGCTTAACCCAGAAAAGCCGTACTTTTATGTGAAGCCATCGGAACTGAGGCAGAAGGTGGCGGACCATCAAAAGAAGCAACGCGAAGCTCAGAAAAAGCCAGCACTTTCGGACTATGAGCGGTCTCTGGTCAAGTCTTCACAGCCTACTAAGAAGAGAGTAGGAAAGGGGGTCCCACAGCTGGGAGAAGTATCAAAACCGGTGCCCCCTTTGATTGTGCCAAATCAATACGGCTCAAATGAAGACTTGATGCCAAAGAAATCCTTAGCGTTGTCTGAGCTAGACTCGCTTGAGAGTTACTTTGGACAGAGCGGTTTAAATATAGAAGAAATTACCGCCATTCTTGGATGTCATACATTTGAAAAAGCCGAGGTAGTTGATCAATGGAGGGCAAGATATGAACCGGGCAGGAGTCTATTCGACCCTAAGCGTTTACACGAGCTCGGCACACAAATGTTTGCAATAAACAAATGGTGCATTGAGGCGTCTAAAAGGGGAGAGAATTGGATTTCTGTTCGTATTAGACAACATCACTACTTCCGTGGAGATGACCTCATATACGTGCAGTTCGAAGAATTGCACCAATTATGCCACCTCGACGCTCTTGACAAATCTCTTGTCAGCTGCTTTTGTCTGTAAGTATTTTTCCTTTTTATTATACTTCTAACTTCTTTAATTACATGTATATAATCCTTACACACTTAGGATTTGTATGTATATATGCAGGCACCAAATGAGAGAGCTCAGAATGAGAAATGACAATAGTATTGGGTTCGTTGACCCTTATATTGTTTTCAAGGCTCCGCAGGCAGTGTGGACAGCAGATTATGAGACAGAAATCTGCACCAATCTTATGAGGTTCTTTGTAAACCAAAAAGAAAAACAAAAAATACTCTTCCCCTTCAACTTCGAGTGAGTTATATAGTTATTAAGTGCATGCATATTTTATTTTACATTATAGGACTGACCCTATATATGTGTGTGTAAACAGCTTTCACTGGATACTCATGGTCATTGAAATTCCCAAGAACCGATTGATAATCTTTGACTCAATGAGAAAACCACAAGAAAATTATCAACAAATGGTAAACATTATTCAAAGGTACGTAATGTCGATCTCAGCTACAAAAATATCATAATATGACTCTGTAATTATTAGTTCACGATCCACAATGGCTGTGTATAGGGTTTGGGAAAGATTCATTGACCGTGAACATCTCAGTGGATGTAAAGCGCCGCTTAACATAATACATCCACAAGTAAGTTCTACTAGCTAACAAACTTTCGCTAACTTTTAGCCTTCTTATTGTCGTGGTTATGAATATTTTTATATATATATACATCGTACAGTGGTGTTTAAGACAAGAAGGAGGGAACAATCTATGTGCATATTACGTGTGCAAATTCATGATGGCACAAGTCAATCAAACACCCACAGAGACGCTCAGAGTACGTTACATGTCTCTTTTCATTATCTCCTGAATTATATTGAATAACTTAGATAACTAATACCTTTTTTATTTATTTCAAATTAAAGACGGAATGGCTGAGGGAAAAGGTCCTACAACAAGACCGAATCAAAGCTATCCAAGAGACGATAGCAGGATTTCTCCGCGACCAAGTGATCAATCCAAACGGCGAGTTTCACTTCAACGGCAACGAAACTCTTATACCAAACAACGATGATCATTTGTATCGTTTGTAGACATTGGGAGAACAAACTCTATGTATATATGTGTTACGAATTTTGTACATATAAAACTATATATATATAAAGCTTTTTACATATCTATTTAATTTTTGATGTGGTCTATTCATTTTATTATAGGCAAAGCTTAACTATTAAGCTTAGCCTATAATTTTCATTTATATATGCTTAATATGCGTGTAATATAAATATATTATTGTATCAGCAAAACATGTATTGAAAAACCTATTATTATATATTATATATAAACAATAAACAGAACCGAAGAAGTGAACTAAAAAAAAGAAAAAGAAACCCTTTAACACCGGTTGGTAACACCAACCGGTGTTAAAGGGTCCTGCAACGTGGCAGCCCTGGCAGGACCCTTTAACACCGGTTGGTGTTACCAACCGGTGTTAAAGGGGGGGCCTTTAGCCCCGGTTGGCCGAACCGGGACTAAAGGGTGGGCCTTTAGTCCCGGAAGGGCAGCACCGGCTCGGGAACCGGGGCAACAGGCCCTTCCCGACCGGTGCTAATGCCCGATCATGCAGCAGTGTCAATAGCCTAGGCAGTGGAGCAGTAATGACCCCATTCAGCATGCTCGACAATGTGCAACGCATGGTGACCACCTACTGCAAGAAGCCGTGGAATAGGTGGCGTGCTAGCTTTGCACATACATACCTGAGGAACCCATGGGTATTCTTCTCTTTATTGGCTGCTGTCATCCTACTAGCTGCTACAATCCTTCAAACTGTCTACACAATCCTCCCCTACAACAAGAGTTAGCAACAAGAAAGTACGTATCTATGCAACTATGTGCCTCTATCACTTAGCTGATAATTTGTCTAAGCCTAAATGATAGTTTTATTCTTTAATTTGACAAAAAAGGATGTATGTCTATTCTTATGCAGGCATCATAGTGGGACCAGGGTCTGCGCCAGGAAGGACTTCTTGATTCAGGAAGCTTTGCTGATGGATATTGTCGCCAAGTACGGTGGAAGTTTACTGTTGTGATTTGCAGTTATCAAACTTTTCATCCTTTATTTCTATTATGATGAGTGATGACGGATATTTTCGCCAAGTATGTTGGAGTACCGTAGATTGCATGAGTCAGTGAAGACTTCTCGAAACCTTGTTATGACTGGAATACTTGTGGTGGTCCTTATTTGTCTCTCAAAATTAGTATGAGTGTGTTTGCAAATTTGCACTCTGCTAGCTGCCTGAGATGAGAATGTTTTTTTTGTATCCCATGTTGTATGAGTGTGTTTGCAAATTGGTTGACTGCATCCCATGCTCTCATGCTCACTCCAACACCAACGGCTTTCATTGACATTTTAGAATGTCTCCAATAATGACCAGAAAAATGACTTAAAAATGTAATGGAGGCCACTTTGAAGACAGTAAAAAAGCTAGTGAAGGAAAAGCCAGCCCAGAGTTTTTCAGAAAAAAAACTCATCCAAATGTATTTGTTTGAGGTGTTTTAGGAGTGCCTCCAAGATTGCTGAAGGCATTTTGTAAAATAGCCTCTACAACCTTTTCATTGATGGCATCCCATACTCCCATGCTGACTCACCAACGGCGTCAGATGACATTTTAGAATGTCTCCAACAACAAGAAAAATGACTTAGAAATGTTATGGAGGCAGCTTTGGAGACAGTAAATAAACTAGTGAAGGAAAAACGAGCCCAGAGTTTTTTCAGAAAAAACGTGCAGCCAAATGTATTTGTTTGAGGTGTTTTAGGAATGCCTCCAAAATTGCTGAAGGCATTTTGTAAAATAGTATCTACAAGCTATTCCATTGATGCCTGCTTTATACTGTTTAGGCATCTTATACAAAAGCCCAGCTTGCAAGGCCTTCCATAATACAAGCCATAGTCATTAGCATATAATGACCTAAAATTACAATCACCATATAACTGCAGCTACTTCAAAAAATATTTAAGGAGGCAACTCCAATGATTTTCGAAGGTGGTTAGAAACTATGTCCCCCAAAATACACAACCATTTTTTGGGGCACTTAATACAGTATCATCTCTTTAAATCAATTAACTAAGGCGTGTCGGTCAAAAGGTAGGTCTCCAAAGATGGGTGCCATTTTAAAAGGCGAACTTCTTAGATGTGGTCCGTCTCTGCAAATTGAACAACGCTAGACCGCTACCCATATGTTAAGGCCCACCTCAGCCTGGTTACCAGTCTCGACTATCTAAGTGGAGTCAAAACCCTAGCACTGTAGTTCTCTCTTCCTCACCCACCACATGTGTCAAAAAAGACCTTTAGAGACGAGTGTTCAGGTGCATCACAGACGTGTCCGCGGGTGTCAGCAATACGACGTCTATAATCAAAGCTTATTATAGACGTGCAAAATACGCGTATGTAATAAGTTTATTACTACAGACATGTGTTAGCAGAACACGTCTGTGATATGGTACACACCACAAACATGTATTGTGAACACACGTACGTGATTTACCACATTTCACAGACGAGTATTTTCAACACACGTCTCTAATAAGCAATTAATAAAAATAAAAAAATATAAATTCCAATGCCAGGATCTTATATATATTATACATGACACATCAAATTACATACAATAGTCAATTGCTAATTAGCAATTTCATATACATAAAGTAATATCAAAAGCCATTACATATTCCTCAAATATTGCAAGTAAACCTACTTGCTACTTGAACTAAGAAGATAAGCTGCAGGCCTGTACCTCCTTGAGAGCTTGTGCTACATACTCCAGCGGAGTGTGCAAAGACAAAAAAAAATCTGAGCACAAGACACTACTATAGAAGAGTTTTTTGGACGATTGCCAAAATCGCCAATAGTCTCGGCAGTTTTGGTCCCCGGGACTAAGACCCCTTTAGTCCCGGCCCGTAACACGGCCCGGGAGTAAAGGGCCCAGCCCAATGGCTACTGCGCAGAGCTATCAGGGTAGGGACCCTTTAGTCCCGGCTCGTATTACGGGCCGGGAATAAATGGGTGACTTTAGTCCTGGTTGGTACCACGAGCCGGGACTAAAGCTTTAGGCCCGGTTGGTGGCTTTCCCCGAGACTAAAAGGGCCTTTTTAGTTCCCGTTTTTACTTCTAGCCGGGACTAAAGGTGCATGGGTTATATCTCTCTCCCTTCTTCCTCCTCGAGACTGAGCCCATTCAAAATTCAGTGAGCTTATATTAACTCTCTTCTTGCTTGCCATTGCTTGTTCTTGCTTGTTCTTCACCTCCGACGCCCATTAGTGATCTTCTTTGACGCCATCATCATTTCCTCAGGTCTAGGGGTAACTAACTTCATCCTCTCTTATTTTTTTGATGTTATTTTTTGTTTTTATGATTTCTCGACCATTTTAATTTCACTCAAAATCAATGGTTATAGTTTGAATCGACATCGCCTGTAACACCCCAGGTGTTTGTCACTTGCTAAGTACTAGGTTTGAGCTCAAACATGACAAGTTCAATGGTAATAAAAAGGTCGAAGTCAATCTATGAGAGTAAGCCCTAACTTGGACTTGGATGATGCATCTTTACTTACATATAGGCCTTTTTTGAAAGATATGCTTGGATGATGCTAATGGAACATTTTTCATGTGTCTCATATCCATCCCAATCCATGTTGGTCCCAGGCAAGCCCCGGAGCATTATAACTCTCCCACTACTTTTGAATGCAATTGAGAATATATATTATATATGTATTGTTGCATTAAGTATAGGAGTTGGGTGAAACCCTTGCTGCATATATCACTCCTTGTCCAGTAAACGTACCTATAACCCTATGTAGATTCAGGATCGAATCTAAATGCTTAGTCATGCTTAGACCGGTAGAAGCCAGGTGATGTTCTGTCACCTGAGTGAGATGACACCATCTATCCCCGAAAAGGGTTGGCTACATATGCTATCATGGAAATAACCAAGTGATGAGGATGGATAATTGGAGATCGGGCGGGACGATGATAGAGAAGTAACAAGACATGGAGGTCTTGGGTGCCTATCTATCCCCGCCTGTGTCGATTAAGGACTGATCATTGACGGCCTTCTTGTCATGTTGAACGCATGCCCCACACTTAGATGGAAGGATAAGTCGTTCCGACCGCGAAGCCTAAACACTATCCGGGCCGAGAGTCGAGCCGCCATGCGCTGTGTTGGTGATGGTTGAGGAGAACGACGAGGGCGCGACGCGCAACCTTGGTATACCTTGGATACCTCGGTCGCCGGAACGGTCCTCGGGTACTGGCGGTGCCTGCCGAACCCGCGAATTGGTCCTAGATAGTGAAATATTGTGACCTGTAGCTCACTTGATCAGTGAGTGTGGTTTGTGTAGGGAATAAACTCACCAGCTAGTTAGAAATCGATTCGAATCGCCATCGCTCCTGGATAGTGAGCACTTGACTTGAGCCCCGTCATCGTAGTAATGTTTATGGAACACTTGGATGGTTATGGTATGATGATGTTGGAAATGCCACATCGAATATGGGTACTACTGTTGTATCTTAATCAAGTGATTGCTCTAGTACCGGTGCTAATATAGATGACAGGTAATGATTATTAACTTGAGCTAAATACCTAAAAAGTTACTTACCTGTAACCTAAGCTTTTTATGCAAAGAGTATTGTCAAGCTAGCTCCACCAATAATGCCTTGCATACTCCTTGGTGTCATCTTATTTCTAGTTTATGACGGGTAAGTCTAGCTGAGTACCTTCTCGTACTCAGGGTTTATTTCCACTTGTTGCAGGTTGTGATATATCATGGCTACTGCAAGAGTTGGATGACTCCTACCATATTAGAGGAGTAAGATCATGGGCATGATCCTTCTTAGTTACCTCATCTATGTTGCTTTTGTTGGAGTTGACCTAGATACTAGCATGTATTTGAAATGAGGGCAATATTTGTTTCAAATTACTTTGCTTTCGCTACTTTTCAACTCAAGTTGTAGTAACTCTATTGAACTCCGATGTATGTCAAACTATTTGTGAAATGCATGTAACATGTGACTTGTTATGTTGAATCACTACGATCTTGGCTTGTAAGATGGTTGGTTTGAAATCTCTCGTGATTTCACGGACTACCGGGTTTATGAGAGTTCGATTACGTTAAAGCAACAGTTTTGGCGGGAGTTTTTCGTAGTTGATCTCTTGTAAATTGGGCGGTTCTGTTACATCACCGACGCCCATTGGTGATCTTCTTCGACTCTGCCATCGACTCTTCGTGTTTAGAGGTAACTAGCTTCAACCTTCCATGTCATTTTCATGTTGTTTTTGTCCTTGTGATTTCTCTGCCACTTTGAGCTAAAATTTACTTGTTAGTTTGAATTTATTGCTTAAATTAGTATTCATAGCTTAAATTAGTAACCATATATATAGTATTTCATGGTTTAGCTATACATTAAAGAATTATAGTGTCTTTTTTAATCTTTCTTCTATATATAATTGATATCATAAAAGGAATTTAATTAATAGGATACATTAAATCGACTTGTTAGCTAGACTTGTTAGTTTTAGCATATATAAAAATTTTGAGCATAGAGTTCATCAAATTGACTTAATATTTTTTTTATTGCTAGATAGTATCCATTATATTTTTTATGGTTAAAACAAGACAAGTATAGAATTTTATTATTAGTGTCTTCTTAATTACTTTTCTTTAGAAAATATTGTGTTTATAATAGTTTGCCACAATGAATATAGAGAATAGACAAAAATTAAAATAAAATCATACATAGTTTAACGAAATGAGTATGGATATAGTGATGGCAACCGTGACCGGTCCTCAGTCTCTCATCACCGAGATCCAAAGCGTCTGCGGCTGGATCTTCCTCTCATTACTTGCGGCAAGTGTAAGTAGAAGATTGTGAAGGAGTACCGAGTGAAAAAAGAGGTAATCAATAAGGGTCGTATATTCTACAAGTGTCTGGACCGTGAGATGGGTTATTATTTCCCTACATTCGATTAATATGGTTAATTTGTACCGGTTTTGCTTGATGATGCTATTTAAATTCCTTATTCTTTGTTCTAATTGCTGTGGGAGGGCACCGACGGATATAAAGGTTGGTACTAGGAGGAAGAGTACGTTCAGCACGTACGTAATTCTGTTGCACAGGAGGTTGCCACTGAAGGTGATGAGGCAGTGAGCCAGTGGAAGAAGCCCATCGATGTTGATCCAGCGGATGTGCAGCTGTCTGTTTTAGTTGGGATAGGACGAGAACTAATTATGTTGCTTGCTTAAGTGCATTTTAGTTCTACTTTTTATTGCTAGTTGCGGTTGTCTTTGTTGTAGTCAGGCTTGTTTGAATTAATCAATCATGTGATGTCGTGCGTGTTGTGCAATAACATGAGGAACTAAGTGCATGGTTGTAATATTTAATACAGATGTCGTCACACAATTGGATGTATAATGTCGATCGCGGCTCCAAAGAGTTCATTGTTGGCGTGCACTATTTCTTAGGTGTGGCTGAGGCAAACAAGCAGGATGGTTTCATGTGTTGCCCATGCGCCGTCTACAAGAATTTGAAGGAATATTCATGCTCAAAGACTCTTCATACACACTTGTTCAAGTCGGGTTTCATACCCAACTATACTTGTTGGACGAAGCACGGAGAAAGGGGGTTGTAACGGATGATGGTGAAGAAGATGAAGAATTGGACTATGCCAATATTATTGCTCAATATGGTGCCTTTCATGATGATGCGATGGGGGAGATCATGAAGAAGATGCGGCAACGACAGAAGACGTGGCAGCTGATGCTGATGCTCTTGGTGATTGTTGACACTTCTAACACCACTTAAGCTAAGTTGTCATCTCTAGCATGGCGCCAGAAGTGTGGTAAGAAAACTGTCCACTAATAAAATAAATATAGGATCCACAAGCGTACAAATTAAATACCATTGTAGCACTTCACCGGGAAGTATTCCAGGTATCGTTATTTATATTTAGCTCAAGGGAAAAAACTAAGGACTTAAACAATGAGATCAACTTACAAAACATGACTACTTATGAGTGATTGGGTTGCATAGTCACATACTTGGTAGGAGGGTAAACCATAGATATATGATATATAAAATATAGAAGCCCGGCGGGGAATATAGAGACTAGATTTAGACTACTCAGCTTAATATTAGCAGACGTCCGATTAGTTCAAGAGATAGAAAATCCTATGTAGTTCTAATTTATCAAGTCATTCATCTACTCTAATGCTACACTACCATATATAGCACAAAAGACTCTTCATTTATGTATAAGGAACATTGCTATAAAAAGCCAAGACAGAGCTGGACTTCCTACGCAACTGCGGTTCTACCGGTCCTACCAACGGGGGATGGAATATAAAGGACTCAACAGAACTGTCACTTCCGTGATTGTTGGGCATTCTTAACGTCATTACCAAAAGTAGACTTAGTTTTCTAATTCTGATAACGGCGCCAAAAATGCGGAACCTATCCCTCATGCCACTTAAGCCAAGTTGTCATCCCCAGCATGACATGAGAGATGCGGTATTGAAATATGCAATTGCTCTTCTGAATGAATAATAAATTAGATCTGCAAGTGCACAGATTAATACCGATGTAGCATTTTAACCGGGAAGTATTCCAGGTATCGTTATTTATATTTTTACCACTGGGAAGGGATTGCTAATCATCAATGTTGATTATGGAATGGAATATGGAATTGAGTATCGATCATTGCATGTGTAATAGAGAGCATTTATCTATCTCTTTCATACAGGGATAAATGTCACATAAAATATAGATAAAGTATGAATGGTGACAAAGATAATTAATCTGATCAACATAACTAGCCACATATAATAACGATAAGCACCTCAACAGATATTCTAGCAAGTCATTAGCATGGAATTAGGATGAACTACAAGAATATTTCCTAAGTTATTCTTAACTATAAAGTCTAGCATATCATAGTTAGTGCAATTATACTTGGCAATCATTGCAAGACAGGACTACGCCCATGCATAGTGATATTATCAAGGAAGATGAGAAACATAGCAATCGCTCCCCTTAATAATGTTGCTCTGCCTGCCCTATACACGAGAGGGGGACTATATAAGAATCAATAGAGCTGTCACCACCACGAACTACCCCGCGATTCGGCATATAGGGTACAATCGCAGATAAATACGGTATAGGCACCACGCCTACACAATACTTATCATTTACCCACTGTACACATGGATAAACGCTATACGATCCTAAACATGTATATAATTCCAATCTAACTAAGCCAAGCATATAACTATGATAAACTAAGAACGATATAATTGCAAATATAAACAAGTAGAGCAAAGTCATAATCAATATATTGAAGTAGAACAAAGTCATATTCATAATATTGAAGAACAATGATGAGCAAATGAAGAATAGTAGAGGAATTACCAAGAATCCTCTTGACAGATCCGGAAACCAATCGAAGATTGACTCCTTATAGTTCTAATCCTATGTAGCTATGCTAAACTAGAGATCTAGTTGATGTGGTGGCTCTAGGGCTTGATCAGGGACTTCTTCTCCCGAGATGGATGAATGAATTAGGGCTTCTCAGGTCCTCTCCTCCAGGGGCCAGGGGGTCTGCTTATATAGTCCCTCCAAATGAATATGGACCGTCGGATCAAACCGACCTTAATCGCACAATTTTCCTTAATCCCTTAGGTCGGTGGAGCATGATCCGCGAGGCAGAGCCTGATTGGCTCTCAGGCCAGGGCGGGCGCCCTGACCTCGGGTCCGCTCGGCCTCCCGCTCGTTCCCGTGGCTTCTAGACTCTTCTAGATGTTGGATAATTGCGGTGCATGTTAATATCTCTATGTAAACCCGACATGTGGGCCTTTCCTCCATAATTCCTGATAACCCCCTGCAGAAATAGACAAACACCAAAACTCATGGAATTCTGTTAAAACCCTAAGTCTGGGTGTCGTTTGCATTTGGGTCCTTTTCTTTGTTTATTTGTTGATTATATTTGATACTTAAGGACCGTCAACAGTGATCACCCACGCTACCTGGCCAATAGGGTGTAATTGCAGATAAATGACATCTAAGCACCATGCTTACATGACATCTATCACATAACTCTCCCGCGAAGAAAGCTAAGCGCTTTGCAAACATATACATAAACTCATTATCAATCATAACCATATCAAATGTAGATCTAGAATAAACTAAGAACATAATAAACAGAGATATAATGATATTAGAATAAACTCAAAAGATATATAAAAGATAATACCAATCTCTGATGATGAAGATCTAGAAATTCTGAGCATAGGCGCCCGACTCTTCCTCTATCTAATCTAACCTATGTAGAAGATGAAGATTAGGAGTAGCTAATCTATCTCTAATCCCTGGCTCTAATGGCTCCCTCTAATTCTCAGATGAGAATAAAAATATAATTTTGTTTTTCTCTCTCAATTCTGAGCTCTCCTTCAGAGGGTAGGCTTGTATTTATAGCCCCCTAGGAAGCACCACAGCCCTTGGATCAAACCGACTTAAACGTGCGCTTAAGATTGATCCTCAGAGTCGGTGGAGGCAGAATCCGCGAGGTTGGCCCTGATTGGCCAGACCTCCCGGGCGGCCGCCCCACCCTACCATGGGCGCCCACCCCTGCCCTATGGCAGGTGGGCCCTAGGTTTCAGGGCATGCCTTCCTGAGTCTTTCAGAGTCTTCTGGAGTTGACGCTCGGACTTCTCTCTATGTAAATTCGACATGTGGACCTCCTTTTATTATTATTCCGATAACCCTTGCAGAAATAGACATTCACCAAAACTCGTGGAAATTGTCAACAAAAACCCTAAGTCTATGGTGATGTTTAGTTTTTATCCCCTTTCTTCTCCTTAGCTGACATATAATTTTGATGGTTAACAACCGTCAACAAACTCCCCCAAGCTTACCTTTTGCTCGTCCCTGAGCAAACAGCTACAAAGGATGGATCCAAATGAACTCACCACATAACCAACCGGTTTGTGCATGTGTGGTTTTATATGTAGATGCTAAACTAAAGAATATTTTTGGAAGGAGAAGGGGTGCAAAATAATTATAATGCTCCTTTACTTGAAAAGATAATTCCTCTAACTTTGAACTTGAAATTTTGATAACAAACTTGGGCTCATAAATCCGTCTTTTTCTTTCTTTCATGGAACTTTTGTCCACTATTTTTCTTGCAGTGCATCAGTTGTTTTTGTAACAAATATTTTGTAGAGGAATGAAAGATTGAACTTGGAGCATTTGAACTTAAGATAATTGCCTAGCAAATAAGCAAGGGAAATATTTTGGTGTTCACTCTTAGTGTAAGAGTGAAACATTTTTTGATAGGTGAATATGGAATATATATGTGGTGCGTACTTCTAGAGTGGAAGTAGCAAAAGGGTTGATGCGACATGTTGTCCCGATCTTCACGACGTAGGATGAAGACCAATAACTAGCTGAAGAACAGCCGGATAACTTGCTGCAAGCAGCGATAACTAGTGCAACCTGGCAAATAAAACTCGAAGCCAACCACCGTCTTTAACCGGCAACCTGAATCGAGGATTCGTCCAACCACACTCTCAAGGAACCAACCAACATAGCCTACAATCAATCGAGGAAACCTCGAAGGGAGTAGGAGCACCAATTGGGAGTGGATGAAGCCGCCGCTTCTGCAATCCCGTGAGGAAATCACAAGAGCAAAGGGGTAGATATCACTCTTTGAATATTTATTAGCACACAGCTAAACAAAAAGGAGTTCTATATTTCAATTATCAAAAGTCTGAGATTGCAATGAGTCTTAGGGGGTATTTATACCAGCAACAGCCCTGCTAGATAGGTGGAAACACAAATTGGAAAAGCTAAGGGGGACTATGTGAAAGGGTCTCTTCGAGATGACTTCCTCGAGAGTTCCCGCGTGGCTGTTGGTCTTCAGTGCAGTCTTTAGTGTTTTGGCAATAACTCTTTCTTGGAATCTCCAAATGACATGCGGTTTGTTGCCTTGGAAAGTTAACTTGATGGGCATTCACAGCATGTATAGCTTGCTGTACGCAAAATTGTAGAATGGGCACCAAATGACTCAAACTTTCAAACTCTTGAGAAGCATATTTGTCTTTGAGATGCGGCAATAATCCTTAAAAGGCTAAATCGACTAACTACCAATCGTCGACTGTAACACTTGTTCTTTACATCCCGCAGCCTCTGCACAAAGCTTTCCACCAATTCATTATTATGTTGTCTTAATCTTACTAAATCAGTAATCTTCTTCTCATGAACTCCAGAAAAGAAGTATTTATGAAATTGCTTCTCTAGGTCGGCCTAGGTAATTACTGAATTTGGACGTAATGAAATAAAACCATGTAAAAGCCGATCCCACAAGGATGATGAAAATAAATGAACCCTTAGTTCATCTCTATTGGTAGCTTCTCCACATTGAATGATTAACCGATTGACATGCTCCATGGTCGACGTATCATCTTGTCTAGAGAAATTAGTGAAATCCGATACTTTGTACCGATTCGGGAGTGAAATTAAATCATAGGCAGGAGGATACGATGTTCGATAAGAATAAGTATTGACCTTGGGTTTTATCCCAAACTGATCTCTCATGACTTCTACTATCTTATCAGCCCAATAGGCATCGACATCTTGCCGATGTGCAGGTTGAACTTCTGGCACCTGCTGATAAGCTTCCACGTGTCTCTGGGGTACACGATCTCTAGCAAACATTATATTAGGCACAGCTTGCTGACCGCCGATCTGCTGAGCAAGATTCATTGGCTGGCCTGTCGGTGCCTGATTCTAAAAATTGACCTGCATATGACCCTGCTGGCCTCCTGCAGCCTGGTGATTCTACTGTATTGCATGCGGGAAGATCAACTGCCCTATCCAGCCATTGTTGACGTTCATCGGCACAAGTCCTGCCGATGGCTGGTAACTAGTTGTCACTGCTGGATTGACATAACCTGCCTGAGACATGAACCTTTGTTGTGTCAGTAATGGATTTGCCGATGTGTTTGCATTAGGCATCTGGAACATGGGCGCTTGAAAATTCCTAGTAACTGGCCTTGCATTAGTCATTGTAGAATACTGAGGAACTTGAGTCATCGGCGAGACTGGAGGCGCCGATGGCATGGGAGCTTTCCCTGCTGAGTCAGTTACCTGAGATGTCACAAAATTATTTGCAAAAAACTCTGGAGGCATACCATATCCCCACCAGTCGGGAGGAACCTGACAGTTCTGAAATACAGACTCTGACATTGCCGATGCTGATAGATCTGTGTTGAGTTGAACCCGTCCTCCTTAGGTCATTGGATCATATCTCATTGGTGTAGATTGCTCGTTAGCCAACCCCAATGTGCTTAGAGGAGAAGTAACTTCTGTACCCACAACGGCTGGAGGAACCGATGGATCCACAACCGACGATAGTCCTAGCTGATGATATGCTGGGCCAGCATAGAGTGGTGGTGTCTGCCCTTCTTTAAAGGTTCGGACCACGACGTTGTATACAATATTGGACAACACATTGAAGTGATTAATGGAAGCATGATTAATAGCAATATTAACCATGTCTTGCAATTTACCAGGATTGGGATCAAAGGTAACCTGTCGAGGCAACGGCAGATCTTGCTTTTGGATAACCTCCCCGCTCCTGTTCACGCTGAAGGATTTCAGACAAAGCTGCCTGTATTCCTCCATAGCCACAGCTTGCTTCTATTCTTCCCTGAGATCGGCTTCTGTCACGCCAATGACGTTGTCCGTGTCGAGCTCAGAAGTAGCCATGTCGATCTTGTTGATAGATAGGTCCCACTGGGCATGCCAAAAGATGTGTTGATGCAAAAGTGGATCCGCAAACACAAAGGGCTAATACCCAATTTTGATGTTGAGGCATGCCAGCCAATTTGACCTAACAATCGACAAAGGTGATAACTTGAATACTTTGGTCCCGACAACAGCGATGCTCATGGATGCCACGGCCAACAGGTACTCACGCGGAACTCGAGAATTCATCGAGTATTACTTGTTGAATCCCTGAGAACTCGTAAACATAGAAAATATGCGAGTTGACGAAGTCGTCAAAAAAGTAGATGTAAAACTTATGTATGATATTGATTGATTGTTCTTCTTACATTGCTGCTAGGTCGATATTTATACTCTGACCTAAAGAGTTACAACCGTATACGACTAGGATCTAATTTAGACAAAACATGACTCTTTCATAAGGCATGCTTTAATAAATATAGAAAACAACACCTATCTATTCCGGTATTTGCTTCAATTACGATGAAGCCTTTTGGCTCCTGCTTCATCGGCACACTCCTTGTAGCTTCCTTAGCAATTCCCATGTTTTCCTTCATCGGCGTCGGTGATCAGTTACCTTCATCAGCATCGGCGATCAATCACTCTCTATCGGCATCGATGATCAATCGGCAATGACTAGTAGCCATCATCTCCATCCTCAGGCCAGCAGCATCCTCCACCTGTCATCCTGTCATCGACATCATCGGCTATCGACAATCTTCTTATCGGCTTGACACAGCATTTTCCTGACTGCCGATTAGTTCTTCCTGACCATCCTGACTCATGCCTAAAACGGTGTCAACAGAATGTATGGTGTTTTGGGTAGTAGGCCCTAGAACAAGGGTTATTTGGGTGTTTCTTAGTGGAAGGTCTGATGCGGCTAGAAGTTGGTCTCATAGATATTTATGGTTGTTGCTTCTGGTTCTAGACATACTAGAGGTTGCTTTTTGTGTGCCACACCTAACCATTTGGTTTCTCGATGGACAACTATTGTTGGTACTCAGAGGTCTTACTCTCGAGCAGAGCTTCTGGTAAGACGCTCTAATCAATGGTCTCAGAACACAAGCTATATAGTGGCTCAAGTATCACTTCTTATCCTTGGTACAATGCCTCTATGGGGGTTCTATTTATAGCATGGGTAGGACAGTACAACAACCCACTATTACAAGAACACCCCTGATGGTGCCCTCTACTGGAAGGAACCGATAGGCGGGCGATTATATATGTACATTTTGTTAGAATGTGCCCATTCCTAGGTAACATGCTTCTAGCTTGTGAACTGCTCGACCCTATCACCTTCAACAGTGTAGCTAGGACAAAGCTTCGTGTAAAGATCTTCACCCTCCGAGGAGTGTTCCCCTAGCCAAGCGAGAACCTGTACTGCCTTTCTCGCTAGTGCTTCCCTACACAAGGACTGAAAACAAATGTGTCATGGTAAAAACAAGGAGTTGGAGGCAGGGGCCAAAGGGCGATCCTCGGACAGTGTAGTGGATGGACAGCCCTCGTTGATAAGCCATGACAAAAAAACTATTGTTCGCTGATTTGTTGTGAGAGAAAAACACTGTTGAATGGCTGACAGATTCGGCTGATAAGGTCAAGCCAACAAAGTTAGGTGGACAGGACGGCATGGCAGGTCCTAGCTTGGTAGGTAAGACAGCTCTAGCACCTAGGACAGGACGGCATGGCAGGTCCCAATGCCGGAAGGGATGACGTGGTGGTCCATTGATGCAACGCCCTGTTCTGGCTAAACGGCATAGCAAACACTGGTGTGTGGGGCTCCTATTTATTTAATAACTTTCTAGAGGCCGCTGAATTTTTGAACGCTGCTATAAATCTATTTAGGCCTTGTTTACTTCCAAAAAAATTTGCAAAATTTTTCACATTCCCCGTCACATCGAATCTTTAGACGCATGCATGGAGTATTAAATATAGACGAAAATAAAAACTAATTGCACAGTTTGGTCGAAATGGACGAGACGAATCTTTTGAGTCTAGTTAATCCATGATTGGACAATATTTGTCAAATACAAACGAAAGTACTACAGTATCTATTTCCCAAAAATTTTCGGAACTAAACAAGGCCTTATAGAGGTGGGTGGATACCTGCCTCTTCAGATGTTTATTTTCAGAGATAGGTGGATAGAGACAGTTATATGGCCACCTCTACACTTCTGATATTGTATCTGTATGCATGTGAGATAGTGTTCCCGTTTTATGCTCCCGATTCCTTGCCGTTTCAACATGTTTCTGATCATATTAGGCCTTGTTTAGATCCAAAAACTTTCATTTGTATCTAGGTATTGTAGCACTTTCGTTTGTATTTGGCAATTATAATCTAATTATGGACTAATTAGGCTCAAAAAATTTATTTTGCAAAATATAAGCAAACTATGCAATTAGTTATTTTTTATCTATATGTAATACTTCATGTATGTGCCGCAAGATTCGATGTAACGGGGAATCTTGAAAAGTTTCTAGATTTTGGATCGAACTAAACAGGGCCTTAGTTCATTTTCGCAATGCCTCGAATCCTGAGTTCATTTCCAATCCCATTCATTTTCACCCTAATACGACAGCAGAACAGCATAGTAACCATGTACCTCTCTGGTGTCCTCCTCCTTCCCCCACCTATATATAAAAGGAGAATCTAGGGTCCAGCAAAGAAAGGTGTAGGGTTGTTACCCTCACTGGTAGCTGGAACCTGAAAAATCTTGTGTTCATTTTCCATTTGTGACGGTTGAGAGAGATTCTATGGTTTTGGACGCTGACATGAGTCAACAAAGGTGCATGGTGGGTACATGCTCCTTGTCGGGCACATCAAAGTGTCAACACAAATGTTCAGGCTAAGAACACCTTTTATTTTTTTGGCATGTTCTTTGTACCACAAAAGTCACATCTTACAGAGCCTACACTAGTGGTGTAGCCCCATGTCTTGGATCTTTGTTGCAGCAGCATTCGTCCTTCATCGGGTTTTTCTTGCTTTCGCAGTGGGAACCAACACCAGTGTAGCCCCATCCTCGACAAGCAAGAAAGCACCCATAAGGTCTGCAAATTGGGTACTGCCTGCAATCTATCTCTGCTCGTGGCAGTGGCAGTTTATTTTCCTGGCAGCAATTGAAGCCTACATATCCAAGATAAAAAACATCAAACCAGACAGTATCAGACACTTCCTCCTGCAGCACTAGAAGCCTACATATCTAACACATTAATTTCATTAAATTTATTGGAGCACTAACACTAACTAATGTTTCGATATCATAAAAAATGAAGTATACATAAAAGTATGTTTTACCTGAGAGGCTAGCGGCTCGGTAGGAGGGTGACGTAGCAAACATGATCCCAAGAACCAAGAACAATGCAGCCCACAGGTACACAATCCTTGTCGTAGAGATCTTGAGTAGTGCCATGAAGAAGAGAATTTTGCTACTCTCCTCTTTCTGTGACAAGGAGAAGATTTCTAATGTTTGAATTATGCATCTACTGTATTGGTATTTATAGGGAAGCACAACCATCCTCATTTAACATATGTATCTTAATAAGATTTATGTGATTTACTAGATATCTTGCACTAGTGTTTTGATATCTTAAACTATCTTATTATACTACAATAAATATACTTGAGTATCCAATCTAATCCCTTACAAAAATGTGTTGCCTTACATTTATGGTAGCTACTATATTAATTACATGAGCGCTCAAACATCTTCTTAGATGCTATTAAATACATGTATCTGGAGCAGTCCCTGCCGCTGCCGATTGAGCGGTCAGAATACAAGGAAAAAAATGTCAGGCTAGACCCACCTTTTTTCATAAAGTATATATTTAGACCAAGGCCTTGTTTAGTTCCAAAATATTTTGCAAAATGGACACTGTAGCTTTTTCGTTTGTATTTGACAAATATTGTCCAATCCTGGACTAACTAGGCTCAAAAGATTTGTCTCGTCAATTCCGACCAAACTGTGCAATTAATTTTTATTTTTGTCTATATTTAGTACTTCATGCATGTGTCTAAAGATTCGATGTGACGGGGAATCTGAAAAATTTTGCAAAATTTTTTGGGAACTAAACAAGGCCCAAGAAATTAGTGTTACGGTGTCAATGTGTCATCACATCTGAACCATCACCACATGTTACTTGTGATGTTTTCCCATAAAGTCATTTAAAAATGTGTGGACATTCTACACAACTTATATTGAAAATTTTCTGATCCTTTTATGAAACCAAATGTATGTCACAAAGTAATTACTCAACATGTTAAAATACAATTCTTCACAAATACCAAAAGCCGGACTATGGTTAGGGTAGATTTTTCCGAGGAAACACTATGCTAGAACAAGCAATCATTGTTAGGGCCATTGCCAGTCATGCTGGAGCCAGTAGTGGTTGCTTATCACCCATGGTTCATAAGCCTAGGATCCAGAAAATTTATGGGAAGCGTTATTCACCCGGTAATGAGGTCACCTATCATTGTCAGCTCAAACCACCACACGTCAGTGAAATATGGCCTTGTTTAGTTCACCCCGAAATCCAAAAAGTTTTCAAGATTCCCTGTCACATCAAATCTTGCGGCTCATGCATGAAACATTAAATATAGACGAAAATAAAAACTAATCACACAGTTTAACTGTAAATCATGAGACGAATCTTTTGAGCCTAGTTAGTCTATGATTGGACAATATTTACCACAAACAAACGAAAGTGCTACAATTCCGAAAACTTTTCAGTTTTCGGAACTAAACAAGGCCTATGAATTGCGGGTCATGCGACAAACATGTAGTGGTAGGTGTCATATTACTGTTAGCAAAGGATATGACCCCCAACATTGATATATCACTGATAGGTCATGCCACGAGCTGGAAGTGATATTTTCCTGTGGAGATGTTCCTAGGGCTTGTTTAGATGCAAAAACTTTTTGGATTTTAGCACTGTAGTACTTTCGTTTTTATTTGACAAACATTGTTCAATCATGGAGTAACTAGGCTTAAAAGATTCGTCTCGCGATTTACAGACAAACTGTGTAATTAGTTTTATTTTTATCTATATTTAATACTCCATGCATGTGCCGCAAAATTCGATATTATGAGGAATATTGTAAAGTTTTAGGTTTTTGAGTGCATCTAAACAAAGGCCTATGTCCTTTGTCGCAAAGTCCCCACATCTATTTTTCTTCCATGAAAACGTTCCCTTCCGTGTGCATTGTTGAGTTCATTTTTTTCTCTTTTTTTCCCTTCCGCTTTCTCGCGTTTAGTTGAGTGTTTTTTTATTGTTCTTTTTTGTCTCCTGTTTTTTCTTATACATGCAGAAAAAATAGAAGATAATGAATATAGTATTTTAAGTTTTTGAAATTCTAATCCTTTCCTAATATATAAATATTTCCATCAGTAAGGCCTGTTTGGAACGCGGTAATTTTTCCCTGTTCCCGAGCTCATTCCTATGAAATTTCTGCATAATTCCTGTGAAATCCATGCGTTCCAAATTGGCCCTTAAGTTGATGGAATTTTAAGTATATTAGAAATAAAGCTTATAATATTAGGATCTGGACTAGGCGATGGTCTAATCAATCTGTGGACTGAAATATTAAGTAGTTTGTCATCCAATCTATATCGATCTGCGTACCTATTTATATTCAGATCTATATATATATATATATATATATATATATATATATAATCACAACACTACTAGAGAACAGACCTTTCGTCGATGTGCCAAATGAGCTTTAGTCCCGGCATTTTTGGCGCCCAGGACAAAAGAAATCTTTAGTCCCGGTTGGTAAAGCCAACCGGGACTAACGGTCCCTCCCCAACGGCTCTGGTGTCAGGCGCTGTCGGAGAGGGACCTTTAGGCCCGGTTGGTGTTACCAACCGGGAGTAAATACTTACCTTTAGCCCCGGTTTGTGACACTAACCGGGACTAAAGCTTTTGTCCCGGTCGTGGGCACTAGCCGGGGCTAAAGGTAGGGATTTACTCCCGGTTGGTAACACCAACCGGGACTAAACCCTCCCCGCTATAAATTGAATCTCCCTCCTCCCTTCTTCCTCTCCCTGCCCGAGCTCGAGGTGCTTTGTTCTTGCTTGTTCTTCCATTGTTCTTGCTTGTTAGTGCTCTCATCTCCCACGATCGATCCATTTCAACGCTTCTACGCCGTCGTCGATTTGTTTGAAAGGTTGCTAGCTTCATCCTCCTATGTTTCTCACCGCCATATGTAATTTCATATTGGACATATGTCTATTTTGATTATTTCATGTTGTCATCTCTCCAATCATCGTCTTCTCATGTTTGAATTTTTTTGAACGATGCTAAGTGTGTGCCCGCTAAAAACTAGTATACACAAATCATTACTACTATGTATACACGAATCATGTTAAGTTCTATTATAGATATTATAGGATATTTTCTACTTCAATATGTTCATGTTCTTATTTTAAAATATTAATAATATAATTTTTGTTTTAATTGTTAAATAAATTGTTTTTCACTTTAAAAATTATTGAAATTAATTTTCTTTACTGATAAAATTATAGCTTTTAATAAAAAAATTACAATTCCATGATAATGCAGATAATGGCATGCCATTGGATGTATAATGTTGATCGCCGCTCCAACGAGTTCATTGAGGGCGTGTGAGAATTCCGCAGAGTGGCGGAGCAAAATAAGCGGGATGGTTTTATGTGCTGCCCATGTGCCGTTTGTAAGAATTTGAAGGAATTTTCAAACTCAAGAGAAATTCACTTGCACTTGTTCACGAATGGTTTCATGCCAAACTATATTTGTTGGACCAAACACGGAGAGTCTGGGGTTATGATGGAAGAAGGTGAAAAAGAGCAAGCGTACCCTGACGATGTTTTTTGCTCAATACTGCGACTTCGCAGTAGAGGACGAAGGTGATGAAGACGGGGATGCAGGAAACAGTATCGTTGATGATGACGATGCTCTTGGTGATGTCATTCGCGACGCACAGAGAGATTGCGAAAGTGCAAAGGAGAAGGCTAAATTTGACCAAATGCTAGAGGATCACAAGAAGCTACTCTACCTGTCGGCCGAAGAGGGACAGAAAAAGCTAGGAACGACACTTGAGTTGTTACAGTGGAAGGTAGAGAATGGTATTTCTGACAAGGCATTTGGAAAATTACTAAAGATCCAAAAAAAAGATGCTTCCGAAGCCTAATGAGTTACCCACCACTACATACGAAGCAAAAAAGATCGTCTGCCCTTTGGGATTACAAATCGAGAAGATACATGCATGCCCTAATGACTGCATCCTGTACCGTGGCGAGCACGAGAAATTAGATGAATGCCCTGTTTGCCATGCGTCACGGTACAAGATCTTGCGAGATGACCCTGGCGATGTTGAGGATGAAGAACGTCCGAGAAAGAGAATCCCTGCCAAGGTTATGTGGTATGCTCCAATAATTCCACGCCTAAAACGTTTGTTCAGAAATAAGGAGCATGCAAAGTTGTTGCGATGGCACAAAGAAGACCGTAAGGTGGACAACATGTTGAGACACCCTGCTGATGGTTCTCAGTGGAGAGGAATTGATAGAGAATTCCCGGAATTTGCAGAGGACGCAAGAAACCTAAGGTTCGCATTGAGTACGGATGGATTTAATCCTTTTGGGGACCAGAGCTCTAGTCATAGCACTTGGCCCGTTACTCTATGTATCTACAACCTTCCTCCGTGGTTATGCATGAAGCGTAAGTTCATTATGATGCCGGTGCTCATCCAAGGTCCGAAGCAACCTGGCAACGACATCGATGTTTACCTGAGGCCATTGGTTGAGGAACTCTAGTTTCTATGGAGCAAACCAGGTGTGTGTATGTGGGATGAGTACAAACAGGAAGCATTCGACCTACGAGCATTGTTGTTCATGACAATCAATGATTGGCCAGCTCTAAGCAATCTTTCAGGACAGACAAACAAGGGATATAATGCTTGCACCCATTGCTTTGGTGACCTTCAAGCTATCTATTTGAAAAAATGCCGAAAGGTCGTGTACCTTGGCCATCGTCGATTTCTTGCTAAGAACCACCAGTTGAGAAAGAAAGGCAAACATTTTAAAGGTACGGCAGAACACCGGTCCAAGCCAGGCAACCGAGATGGGGCAGAGGTATTCGAGATGGTCAAAGATTTGAAAGTAGTGTTTGGAAAGGGAGAAGGCAGCGAACCTATTCCGAAAGACGCTTCAGGGCGTGCCCCAATGTGGAAGAAAAAGTCAATATTTTGGGAGCTACCATATTGGAAACACCTTGAGGTCCGCCACTCCATCGACGTGATGCACCTGACCAAGAATCTTTGTGTCAATCTCCTAGGGTTTATGGGTGTGTTTGGAAAGCCTAAGGATACCCTTGAGGCTCGAGAGGACTTAAAGCGCATGAAAGAACGAGACAACCTGCATCCAGAGCAGACAGATGATGGACGCCAGTATTTAAGACCTGCTAGCTACACTCTTAGCAATGAGGAGAAGGAAATCATGTTTGAGTGCCTAAGCAGCATCAAGGTCCCATCTGGGTTCTCCTCCAACATAAAGCGTATAATAAATGTGCCAGAGAAAAAATTTGTCAACTTAAAATCGCACGACTGCGACGTGATTATGACACAACTGCTTCCGGTTGCCTTAAGAGGAATTCTACCTCCACATGTACGTCTGGTCACCGTGAAGTTGTGTGCATTCCTCAATGCAATTTCTCAGAAGGCAATCAATCCTCTTGATCTAGCTACTCTACAGAATGATGTGGTTCAATGTCTTGTCAGCTTTGAGTTGGTGTTTCCTCCATCTTTCTTTGATATCATGACACATCTCCTAGTTCATCTGGTCAGAGAGATTCATATTCTGGGTCCTGTCTTCCTACACAACATGTTTCCCTTAGAGAGATTTATGGGTGTACTGAAAAAATATGTTCACCAGCGGGGTCGGCCAGAAGGAAGCATTATCAAGGGATACAGGACAGA
Organism: Sorghum bicolor; assembly: GCF_000003195.3. Classification (NCBI taxonomy): domain Eukaryota; kingdom Viridiplantae; phylum Streptophyta; class Magnoliopsida; order Poales; family Poaceae; genus Sorghum; species Sorghum bicolor. The sequence continues at coordinate 59,893,890 of NC_012874.2, forward strand.
GGAGGTCATTGAGTTCTGTGTGGACTTTATTCCTGATCTTGACCCGATTGGTCTTCCTGAATCAAGGTATGAGGGGAGACTCAGTGGAAAGGGTACACTACGAAAGAAAACATATATCAGCCAGGGTGATGATTTATTCAATAAAGCGCACTACACAGTCCTTCGAAACTCCATTGTGGTGGAACCCTATATTGAGGAACACATGGATTTTGTACGATCCGAGAATCATGGAAAGAATGAGACTTGGGTTACGCATCATCACATGGAAACATTCGGTGACTGGTTGCGAAAAAAATGCCAGGGTGATAAAGATATTGGAGATGAACTTTATTTGTTGGCTAGGCAACCAGCATGGCACGTCCTCACATACAAAGGGTACGAGATAAATGGAAATACATTTTACACTGTATCACAAGATAAAAAGAGTACCAACCAAAACAGTGGTGTCCGTGTGGATGCCACGGACACGAATGGGGACAGGCACACATATTATGGTCGTATAGAGGAGATTTGGGAACTAGACTATGCACATAATTTTAAAGTCCCTTTATTCCGATGCCAATGAGTGAAGATGAAAGGAGGGGTATCAGTCGATAAGGAGTACGGAATGACAACAGTGGACCTCAACAATATTGGATATACAAACGATCCATTCGTCCTCGGTACTAAGGTGAATCAGGTGTTCTATGTGAAAGACATGTCTACAAAACCTAAGAGAGGGAAACAAGACGAGAAAAACACCAACGAACCAAAGAGACACATCGTTCTTACAGGGAAAAGAAACATCGTGGGAATTGAAGACAAGTCAGACGTGTCAGAGGATTATGAAATGGATGAACGGATCCCACCCTTCTGTGTGGCCAAAGACCCAAGCATCATGCTCGCTGCAGAGGACACTCCATGGTTACGGAATGATCATAACCAAGGGCATTATGTTAAGAAAAAGTTTACCACTGTGCTAGCTTGATAATGGTAGTGATTTGTACTTGAAATCTTGTGTAATATAATTGTAACATTATGTGTAATATAATTGTAACATCTTGATGTGGATTTTGAACTATTGGTATTCATGAGTTTGGTCAAACTTGGTCAATATTGGTATTCATGAAATGTATATATGAAATGTAGATCTTGATGAGTGGAGCAATATTGGTATTCATGAGTTTTCCATTTGAGGCCATCCATGGTTCTGAAAATTAGCGTTTCGCTATGAATTCTTTCAAATTTCAAAATTGAGTGGTCTAAATTTTTCAAATGAAAATGTGACCACTAGAGAAAATGTAGGTCTTGATGAGTGGAACAAACTTTGTATTCATGAGTTTTCTATTTGAGGCCATCCAGGGCTCGGTCAAAGTGTGTGTTTGTGAAACCCACTATTTTGACTTTGGTCAAACTTGGTCAAATGACCCACCTGAGCAACAGGCAAGCCACTTGGACCCCATTCAAGGGCCTTCGTGAACCACTTAGGGTACCTTGTCCGGGATAGGATCCCAATCAGTGTCCGTGAATGGAAGGAGAACAAGAAACACCCAGAAATTAGTTATGTCTCTATACGTGACAAGGAGCTACTCTGGGTGATGTCTTGCAACATTTTACACTGGAGACAAACGATGAACAATTGAAGGAAAGAGTCTGAGACTGGTCTATGAAGAAGATGGCACCAATGTTCCAGGGCTATAAGAAGCATCTATATCAAGACTACATCAAGAAAAACATGACTCCAGATTTCAACTCTCCGAACTATGCGAAGCTACGCCCGTTTTGGGACGACTTTGTACGGTTCAAGATGTCCGAAGAGGCTCAGGAACGGGTCAGAAAGAACCAAGAGAATGCCCGACGCAAGACCTACCACCACACGATGGGATCAGGTGGCTACCAAACCGCAGTTCCTAAGTGGGAAAAGGCCGAAAAAGAGTTAATCGACAGGGGGTTGGTGCCCGAATCCCTCGAGTGGCCTGAGCGCGCGAAGCACTGGTTTTTCGCTCACAGAGGCTCACTGGACCTTGAGACCGGAAAGGTCGTGTATGGGGAACGCATCCAAGCTGTTGCGGAAAGATTCCATCAAGCCCGCTCCATCGCTGAAAGTGGAGAATGGCAGCCGAATAGAGATAAAGATGAATTGACATTCGCCCTGGGGAACCCTGAGCACGGTGGACGGACGAGAGGCTATGGCACCGTGTCGTGGGAACATGCCTTCCCTGCTGATAGGGAAACTTATAGAAGCCGCCAGAGAAAGAATGAAGAGGACAGGGAACGGATACGCAGATTGGAGGAAGGACTCATAAAGACCCAAGAAGTGGCTCAACGGGCCCTTGAGCGGGAGCAAGCGCTGAAGGCCACAATGGATGAGAAAATCCAAAAGGCCGTGGAGGAAGCTGTAACTTCCCGCCTCCAAAGCTTATCACAGCCACCGGCCGCCAACATCAGCCCTTGCTCAGCTCATCTAAAGAGCAGTTGTGCTTCTACGGAGGCGCCTGCGAGGCAAGTTGATGACGTAGGGCTGCGATTCCCGGTGGATGACGTCACCGCTCCGTTGACGTCTTGTGAGCTCCATATTCCGGAGGGCGATGGCACAGTAAAGGTGGCTACCGGTGTCGTATCTCCTATCGACCCCACCAAGACACCAACAATCCACTCTGTCCCAATACCAGCCGGATATGCTTGTGTCTCGGTGGATAGAGTGGTCAGAGGCCATGAAAATGTGCCTCTCGATATCGAAGGCGGTGATGGAGAGAAGACACTTGGTGAAGCGGAGAAGACATTCATATGTTGGAGGAAATAGTACATCATTATTCCTGGGGTGCCACCGCCACAACCGAACCCTAGCAGGTGCGGATTATTGTGGACGCTACTGCTTTTTCTATAATTATATACTGTATCAAATTACATTGCGTCATGTATACATATACCTTATTTGTTTTCTTCAAATCTAGGGCCTCCCCCCACCGAAGTCCGTCTGTCCATTCACCGCATGACCATAGTGCCGTGGGACACGACGACGACGACGACGTACAAGAGAAGGCCGCATCCCCACCACCGGCCGTCACATCTCCTCCACGAAGGAATCCAACGCCGCCCGCGGTCGAATATCCTCCACAACAACAAGCTCCACCTGCGCCACTGCCTCCGCCAATGCCGACGACAACGGCCGCCGCCTCATCGGCACCGGCTGGTGCTGCATCGAGGAGGAAGAGGTCGTCCGCCGAGACACAGAGATCACTCCAACCACCTGCGGCAAAGAGGAAAGCTTTGAACACGAAGATCCCGAAGATGACCAAGCTTTCATATGAGAAGACCGATGAGGAAGTGCTTGCTGCAAGCAAAGCGGAAGTCAAAGCATTCTTTGAAAAATGCAAAGCTAACAGAAAAGCAGAGCAAGAGCCGCCATACCTAATGTATCCTCGTTCAAAGCTACGTCAAGTGGTGCAGAAAATGACAGACACGAACCGTGCTGCGAGTAAACAACCAGGGTCAACAATATCAGACTACGACCGTACTGTCCTAAAGAAAATCAAGGCAGACAAAAGAAAAGTCCAGCAAAAAGTTGCACAGCTCGGCGAACAAGCGCAACAATCAGTTCGGCCACTAGTGGTTGCGAATGAGTACGGTTCAAATGCCAACTTGCTGGCAATGACTATACCTGCTAATGTGGACTTAGATGAGCTCAGGAATTGGATGGAAGAAACTGGGCTGCCCCTAGAAGCACTTCTAGGGCGTACCGATGCGCCAATCCACGGAGGTGTCGATGAATATCAGAGTCGGTACATTTATGGCAAGAGTTGTTGACGGTCCTTAAGTATCAAATTTAATTATCAAATAAATAAAGGAAAGGATTCAAATGAAATCAACATCTAGACTTAGGGTTTTATCTGACAGAATTCCATGAGTTTTGGTGTTTGTCTATTTCTGCAGGGGGTTATCAGGAAATACGGAAGAAAGGCCCACACGTCGGGATTACATAGAGATATTAACGTGCTGCGCAATTATCTTACATCTAGAAGACTCTAGAAGCCATGAGACCGAAGCGGAGGCAAAACGGGGCGAGAGGCAGGGCGCCCGCCCTGTTCCCCTGGGCGCCGCCCCCTCCATGAGTCCAATCAGGACTCTGCTTTGCGGGAGATTTCCACCGACCTAAAGGATGAATCTAAACCATACAAACTATGTCGGTTTGATCCAACGGCCCATATTCACTTGAGGGGACTATAAAACCAGACCCCCTGGCCCCTGGAGGAGAGAGCCTCTCAACCCTAATTCATTGTTCTTCAAGGGATAAGAAGCCTCTGATCAAGATTAGAGCCACCACATCAATTAGATATCTAGATTAGCATAGCTACATAGGATTAGAACTAGAAGGAGTCAATCTTCGATTGGTTTCCGGATCTGTCAAGAGGATTCTTGGTAATTCTCTAATTGTGCTTCTAATTGCTTTCTAATTATCTTTGTTCTTCAATATTATGAATATGACTTTATTCTACTTCAATATATTGCTTATGACTTTGCTCTACTTGTTTATATTCAAGATTATATTGTTCTTAGTTTATCATAGTTATGTACTTGGCTTAGTTAGATTGGATCTATATACATGCTTAGGATCGTATAGCGTTTATCCATCGGATCCATGGGTAAATGATAGATATTGTGTAGGCGTGGTGCTTATACCGTATTTATCTGCGATTGTACCCAATATGCCAGATCATGGAGTGGTTCGTGATAGTGACAGTTTCATTGATTCTTATATAGTCCCCCTCTCGTGTATTGGGCTGGCAGAGCAACATTATTACAGGGGAGTGATTGCTATGTTTCTCATTTACCTTGCTAATATCACTATGCATGGGCGTAGTCTTGTCTCGCAATGATTGCTAGGTATGCTTGCACTAACTATGATAATGCTAGACTATATAGTTGAGAATAACTTAGGGAATATTCTTGTAGTTCGTTCTAATACCATGCTAATGACTTTCTAGAGTATCTAATTGAAGTGCTTATCATATTTATTATGTGGCTAGATCAGATTAGTTATCCTTGTCACTATTATTATTTCATATATCTTTTATGTGACACTTATCCCTATATGAAGAGTTAGATATAATGTTCTCAATTATACATGCAATGATAGATGCTCAATCTCATATTCTATTCTGTAATCAATATTGATGATTGCTAATCCCTTTCCAGTGGTAAAAATATAAATAACGATACCTGGAATACTTCCCGGTTCAAATGCTGCATCGGTATTAATCTGTGCGCTTGCAGATCCCATTATTATTTATTTAGAAGAGCAATTGCATATTTCAATACCGCGTCTCTTATATCATGCTGGGGATGACAACTTGGCTTAAGTGGTGTGAGGGATAGGTTTGGCATTTTTGGCACTGTTACTAGATTTAGAGAACTTAGTCTACTTTTGGTAATGATGTTAAGAATACCCAACAAGCAATTTTTGGCGCCGTTGCCGGGGAAGGTTGATTACTAATCAGGAATGGAATAAAGGATTTTGAGTTATCATTCGCATCACTAATGTGATTGAGCTTATCTATTCTCTCATACAGTTTTACCCCGATATTTTTCTATTTTATCTTATGCAGGGGAATGTATGAATAGAAGACATCTTCTAGGAAATTTTGTTGACAATCCCAAAGCATTATTCAAGAAGACGAGAGCCAAGCTAAAGAAGAGATCATCAACACTTCAGCAAGAAGCTTCATCCAATCAAGAAGATCACCGGAACTTGTCTTCAGAGTTCGAAGCCATGGTGAACAAATCAATCCGCGAGTTCTCAGCTCCCACTACGGACTTATCAACATGGTTCAATCCAACCAGTTCTGTGGGAAGGCACATGAAGATGCTAGTGCTCATTTACAACACTTCCTGGAGATTTGCAACACATTCACCATAGCAGGAGTTTCCAAAGATGCTATACTACTTCGCCTCTTCCCATTCTCACTGTTAGGAAGAGCGAAGCAGTGGTTCTACGCTACAAAGGAGAAGAATACTACGTGGGCACTCTGCTCAACAAACTTCCTGGCAAAGTTCTTTCCCATGGGCAAGACCAATGCTCTCCGTGGGAAGATTACAAGTTTTCAGCAACAAAATGATGAATCTGTTCCAGAAGCATGGGAGCGCTTTCAAGACTACATCCTAGAATGTCCCCACCATGGAATGGAGAGTTGGCTATTGATGCAGACGTTTTATCATGGGCTCGGCAACAGTGCCCGAGAAACCATGGATGCTGCAGCTGGAGGAGCATTCTTATCACTTACTATACCACAAGCCACAGCTCTTGTGGAGAAGATGGCGTCCAACCAAAGCTGGAATGAAGAGAGGACCCAGACACGCAAGAGAGGTGGCGGTATGCATCAGCTGAAGGAGGTAGACATGCTGTCTGCAAAACTAGACCTGCTCATGAAGAAGCTCGACGATAGAGCTGGAGATAAGAAGGAAGTTATGCACATCTACGACTCTTACATGACTTGTGAGGAGTGTGGAGACACTGGACACTCAGGCAACCACTGCCCTGAGATGCTTGAGGATGTGAACTACATCAACAACAACAACAACTACTACTACAACCGTCCTCAACAAAATCAAGCTTGGAATCAACAGAGGCCTAACTACTCAGGTAATTATCAAGGTAACAATTCTTACAACAATAATAATAATTTTCCACCTCTGAGAGAGTTAGTGTCTAATCAAGGAAAGCTAATGGATAGTCTATCTAAGAAATTGGCATCAAATGATAAAATGCTAGAAAATATAAATAATAGAATGGATAATTTCTCTACTGCCATCAAGAATCAAATTAGCTTTAGTAAAATGATTGAACCTCAGTTAAATCAAATAGCTGCTGTTGTTCCTACTACTAACCCCGGTATACCATCACAACCGGAAGGATTAGAATCTGCAAATCTTGTAGACATGTTTGATGCAGGTAATTGGAGTAACCCCGTTAATGAATTCTCTACTGACCTTCTGCCGGTCAAGAGAGGCGATCCAGGACGCCTGTTGATATTTGGGAACGCAATAAGGAATTGATCCGCAAGCGCACGGATATCGGTGAGCACTTCACCCGGGAAATTATCCAGAGTATCGTATTTATTTTTTTACCACTAGGAGAAAGAGTGCATCTGACTAACCGGTCTATTACTATTAACCTTTAGGCACAAAGAATGTCTTTCGATGTGAGTGATAAATAGAGAAGAGTGCAACCTAGTCTCCTTCTAACCTTGGTAAGGATGATCTACTGTTCTAATGGGGAGGCTAACGGAATCTAGACACCACAAAGGATGTTCAACCCGCACCTATAAACCCTATCCTTCCTGCTAACGAGATGTGATCTACAAAGGTAGCTCGGAAATGTCACGTTCCTCACTACTACCACGGTCTAGCTAGTCAGGGAATATCTATGAGTACCCCAGCCTAAACACCACGTTTACGCCAGCAATGATTACTCTAAACTCTACGCGAAGAGATTAAAGTAAACTCATAAACCATAAGAACAATAAAACAAGAACTTACTAGAATTTAGAAGTTGAATTACTGAAGAATCCTAGGAGCAAGCTTCGGGTTAGGAGAACTTGATCCCGCAGGTACAAGCTTGGAGTAGACACCGACAGGCCGGGCTTCCTCCACTCTACACCTCCACTCTATCTCTCTCAATCTAGTAGAAGCTAGAAGATCTATTTCTACCTTACATTGATTGCTAAGCCTAAAAAGAAATATTAATTAGAGAAGAGGTTTTCCTTCGAGGGCACCCCTCAGTCTCTATGATAATTTCTTCATGTCCTCTCCAGGGGCCAGGGGGGCCTTGCTTATATAGTCCTCCCCTTCTATGCGTTTTTGGGTCAATAGGCGAGGTGGTACTATGTTTTTCTTGATCCAATAGGTCGGTGGAATATCCCGAGCAAAAGAGTCCTGATTTGGCTCCAACAGGGGGGCGGGCGCCCTGGGCCTGGCCCAGTTTTGCCTCCGCTTCGGTCTCGTGGCTTCTGGAGTCTTCTAGATGATGTAAAATTGCGCGGTGCGTTGATATCTCTATGTAATCCCGACATGTGGGCCTTTCTTCCTTATTTCCTGATAACCCCCTGCAGAAATAGATAAACAACAAAACTCGTGGAATTCTGTCAGATCAAACCCTATTTCTAGGTGTTGGTTGCATATTGGTCCTTTCTCATGTTTATTTGATAATTAAAATTGATACTTAAGAACCGTCAACAAATACCCCCATACTTAGGCTTTTACTCGTCCTCGAGAAAAGGATGGTTAAGAACAATATCTGGGGTAAATATTTAAAACATTCTCTTTATAATTTGCAGGGTGTTAAAAATTCCACTGTGTACCATAGTCAGGGAAGTTTATGATCAAGAGTAAAGATTCTTTCTTTTCAATCCTGTCACTTGGAGTTTTTGTATATTTTTGAAAGAAAGTTAGCATACCTTTTGATCCTCATAGGTTCTCTCAGATCACTCATTATCTTTTATATATATCTCACTGAGGTTGTTTTATTTTTTTTTGCAAAAATTCTCAAGCATTCTTACTTTGCATTTATTGCCTGATCAAAACGGGATCCGAGGAGGGGAATGTCATACTCTTAGATCAAAGACTTTGGAAATTAAAAACTTTGTCAACTCTTGCTGGCATATTGCTTATTAGAGGGACCATGGGCTATCATTTTTTTCTCCTCTCTCTTTTTTTTAAGTGGATACCGAGGTACTCCTAAATCTACTGCTGGACACTTGTCCATTTTTTCTGCGAGGTTGTCGAGCACTTGCTCCTTTTTATTTCCTCGAAATATCTCTATTTTTGCATAGCCCATGCCTCTAATGCAATAATACTTCGGAAGAGTGAATCTTACGGAATTAATGTCTTGATCTTAGGAGCATGATAAATCTCTCAACAAGGGTCTAACTCATTTGGAACAAACTCAATACAGAGCAGAAAGCTTTTTATAGTTATAATTAATATTTTCAGTTTTATCAGGCATATAAAACATTGAGGATGGTAGCTAGAAATTTGAATATTTTGAAATAAATTCTCCAAGTAACAATGATATCAAGAATAAGAAACTCATACTCTACCATCACATATTCCATATTGACTTAAGTAACACAGGGTTTTAAAATGATTTTATAATAATTGTAAGTTTTCAGGAAATATCATAGATTGAGATTAATCATGATTAGAAATATTTTAATCCTTTTATGTCGGAAACAGTATTCTGCATAATCCAAAATGTGTAAAGTAAAGTGTGCAGAGTGTGTACCTGAATCGTGGAGTGGTGTAGTCGGAGTGTGTTTGGCATGTTGAGGGATCTCCCCCATACTTGTTTTCTGCTTTCTTGCACAAAAAAAAGTAGAGACACACAAGACATAATAATAATAATAATATTCTTTATTGATCTTGAGGCATTTATTACAAAAGACTGATAGCAAACTAATAATAGCAAACTTAAACCGAATTTAAAGATAGATAACTAAGATGCATTGCCTCAAGGTCTAATCTAGATAACTTAGCGGCGCACTAATTCCTTGATCTTCTTGTTGGCACTGGCAAGATCCTGCCTAAGGCCTAGTATAATGGTGTTGTGGTTAGAGAGCTGCCTAGTGAGGGAGTTAATCGAGGACTGGAGGTCTATGATAACTCTATCTAGCCTGCGAACTTCCTCATCAATATCCATTATAGTCTTGCGACGCTTGGGAGGTGTTTCAAAAGCATTGAGAGAGTGCTTCGGGGCTGCCTTTGGAGGGATGAAACGGACTTTGGATGCTCTAATCCCTTCAAAGTAAGGCCTTTCCTCCTCCGTAGTGTAGCGTACACTGCTGATCTCGCCGCTCCGGTTGGTCTTGACTCCAACGACCCTCTCATTGGGTCTAGGTGGAAGGATCCTCGTGCCGGTTGGCACCTTGATAGTGGTCTTCGTCTTGGATGATGATCCTTTGAGGAGTAGGGGTTGTGGTGGTGCGGTGAGAACTGGTTGAGCATGGTAAGATTGGGCGGAGCTGCGTTGGCGTAATGGCATGGCTTCTAGCTGACGCTCTGTGTTGGCCGGGACGAGAGCACGGGCATCGGGGTCTTCCACTGGCTCCATGTTGAGGTTGAAGGGGACAACTTCCCAATCATCGTGGTACTTGTCAGCCATTGGAGTAGCAAGGAACTAATAAAACTTAAATTGAAAGAGAGCTAATCAAGCTCTAATTGAAGGAGAGCTAATCAAGCTCTAATTGATGGAGGGAAAGCTTGGTGGCTTGGTGTTTGAAAACTGAGGTCAGGGGTCTGTTTATATAGGGGTCAAAAGGGTGCCTCTATGGGTTGTTCGGGTTACTCCCGTCGATGTGCGTTTGAAACTTTCCATCCGAGGGATTATTCGGATCACCCTAAGTGCATTTTCCACAACAGAGAAAGTCGGGACTGAGGGGGAACAGGGGCTGGGCGCCCGCCCACTTGATCTGGGCGCCCGCCCTCTCTCTGGCCCCTCTGTGGGCCCACTTCTCCGAGCGCGTTTCTAGATGCGAAATTATTTAGAAAAATATATATATGACCCAAAACCATCAGACCAAAAGTGTCGAGCTCTAATTCTCCATGGGAAGGTAAAAATGGACTACGTCTATTACTTCAAATTCCTCATTGGGCTCTAAAAATAATTTAAAACGTTGACCATTTACCTTGAATAACGTACCTTCGCTATTTTGAAGTGTGATAGCTCCGTGGGATGATGAATTGATTACCTTGAATGGTCCTTCCCATTTGCTCCGGAGTTTTCCATGCCCGAAAAGCTTCACCCTGGAATTAAAAAGTAATACAATATCTCCGGGTGTGAACTCCTTCTGCTTGATTCTCTTGTCATGCCACCTCTTGACTCTTTCTTTGTAGATCTTTGAATTGTGATATGCCTTCTCTCTTCATTCTTCCAATTCTGATAATTGCATTCTTCTATAATCTCCAGCAACATCTAGGTCCATATTCCATCTCTTTATGGCCCAGTGTGCTTTGAACTCTAGTTCAACAGGTAGATGGCAAGTCTTCCCGTACACCAATTGGTATGGAGACATCCCAATTCGGGTCTTGTATGCTGTCCGGTATGCCCAGAGTGCATCGGGTAACTTGTCTTTCCACGTCGTTCCCATTTCATTTACTGTCTTCTGAAGAATATTCTTGATTTGTTTGTTGGAAGTCTCTGCTTGGCCACTTGTCTGAGGATGATAGGGAGTAGCGACGTTGTGACGGATTCCATGTCTTGATAGGTATTGCTTGAAGCGTTTGTCGATGAAGTGTGCTCCTCCATCACTTATCACTACTCTGGGAACTCCAAATCTTGGAAATATAATTTCTTCAAACATCCTCTTTGAACTGATGTTGTCGGCATGTTTACAAGGTAATGCCTCTACCCACTTGGAGACATAGTCAACCGCCACCAAGATGTACTCGCACTTCTTTGATGGAGGAAATGGACCCATATAGTCTATTCCCCAGACATCAAAGAGCTCAATCTGAAGGTTGTTGGTGAGTGGCATTGCATCCCTTGTATTTATGTTTCCGTGCCTTTGACATGGCCCACATCTTCTGATATATTGCCTTGTGTCTTCATACATTGTAGGCCAATAGAATCCACACTGCCAGATCTTTGAATGTGTACGGAATGCTCCATAGTGACCTCCATATGGTGATGAATGACATCTGTCGATGATCTTCCATCCTTCCTTAGTGGTCACACATCTCCTGAGTAAGCCATCAGAGCATACTCGGAAGAGGTATGGCTCATCCCATATATGTGAACGACTTTCTTGAATAAGCTTCTTCTTGTTTGCTCCTGGTGGTACATACCCTGAAACCATAAAATTAACAATATCTGCATACCAGGGGTCAGACCTGTTAATCCCGTAGAGCATGTCGTCTCGGAGTGAATCATTGATGGGGGTTTCCTGTGGACTCTTAAAATACATTCTAGATAAGTGATCAGCAACAGAATTTTCTACTCCTTTTTTATCTTTTATTTCTAAGTCAAATTATTGGAGTAATAGGATCCATCTAATCAGGCGAGGTTTAGCATCTTTTTTAGT